>NW_026000051.1:2452775-2546029 GCF_001458135.2 Marmota marmota marmota
AGAGGGTGACGGCTAAGAGGTTCGGTTTTACTTTTTGGGGTGATGAAAATGTTCTAAAATCAATTGTGGTGGTCCCAAACAATTTAAGTGGGTCCGTCCCGTGACACGTGAATCACACCTCAGAACAGCTGAAATGACCAGGTGGCTGCTGTCTTGAGGACCTCCTGTCTCACGGTGGCGTCTGTCCCCTCCATCAGGCTGTTCTAGAGTGTTGGAGGGAGCCCGGTGGCTGTTTCCTTTTCCTCTCCAGGTTTTCCAACCTGGAGGCCCGTCCTAGGCGGTCAACATGGACTGGTTTTGGGTGCTGGGGTGGCACCGCAGGCGTCCCTGTTCCTGGGCCAGTGCTCTACCCTGAGTCACACCCAGCCCCATCCCAGATGTGCAGATGTCCGTATTACCTAAGTGCAGGAAAGTGTCTCCTCTGTGACCACGTGAGGCCAGGGGCACTGATGCCGATGTGTTCCCCTTTGCAGAACTTTCACGATGGCCGGAAAGCGCAGCAGCACATGGAGACCTGCTGGAAGCAGCTTGAATCCGTAAGTGAAAGCAAACAGCAAAGGCGGTTCCTCCATCCCTCCCTCCCTCCCTCCCTTGTGCTGGGGGCTGAACCCAGGGCCTTGTGCCTGTGAGGCAGGCCTCCACCGAGGGAGCTGTATCCCCAGCCCGAAAGCAACTCTTTATGGATTTTTTCTGATTCAAGTTTGATTTAGGCTTGAATCGCTCAGTGAGTAAAAGTAGATAAGTAAACAAAAACACTGAAAAGACGCCTTCACAGACATTTCTCCTGGGAATTCCATTTAACTTGCTTCCGGAGCCATCACCTCCACTAAACGTGGAGCCAGAGTGCTCGAGTAAAAAGAGCAGAGATGAGACAGACTTAATGGAAATAAATGCAGATTTTAAAATGGCTTCTGGAGACGTCGACCTACAAGAAACCAGTCCAGAGAGCCGAGGGCTGGGGGGGTAAGAGTGTCACCCTGGGTAACGGGCTCCGTGTTCCGGGCGCAGAGCAAGCGGCGGTTCGAGCGGGACTGCAAGGAGGCGGACCGGGCGCAGCAGTACTTCGAGAAGATGGACGCGGACATCAACGTGACCAAGGCCGACGTGGAGAAGGTGAGGCCCCGCCTGCCCTCGCCCCCCGGTGCCCGCCCCACAGCCCCTTTCTGATGAGCCACAGAAGGGCTCAGAGTCGGGCGTTTTCCATCCCGAGGAGCCTCCAGGTGAGGAGCCCAGCAGCTTGTCCAGGGTCCAGGACCCCTGCCCATGGCAGCAGCCCGTCTCATGGCTTTTCAAAGACGGTTTCTGGAGGCCGGACAGTGCTTCTCCCCGCTGGGGGAGCTTGGCTGCTTCCAGGCTTGCTCCAAGCACCACACAGGCTGCTGCCCCTCCCTGGAGGCCAGGCTGCGCCTCAGGTCCCTGTGCACTGAGCCGCCACCGGTCTGCTCTGCCCCAAGGCCTTTCTTCCCTGGAAGCCCTTTCCCTGTTTCCCAGAGCCTCGACACTATCCGCCTGTTGAACAGCCGCGTTCCCGCAGGACCCTACTTCCCGGTGGGGAAAGCCATGTGGTTTTGTAGACATCCTTTGCTTTTGCGAGATTAGTTGGAAAGGACTTTAGTTGAAAAATGGCATGAATTAGAATTTGCCCAATTCTGCCAAATTCCTCGCTTCAAGATATGGTGTTTAACCAGGCGGGTGGCACATGCCTGTGATCCCAGCAGCTTGGAGGCTGAGACAGGAGGATCATGAGTTTAAAGCCAGCCTCAGCAACAACTGTCTCCAAATAAAATACAAAATAGGGCTGGGGATGTGACTCAGTGGCAAAGCACCTCTGGGTTCAATCCCAGGTACAAAAACCTGCCTCCAACCCCAAAATCTAGAGGGGTGAGGATAAGCATTTGCCTGTCAATCATGAGGCCCTGAATACAATTCCCAGCTTCACAAAACAAAGCACAGTGAATACTGTATATGTACAATGTAAAGAATATTAAAAGCTGGGCATAGTGGCTGTGCAACTGTAATCCTGACAACTCAGGAGGCTAAGGCAGGAGGATTGGAAATTCAAGGCTGGCCTCAAAAGTTTAGTGAAGACTTAAGTAACGTAGCAAGACCCTATCTCTAAATAAAACTATTTGAAAAGGTCTGAGGATGTGGCTTAATGGTTGAGTGCCCCTGGTTTCAATCCCCAATACCAAAAAAGAAGTACAGAAGCCGCACCTACTGGCGCAGGCTCTGTCTTAGGCAGCTGGGCTGCTGCTGCTTTGATGGCCCCTCCCGGATATTGCCCTCCTCCTGATCCCCACCCCAGGGCTAAACTCTGTCCTGAATCTGGGCTAAGTCCTTTCCTCGCTCTTCCTCACAGTTTCTCCATGTGCAGATGGACCACCAGTGAGTAGGTCTGTAATTCCGTCTCCTTTTCACCTTTATAGAAACACAATCAGACTTTCCTTAACTCCCTTCCTCTCCCCTTCGTCCCTGTCTGTTTCACGGGGCAGTAGAATGCAGGACTCCTGGTTAATGTTCCAGCTGGAGTTGGGGAGGGTTATTCTGCTTTGGTTTTTCTGCAGAGACAGCCCTACTCCCCGGTCCTGACCCCTTGCCTTGGGGTGTGTGTCTTCCTGTGCTGCTGGGGAGCCCCTCCAGGTCTGGTGGAAGCAGTCCCTGGGGACTTCCTTGTCTCCTTGGCTAGAAAGAGGGTGCTCCAAGGTTTTCCCATAAAGAATGATTTTGGTAAATCCTTTGTTGGGTTAAAGTATTTTCCCTCTTTTACCAAGAGGTTTGTTTTTTAAGCTTGATTTGGTACTGAATATCATTAAATATTTTTCTTCTTCCTTTAATTCATTAATGTAGTAAATTACATTAATCGGGTATATTACATTGAACCAAATTAGCATTCCTGGGACAACTTAATGAGATTATGATGTATATTTTTGATACATAAGCGGAATTTAAAAAAATACATCACTTAAGACGTTTTCCTTGAAATTGGTCTATGGTTTTCATTTCTTGTCTGTTCTCCTCTGCTTTTCTTAGGAGTTTAGAGGGTTGCTCTTTCTTTCTTTTTTTTCTTTTTTTCTTTTTTTTTTTTAGTTGTAGTTGGACACCAAGCTTTTATTTTATTTATTTGTTCTTATGTGGTGCTGAGGATTGAACCCAGGGCCTCGCACATGTGAGGCGAGTGCTCCACCGCTGAGCCACAACCCCAGCCGTCTTTTTTCCTGAAATACTAAAGGAAAGATGAAATTATTCCCTAAATGTTTAATAATACTTCTTTGTGAGAAAGTTCCTAACTACTGATTTGATTTTTTATTCTCTGCTTTTTGTTCCAACCCTGTGGGTTGGTATTTTCACAATACTATATCCATCTCAACATAAAATTTCAATTTATTGACAATCAGGTTTCAACTTAATGTGCAGGGTCCACACACACTGGGAGTTCTGGCCCTCTGTGGTCCCGCCATTTCCAGGACAGGGCTGGGATGGAGCCCGGTGGGGGAGCACATGCTCAGCAAGCCTGAGGTCCTGGGTGCCATCCTCAGCACCAACAGTTTTTTTTCCAGGTCCTCCCCCCAACCCCCACCTGCCTTTCGGGTCAGCATCCAAGGCAGTTAACCAAGTGCCGTTGCTGGATCCAAAGGCAGTTTTAGGGTTTTTATCTTTAACATTTATTTATTTTTTAGTTGTAGTTGGACATAGTATCTTTATTTTTTTATTTTTATGTGGTGCTGAGGATCAGACCCAGGGCCTCGCACGTGCTAGGCGAGTGCTCCACAGTCCCAGCCCCAGTTTTAGGATTTTTTTTTTTTTTTTTTTTTTTTTTTTTTTTTGGTTTTCGGCGGACACAACATCTTCATTTGTATGTGGTGCTGAGGATCGAACCCGGGCCGCACGCATGCCAGGCAAGCGTGCTACCGCTTGAGCCACATCCCCAGCCCCCAGTTTTAGGATTTTTGATGCATACTGACAGATGGAGTTGCTATCCTCAGTTACTTGAATATTTCCAAAGATGTGGGTTTTTTCTACATCGAGAGCATCATTTTGCTATTTTTACGAGTAGCACTTACCTCCTCCCCACGGAGGCCACAGCTTAGTTCGTCTCCGCATCGCACACACAGGAGCGGATGGAACAGTCTATAAACACTGACGTTTTAAAGTGATTTTGCTTTCTGTCTTGAAACACAGTAATTTCCCAAATTGGGCAACAGTGTGACTGTCGCATCTGTGTTTTCCTTCATTGCTTAGGAAGCTTATGTCAGTGTCAGGCCAAACAGAGGCGGCGTTTCGGTTCTTATCCTCGGTTCCTGTGATTTCTGATGGCCTTAGCATCAGACACAGATGTCTCCTAGGGTTTCCACAAGTGACTGAATTGTCATTGTGCAGGGCATGGCCGTCCTCCTCCTCCTGCAGTCAGCCACGCGGCGCTGAGGATGGTGGCCAGCGCTGGGGGACGGTGGTCAGCGCTGGGGGACGGTGGTCAGTACTGCTGAACTGTTGCCTCCTGTGATTTTATGTGCAGAGTACGCCCTGTGTGTGTGCTATTTCAGATCTGGGTGTGTGCTGATTTTTCTTCTCTTTCTGAAGAGGTGAGCATCCCTCTTGCGGACCCGCAGGTCATAAGCACTATGTCCAAACCACCCACTGAGCCCGCATCCACCCCATGGCATGGGCTGCTTTCCTTCTGGGTTGGGTGCCAGTGTGGCCAGACGTGCAGTGTTCTCTTGCCAGATCTTATCTCTGGGCACAAGTCCATATCTGGGTATCCTGAGGATACCATGTTCCTTAGAGGAACAGTAAGGGAGGGAAAAAGCCTAAATTAGGGGTTTTATTGTCAATAAAAACTTAGGGAACAGTGAATCCCTTTTCCTTTGCCACGATGCCGCTGACAGAGTTTTGAGTCTGAAGACTTCAAAGGACTTGAGAATTTGGAGTTAGTTAATCTGGGTTTGCGAAGGAACCAATACGTGTTGGAACAGGTCATCTTGTGGCTCAAGACCCAGGCGCTGAACCTGAAGATAAAAACAGACTCTTCACCCCCACCCCACCGCACCCCTGATAACCAGATGGGAAAGAAAGTCCTCGCTACCCAGTTTGTGATGTTGACAAGTCAAAGGATTGATTACCAGAAACATGGAAAAACAAACCGTGCCTGTTCTTACTCAAATATGTCTCCCGTAAACAATTAAAACACTGTAAGCTAAAGCATTCTTTGCCATGCCAGGCTCTTTTAGAGGTAAATACCCTCGCCCCTTGGAGTGTGACCTTCTGACTCTCCCTCCGTCCCCAGGGGTCAAACCCAGGGGCACTTAACCACTGAACCGCGACCCCAGCCCTTTTTATTTTTATTTTGAGGCAGGGTCTCACTCGGTTGCCAAGGCTGGCTGTAAACTTGCAATCCTCCTGTTTTGGCCTTCTGAGTCACTGGAATTACAGGCAGGTGCCACCCTGCCTGGCTCTTTTTTTTTTTTTTTTTTTTTATGAAATTCTTATGAATCATGACTTATTGATCTAATTGTCTCTTGTGTGTGGTGCTGGGATTGAATCCAGGACCTCCCATGTGCTGGGCAGGCGTTCTACCTCTGAGCTCCATCCCTGACCCTAATTCTTACTTGATGGAATTCCTAAGTGGTCAGGCGTTGGGTCATGGTCAGCCCCTCACTTGTAATGCTGTCTGCTGGCAAGGGATGGGGGTGGCAGACATGCCAACTTAGGATCACACAATTCTGTGGGTGTGTTTAAATGTTTTATTTATTTTTTTGCTTTCTAATATTTTTATGGGATGATCACACAATTCTTTCCTTTAAAGAACTTGCCTCTTATTTCCTCCCTAATGCTTAGTTTGCCGTGCGGGAACTTTCCTGTTTGCCCCTTGCACAACTCCTGAGTGGCATCTGGTGACAGGGACTTTGAGGTCAGAGTTTGTCCTTCACTCTGCTTGAGGTGGTGCCGGTCAAGCCGGGAGGAGAGGCAGCCCCTCGTCTGTGTGTTCTGACGGTGCCGCAGCTGGCTAGTTGGGATGAGAAAGGAAAAGGTTATCAAAATGAATGGAATGTGAAATAATATTTCCAAACAGAGAGAACAGTGTTTTCTAAACGCATGCATTAAACTGGGTTCATCCACGACGGGCAATGAATGACCCTTTCTCCGATTTGCCCTGCCTCGTGACTGCTGCTCTTACATAATTTCTAAACGCAAAATAGGATATTGTCTAACGGAAAGTGCAACGAGTGCGTGGTGACGGCAGCTGCAGAAATTGTTAGTTGACTTCAAGTTGTGTTTTCTGAAACTCCCGAGTCCATTTCTTCCTTTTCTGGTAGCTTCGGTTTTACTTGAAGTGTGTGGTTCCTCTATGGCAGGTATCACAATTTATGGCCAGTTTTGGCCACGCAAAGTTCATGTGGCTTCTCGACTGGGATTCATGTGATCCTGAGAGTTAACTAGCCAGGAGACTCCGATGTGAGAGGTTGACTTTTTTATTTTCCTGGCTTAACCTTGACTTTTTGTTATATAAACCAATTTGAGGAAATGTTTTAAAAGTTACATTAAAACCCTGACCATGAGCACAAACGAGTGTATCAATTTCCCTGGAAGTGGACATCCTGTTTTTGTGTGATATTAGGACTTGTTCAAGTCCTTGGTTCTGACCATGGTTAGATTTTTAGATTCTCTGTAGGGTTCCCTGTTGGGAAGTAGAATGATAGTCCCCAGTCCCTGGGGGATAAAGGTAGAATTCTAAGATAAAAAAAATGAAGATCTCAGACCTTTTTGTTTGGGTTTGGTTTTGGTGCTGGAGATGGAACTGAGGGTCTCTCACAGGGTGATACACAGTGGGCCACGGAGTTACACCCAAGCCCCATAATCAGAATAAAATGTACAGGTACTTTTTTATGTGTGATGGATTATTTAATCGAATACTTTTTTTTTTTAATGGAATACTTTTAAAGAGAAAAATAAAGGATGCAGAATCTATGCCAGTGTGAGGCAAGAAAGATGGCCTCTGGTTTGAGGGATTACTGACGGTCAGATAATCATCTCAGGACAGATGGGTGCAGTACTTAGGAGGTTACCTTCCCTCGGGATCAGCTTTGGGGACTGAAGCCCAGGCAGGAAGAACGGGTTCTTCTCAAGCGGGAGCCAGCTGAACAGCACAGTGTTAAATTTTTTTACCATTTGGGGAAACGGTCTCCAGCAAGATGTCTACTTCAGTTCTTGTACGTATATGGAATTGTACTGTTCAATTTTGTGTTGTTGGCCTGCTGTAACTGCTAGGTTGACATCTTTATTGAACACGGGAATATCTTTAGTGCTTCCCCCAAATTTCTGTTTTATATAAAATGTCTGACTAATTCTCTGAAGGGATTTGTTCACTGTAACAATTTAGAAAACAAAAGAGGAAGTGGTTCGTATGAATGCAGGAAATAAATTTTGCAACCACAGCAGCTTAATCTTTGAAAGTTAAAAAGTTAAAAGTGCTTTTCATTTACAACAAGTGAAAAGTGGTTAGAATTAAGAAGAGAATAAATATATAAAAAAAAAAAAAGGATATCGTTGCTCTCAGTATTTTTTTTTGTAAGTGGAGCAACGTTGAATTCAAGAGCCTCTAGAAGAGACACTGTTGTTTGTTTATCCCGTGAACAGTCGCATCTGTGGAGAGGATGTTTCCCCCTGAAAACTCGCTTGCTGACAAGCTTGTCTGTCAGTGTGCAGAAATACCAAGGCCACAGAGGGAGACCATAAGTCATTCTCAAGCCTCCATCCGCGGGTGGGAGTGAGGTTTCTGTGTGGGTCTCTGTGTGTGTCTGTGTGTGTGGCTTGAGCTCTGAGCCCTCACGTCCTGTCCCCAGCTGGTGTAAGGCTTTCTACGGTGACTCATTTGATAAAGTCTTTCACTTTTCTCTGACAGCAAGTGGTCTCGGCTGGCCACCAGCTTATTCCCATCCTAGTTATCGCATAGGAGTGGGATTGAGCCTGGTTTCTCCCCCTATGAATGGTGCCACCTGAGGTCCTTGACCCCATCTCTGAGCCTGTTTCCCAGTCCCTCATCTAGGAACATGGCCGCGCACCCCAAGGCCTGAGGTTTTGGGGTACGTGAGGTGTGTAAGGGGGTGGACTGTTTTTGGGCTGCGGGTCCTTGTCGACCATGTACTCACCATCTGTATTTTGGGTCCTTCTTGGACTACTTCCGGCTTCTCTGTCCTTGTTTTTCCCCTTTGATCTACTGGTAATCAGTTGAGTACATTTTGGGACATTCTAGGCCTTCAGCAAGAATTTTCTTTGTTTGCACTGTGCATAACTTCAGCAGGATTATAGCAGGTATGTTTTGTGAGGACCCCAGTCAGCAAGCAATGACGCGATGGAGAGATGGGGAACACTGAGTCACCTGGGGAAAATCTCCTGTCCCCTGCAAATCAGGTGGTGAATGTGATCTGAGCAATCGCAGTTAAAAAGATCACCAAGCCGGTCGCACACACCCGTCATCCCCGCAGATGGCAAGTCCCAGGCAAGCCGGGCAGCTTAGCAAGGCCCTATCTGACGGAGCAGCTTCACGAAGGGCTGGGATGTAGCTCAGAGGGAGAGCACTTCCCTGGGCTCAGTCTCCAGCGCAGGAAAAAAATATCATTTTTTTAAATGAAGTGCATCATAGATGAAATCGCTTGGTCCTAGGCCCAGGAAACACCCAGTGGCACAAAGTGGCTCGTGGATTCTCATCCGACATGGTCTGTGTAGATGAAGGACGGTGGAAGAAGCCCGGGGGAACTGGGCCTTGAACGTGAAGGACAGGTGAAAGTGGAGAAGGTGGAACAGAGAGCGGGCAGCTGGCGGAGGGGGGTCCTCCCAGGGCCGAGGGAGGTGGACGGCAGGGACCTCCTACAGGTCCAGCGGGGCCTGGTGGGTCTACCTGCAGAGGTGAGATGGAGCCCTTGTGAAGGGTATCCGAAGCCCAACGGCAGGATGATTGACCTGGATGAAGCGCCTGTCCCTCAGAAAGCACACTGGCACCGGGCCCTCTGTTTCCCAAGGTGTGAGCTCACCTCCGTGTTCTTGTATCCCTTTATCCATACCAAGGGCGGGGTTATGGAATGTTCCATTACGTTCCCTAACGTGGCCCCTCTGCATGTGGCAGAAATGTTTCTGTGCCTCAGGTTCATTGCTCTTCCACTTCCCACAGGGCTTTACTGCTGGTTCTGCTCCACGAGCTGCCACCAGCCCTGCTCTTGCCTGCAGAACCAGGCGGGTGACAGCCATTAGTGAGCTAGACACAGGGAAACTGGCGGATTAATCAGCACACGCCTCAGGTCAGAGTCCAGTAAGGAGAAGTGAGTACTAAGCTGGATGAGGAGGCCCAGGTTGGCTCTCAAGGGGTTAACTGTCCACCATCTGTCCACACAGTGGCAGATAGCCGTGTGATAACGCAGGGCCAGGGTACTTCCGGCATTATTACTCCTTTGTGAGTTAAGTTTCCTTCTTGAGTGAGAGTCTTAATTTTTTTTTTTTTTACATGAAGTATTGTGAGTGGTAAATTGTATTTACTTGTGGGAACTCACTTTATTTTGTTTTTATGCTAATGAGATAGTTTAGCTAGGTATCACATTCTAGGCTGACAATTATTTTCTCTAAATAAAATTATAATTTGAAAATTATGATTTCATTATCTTCCATTGTCAGTTGTCCCTCTTGGGAAGTTGGCTGTCCACTTAATGGCACTCCGTTGTGGACATTGGACTTTGTTCTTTTAATATGAAGCACTTATATTTGCCTTTGATGTTCTGTGGCATCGCAGTGGCATTTCAAAGTACAGACTTTTTGTTTTTAATTTACTCTGCTTAGGATTCCTTGAATATGTATTCCTCTCATAAGTATAGGAAAATTTCAGAATATTTTAACTCTCCAAAATTACTCTCAATTTTATTTTCTCAAATTGTTCGTTCTGAGATCCGTATTAGATGGTTATCTATTGAGTTTTTACATTTCGACTGCTGAGCCAGGCATGGCAATATACACCTGTAACCCCAGCTATTAAGAAGGCCAAGGCAGGAGGGTCGCTTGAGCCCAGGAGTTGGAGGCTGACCTGGGCAACACAGAGACTCCTGTCTCAAATTGTTTTTCCAACAACTATGTTTTTCGTTTCTAGAAGTTTCGCTGTTTTCAGATATGCCCAATCTTTATAATATCTTATTTTCTTGTTTCTCTTGGGTCTTTTATTTTGTTATTTTTTTAAAATGTTCTTGTTTTATAATTCCTTTCAAACTGTCCTGTTGGTTCAGATTCTCCTGGTGATCGTGTTCTCTCTGTTGGGTCAGTACTCCCTGTGCATTATTATTTTCTTTTTCTTTTCTTTTCTTCTTTTTTTTTTTTTTGTATGAGCCTATCTTCAACAGGAGATGATATTTTACCTGGGAATCCCATCAGGTTCAGGGTTGTGGAAGTATCCCCTCAGCAAGGTTTTATTTTGTCTCTGCCAGACCACCTGGAACTCATGTATATGCTAATTTCTTGGCATGGACATGCTGGGCCATCTGTGTAGCATGCACAGGCATGAGACCTTGTGCACAGGAGGACACTTCCCCGCTCCACTCCAGAGCCTGAGACCCAAAAAAGCTTCCTGGCCGTTTTTATGGTCACTAGGAGCTTTGCTAGGCATCGTCCAGCTTAGAGAATCAGATAAAATACACTGAGGATAAAATAGAAGAAGGCTCGCACTCCTGCATCCTGGTGTCATTGACAGTACATTACTGAAAAAACGAGTGAGATTTTTAGTATTGAATGTTTTTGAGCCACATCCCCAGCCCTTTTTTAAAATATTTTATTTAGAGTCAGGGCCTTACGGAGTTGCTTAGGGCTTCACCAAGTTGTTGAGGCTGGCTTTGAACTTGTGATCTTCCTGCCTCAGCCTCCTGAGCCATTGGTATTATAGGTGTGCACCACCATGCCCGGCTTTTTATTTTTTTATTTTTGAGGTAGGGTCTCACTTTTAGTGGCTGAGGCTGGCCTCAAACTTGGGATCCTCCAGCGAGAGCCTCTAAAGTCTCTGGGATTACCGGCATGCGCCACTGTGCCTGGCTAAACATGTTTTTGATTAAACATCTACTTGTGACTTGGACACTAAGGGTGAATGGCTGCTAACCTATCACCAGATACCTTCAGAAAGAGAATTATGGCATTTTCATATTTTTCCCCTGAGTTATATAACACAAATAATCTTCTTGTTGTCCTAAGGAACATATCTTGTCTAGAACTGCATTTACAAAGTGATTTGAGTATTTCTGTTCTTTTACATTATGTCTGGGAATTATATCTGTATAATTATAGTAACATATAAGTAGTAATGTAATTGCATATTTTATTATTACAAGTATGATTTAATTGTTAATATAATTACATATGTAATTTTATTAACCCCAGCAACAGAGAATGGTGATCATGTGGACATTAAGTTTTAGCCAGAATGGGCTGGGGACATAGCTCTGTTGATAGAGTGCTTGCCTTGCAGGCACAAGGCCCCGAGTTCAATGCCCAGCACCACAGGGGGGCAGGGGCGGGGAGGCTTCAGCCAGAATATCCAGCCTGTTATCTTGAGCTATGTGTTTATGAACCCTTGTGAGTATTATGGTCTGGGGTTATTAAGGAGAGAAGGAGAGGTGGAAAAGGTATCAATTACAAACCTATCAGAAGGAGAAACTGGGGCGCAGGTGAGGTCTTGGAGAGTGATTTCTGCCCCACCAAGGTCCCGGAGCCCACCTTGGGGCTATGCCAACCTCACCGAGTGTCAGCCTAAGCTTTTGCAGCAAGCAAAATTGCCACTCACCTTGAGCACATAGATCTTGAAAGTTCTGCTTTTCAAATTGGGCAACCAGGGTACAGAGAGACAGAGGCCTTTTCTTAGCCCTGTTTAGCAAGTGAATGGCCCCTGGGGGATTGAGATGCTGGTCTCACTTGCTATCTCTCTCTCTTCTCCTATTTCAGTGATTGCTCCAAAGTATCCTACAATACTGGGATAGAAAGTTGGAAGACTTAAAAAAAAAAAAGAAATAGAAAAAGAAAAAAACCCAGGAAATTGCTGGAATATTTTAAGCACATTTCTTTGGTTAACTTATTTTGAAGTTTTTCTCTGTTTTGTATTTTAGCTGCCCTTATAATTTATCAAAGACAGACTCATTGTTTTGGCAAGCTCCTGGCCTGGAAGTCTCCAACACAAACTGCCAGCACTCTAGCTGAACAGGAATTTTTAAATGCATTCTTAGTTTTGAACTTGAAAATGTATTCTAGATGTAACAGTTTGCTGGAAATTTAAACAATGCCATTTATCACACAACAACATTGCTCTGAACAAAGAGCTTTTTCTTTCCTCTCTTTATTAGCATCCCTCCTACTATATGAGCTTTTCAAAGCTTCTCTTTTCTTTCTTTCTTTTCTTTTTTTTAACTGAACCACAAAGGCAGGCCAGGCTTCCTTGTCCTTTGACTGTTTCTGGCCTTTAGCTTTAGAATTTGTATCTTTTACCCATCTTTTTGGCAAAGTAAAATCTTCCTTAATCACTCTTTTCAGGAATGATTGTTATTTATTTATCTTTTCGTGGTGCTGAGGATCGAACCCAGTGCCTCCCATGTGCTAGGCAAGCGCTCTACCACCGAGCCCCAGCCCCATCCCTCTTTTATATTTTTAAATAGGCTACACATTAGCCCATCGTATTATTTAACCAATCAAATTGCTGGCATTGGTTTCTGATTATTATTTAAAATCATTAGTTCTCATAAACCTCGTGATGGTGGGTAGCTTTGGTGCCCACTTAAAGTCATTTCAGTAAGATAAATTCCCAGAAGTAGAACTGCTGGGTCAAAGACTAGGGTAAAATCAGTGTGACTCCTGGGCTGGGGATGTGGCTCAAGCGGTAGCGCGCTTCCCTGGCATGCATGCGGCCCGGGTTCGATCCTCAGCACCACATACCAACAAAGATGTTGTATCCGCGTGAAAACTAAGAAAAAATAAATATTAAAATTCTCTCTCTCTTTGAAAAAAAAAATCAGTGTGACTCCTAATCATTGACAAATCCTGGAGAATCTAGTGTATTCATGAGGGTTTGGGGGCACAGCCTGTTGCCCAGGCTGGTCTCAAACTCCTGGGTGCAGAGATGCTCCCACCTCAGCCTCCCAAGTTGGGGGATCTCAGGGGTCCGCCACCTCGCTCAGTATTCAGTCTCACTATTTACACGTTCAGTCAATATATAAATGGAGCCAGTCCATATGTGCTCGTTTTGTTATAAGATCAAAAGCCGTGGGCAGTTGTGAACAGCACCCAGGGGCACACCTTTGTAAGCAGACCTGCTGTGTTCCCCACGTGAAAGTGAGCAGGTTTCTTTGTGCACCCCGATTCTCTGTTCATGATCCCTGAGACTGAGACAGCAGTTATTTTTCTCCTTAATATTTTGAATTACTAAAGAAAGAGTCATATTGAATTAAACAGGAAATAACTACACATTTTGGCCACACTAAAAATCTAAAATTAGCTAACTAAGTGGATCACGACCAACTCATTGGGACGGGGCGTCTTGGGCTGCAGTGGGGTTTCTACTCAGCAGTCACTCCTGTGGCCTTTCAGGCAGTCAGTTTTAATGCCACCTGTGTTAAGAATCACCAAGAAGTGCGTCGCACCGCTAGTGCACACTTAGGTCTGTCTGGACGTGTCTGGGGAGATTCCTGGGGGCTGTCAAAGAGAGTGTAAAGTTTAAATTCAGTCTTCCTGATGGACATCAGAAGGGGACAAAATCTCACTCGGAGATGTCTGTGACTTACACTCACAGGCAACTGCAGGCCTTCTGGACTATTTAGAATGTTATCTCTAAATTCCAAGATTTTTTTTAAAAAACTGCAGAACCAACTCACCAACCCCAAGTACACGGCTGTCCTGGTGTCTTCAAAGAGGCAGCACTTCTTATTTTTAGAATGGGAAATTTTGCTTAAAGAAATAACCTATGCTGTGGTTTAGAATGGAAATACTGTATCTCTTTGAGATAATAGTTGCTATTTTTAGACCAATTTACAAAGAGGTGAGCCACAGAGAGGCTTGTAATCTCCATTTAGCCTCAGACTTTGGGAGTTGCAGTCTGTAAAATCAAGTGACCCCACAGTTACTCCAGATGCATCTAAAAATTTTTTTTAAATAATTATTTTTTGATTGTAGATGGACACATACCTTTATTTATTTTTATGTAGTGCTGAGAATCAAATCCAGGGCCTCAGACCTGCTAGGTGAGGACTCTAACCCTGAGCCACAACCCCAGCCCAATCCAGATGCATTTTTGAAAGTACTTTCAAAGATGATTTTTTTTAAAAAAAAAAACTTTTTTAGTTGTAGGTGGACACAATATCTTTATTTTACTTTTATGTGGTACTGAGGATCGAACCCTGTGCCTTCCACATGCAGACTCTCTGCCACTGAGCTACAGCCCCAGCCCTCAAAGATAATTTTTAAAATATGTTTGTAATAATGACTGAGTGGCTCAACACTAGTTTTGGAGACTTTGAAATTCCACTGTAGAATAAACAGAAAAGCTTACTAAACAAAAATAGATTTTCTTTAGCTTGGGGAGAACAATAAATAGCAAGCACATTCCTAGGCCCAAGGCTCAGAGCTGGATGTTAATGCAAAGCAGCTGGGGGGGCGCGGGGGCGGAGCAAGACGGCCACTCCTCCTCGGTGGCTTTGCGGAATTCTGCGCAGGACAGGGCTCTGCTGAAGCATTCCCCCGGGCTTGGAGGGAGAGTGAGCAGGCAAGTCTGTAGAAACCGGCTTTTGTAATCTTATGTCCCAGCCTTCGCAGTGGAGAAAGAGTCCCAGAGAGAGTTTGTCACATAAAAGGTGGGCCGACGCTGTGCCCAAGGTGTGTTTTCTCCTGTGCTGACCCTCCAGGCTGGAGTGTGACCTGCTGTTCCTTACCCAGAGTCCTCTGCAGTTCCCACCTCGGGGTCCCCAGTCATGTTTCAGGGTTGCTGGGTGCAGGCTGGGTAAAGGGCACTGAGAAACTCCTGAGAGCTAAGGAGCTTACAAAGCAATTACACAGGGAAGCTGACCGCTAGTGGGGGGCCAGGAGGAGGAGAGCACAGTCATCCCCACCCACACGGTGCCAAGGACCTCTGGTCGGCGCTCAGGAAAATATGCCACGCAGCCACAGTGGGTTTATCACCAGGGAGCTACAGTCTGCTCAAGTGTGTGTGTGTGTGTGTGTGCGCGTGTGCGTGTGCGCTTGTGTACACTTATACGTATCATATACAATGATATCCTGAGTCTCTTCCAGAACTTGGGCTGTTGTAAAATTCCACAAAGGAGAATCACTTCTCCAAACTAAGCGGGACTCGCTTCTCTCCTCAGTCGCCCTGTTCCTTACAGAAGAGGGGAGGAGACTCCCCTGTGGAGTTTCTGGGGCTTTCTGAGGAAGGTGTGGAACGAGCCGGAGAGGGTTTTAGAAGTTTGAGGTCTGGGTGGGAATTCCCTTGTTTTTTTTTGTTTTGTTTTGTTTTGTTTTTTTAATATTCGGAGCAAAATGATAAATGATGAAACCAAAGGTCGTTGAAGGAGTTAAAAGTGCTTTTTGTAAAGGGCCAGATGGCATTCACAGAGGGGAAGCTGTTGTTCCAATGGAGGAGCCACCGCGCACCCGGGTGGGGGTTTGGAGGTAGGTGGAGATGAGCATTTGGGGCCTCGATTCTTCCATTACTGGTAGACGAGTAGGAACGGAAGCCACAGCATATGGCCAGGAAGGGAGTCACAGGCCACCAACAAAGAGTAGGAACAAGCCAAGAATGAGAAGTCGATAAAAGTGAGAGGCCCTCTGGCCTCACCAACCAAATGCCCCAGATAATAAGGAAACTGATGGGAAACATTGTCACTGTCACCTTCATTCAAGAAGTGTGATGTCTGAAGAGGGAAGAAGATAAAGGAAGTAACTGTGAATCGCCACCTTGGCTCTCTGTGGTCTGCAGACGGGGACTGCCTGGTGGAAGTGGGCTCCAGGTCCCCCCAGGGGAGGGCGCCTGAGCCGGTGCCTGCGTCACACAGAAAGTGGGGCCGACGGCTTGAGCGCTTCCTCTGTGCGTTCACGTCTGAACCTCCTTTGTGTGTGCTTTCTTTCACTCTCGGTCTGAATCCTCTGTCGTATTTGTTCAGTGAAACAAAATTAAAACAGGCAGACAGCAGCCGTGCTGGAGCAGAGCCTCTCCTGCTGCGTTTGGCCCAGAGAGAGCTCGCCAGGCCCCCCGCCAGGCCCAGCCCAGCTGGGCTCCGTCAGGCAGGGGGTGGGCTTCTGCCAGGGGACCCCGGATTGGGTCAGTGTCACGGGATGGTGTTAGCAAATCACCTCTAAAGGCTGCGTGCGTCGCAGGGGGGTTAGGAGTACCACGGCTCCTGTGCGGGGATGCCTTAGGGTGGGCACACTGTCTGGTTTGAGCTTTAAAATCCTCCTGGGCCTGGGGGTGTCGCTCCGTGGTGGCCAGTGCCGGGCGCCCCGGAGGTCCCGGGTCCCATTCCCATCACACACACCAGAATCCATTCTGCCACTTGTAAACGGCTACCCTTCCTTTACAAGTATGCGATCAACCAAAATATGGATTGAAAGAGAGTGACGATGTATATGTTGGTTTTTGTTGGTTCTTTTTAGCAACGTGTGCTCGTTTCTTGAGCCCGGGTCTCCCTGTGCTGCCCAGGCACCTCCAACTCCTGGGCTCAGCCACCCGCCTGCTCAGCCCTGCGTCGCCGGGACCAGGGGCATGAGGCACCGCACCCGGTTCACACTTATCAAGTGTCCTATTAATTTTTTTTGGAGAATTAAAATGATAAAACACAAACTAGCACACCCCCACCCAAGAAAAGCCGTAGAAAGCAGAACAAGGTGCGTTATTATTGCTTCTTGAACGTAGGCACTGAAAACAGGTGAAGCATTTTCGGGTCCGCAGTCTCAGAGGTTCCCGTGCTTTCTTAGTTCATGAAACCTGTGGGAATTAGACTCTAATGTAGGGGTTCCTGCTCCCCTCCTCCAAAATTTAAAACAAATGCACATTTGATGTCTATACACACACACGTGAGCCGAGGTTCCCACAGGAGTCACCCGGGTGACCTGAAAACGAGAACTGGCCCAAAAGCAGACCATAGGGAGGGAGCACTGGTCAAACCTGCACCTGCGAGCCACGGTGAGCCACGGAGTGGGGTCTGTGACACTGGGGTGCACGCTATTCACCTAAAGTAGATTCGTGTTCAAGATTTAAAAAAAAACAGCACTTGAGAAATCCAGCCACTTGGGGTGACTTCGGCTGTGGTGTGCAGTTCAAGGTCTTTTTCCTTTCCTTCTTTTTAATGCATGAACGTGAGTGTGTCCTCATTTTGGCCCTCAGGCGCGGCAGCAAGCTCAGATACGTCACCAGATGGCAGAGGACAGCAAGGCAGACTACTCGTCGAGCCTTCAGAAGTTCAACCAGGAGCAGCACGAGTACTACCACACCCACATCCCCAGCATCTTCCAGGTGGGGCCTCAGGACCTCCTGCGTCTCAAGTGCTCTGGGTGCAAACGTGTCGCCTTGGAATCGGACCGCTGGGCTTGTGGTCTAAGTGTTTCTGTAATTTGATGTCCAGTGAGTCAATTTTAGAATCATAGGTCAAGCATTGGCTAGCAATAAGAACGAGATGTAATTTATTTTTAGTTATTTATTTTGGTGCCAGGAATTGAACTGAGGGGCGCTTAACCACCGAGCCATGTTCCCAGCCCTTCTTGTATTTTATTTTGAGACAGGGTCTCACTAGCTTGCTCAAGGCCTTGCTAAGTTGCTGAGGCTGACCTCAAACTTGTGATTCTCTTGCCTTCGCCCTCCACGTCCCCAAAGCCACTTGGGTTACAGGCATGCACCACTGCCCCTGGCAAGGAGATGTCATATTACTCTCAAGACTAACGAGTTGCCTTGGCCAACCCCCTTTGTGCCTACAGTTTGTGTGTGTGTGTGTGTGTGTGTGTGTACACGCGAGTGCGTGTGCTTGTGTGCCAGTCTTAACTAAAAGGACCATTTTAGTTCTTTGCTACAAGAACCATTCTACCTACAAAAAATGCCAACTTAAGAAAACAGTGTACATCCACACACTTGTAGGATTTGAATCAGTAACAATTCTTTCCTTTTGATTGTTTTCTTTTGGCTACTTTAGGTTGTCAAAAGTGAGGAGAGAAGGCGGGGTGTGGCTCAGTGGGAAAGTGTTGGCAGAGCAGGCACTTAGCCCTAATGTCTCTCTCTCTCTCTCTCTCTCTCTCTCTCACACACACACACACACACACACACACACACACATATCAGAAAAGATATGTACATGCTCTTCCATTTGGGGAATCTTTCATGACTTCAAACCTAGATGTAGGGAAACATAAGCCTTGCTTGTTGGCATCTACACCCACAGCACACGAGAACCCCAGATGGCAGAAGGAAGGGACACTAGTTCTACTCCAGCCTGTGTTACACTGAGACAGCCACGGGCTGAGCTTTTCTTGGTCTAGAGTAAAATAGGGGATCAAAGATGCAGAAGACGTGTCAGGCACGGTGGCACCCACCTGTAATCCTAGCGCCTCGGGAGGCTGAGGCAGGAGGATCACGAGTTGAAAGCCAGCCTCAGCAACTCAGTGAGGCCCGAAGCGGCTCAGTGACACCCTGCCTCTAGATGACAAAGGGCTGGGGATGTGGCTCAGTGATCAAGTGCCCCTGGGTTCAATCCCCAGTACTAAAAAAAAAAAAAAAAATGGAGAAGGCGTTTGAAGCGTGTTACCAAATGATGTTAATAATTAACTACCACGACGGGCTCTTGTTGAAATGGAATGGAATTGTGCGAAGTACACACTTGGCCGCCTAACAGTTTATCAGGTGTGTATACAGCCGGCTAGTATAGAGGCACAGTACATATGACCTCCAGGCCTTTCCCCTAGAGGATTTATTTTAGGTAACAGTGTTGCCCCAAACAACTTCCCTGAATCTCAGGGACCGAGGTTTTTTTTGTTTTTTTTTAAACACACTCTGACGTTGCAGAAAATCCAAGAGATGGAGGAAAGGCGGATCGTGAGGATCGGGGAGTCCATGAAGACGTACGCCGAGGTGGACCGGCAGGTGATCCCCATCATCGGCAAGTGCTTGGACGGGATAGTGAAGGCGGCCGAGGCCATCAACCAGAAGAGCGTAAGCAGTGGGCTTTGGGCTTGTTCACAGTGACATGCTGTGGTTCCGCTACAGGGCCCCTCCATCTGCCAGGGCCACCTCCTCTGTGGCCAGGCCTCTCCCACAGCAGCCCTCCCGGGGAGCTGTCGAGGTGGCCCCTCCGTGGCGTGGACCGGGCTCTGATCCCTTTTGCAGAAAACACATTGTCATGGTGAATTGACGGTGGTGACGTTACAGGATTAAGTCGAAGTATTTTCTTGTCATTTGGCTGAGAAAATCTGTAAGTGGCATTTGTGGGGGCTGTCAGGGTACTTGGCACCAGATGCCAGTGGTGGTCCCCCAGCTGTGACAAGGGACATAGTTAGGCCTCCCCTGGGAGGCAAGATCCTCTCATTAGGAACATTGACCTGGGACCCGTCAGTCGGTGGGAGAGGGCTCCCCGGCGGTGGGTGGAGTTTCTTCTCTGTCTTGTCGTGATTCAGGGTTTCTCTGTCTCCCTTTTGTTAATACAGTGAGTCTGATGCTCCTCCTTCCACGACAGCAGCTGAATTCTTAGGGAAAAGTTGTCGGTGCTCCTAAATAACTGGTGCCCCCACTGCGCATGCCAAGGCGTTTCCCCAGATGTGATGCGACTGTCCCTCCAAGCTGAACCTTTCTTTGATGGTTTTATCTATTAAAAAAAAAAATACTCTTCATGAGGCTTCCTGTGATCACCCTGTGAACATCTCAGTAATCACCAGGGAATAACGTCCGGGGGTCTTTCAAAGGGTGAGGGTGCAGTGGAGCCGGGAAGCACTGCCTTCCACCATGGACGCCCTCTGTGGGTCTGGCTCCTCACAGGCATCTGGCAGCGGTGAAGATCTAAGGAACCTGATGTTAAGGTCTCCTCTTAGGAGCTGGGAGACTTCCCTCGGCCAAGGTTTTGCCAGAGTCTGTCTGAGTGATGTGTTCCTTGCTTAGTTTTATCTGGGAAATGATGAGCCACCACTGGATTCTAGAATTTTCCCCCATTATAGGAGCCTCTTTTTCCACCGCGTCACTAAGAATCATTTCTCATGTTCTTGTTGCTAAATCCAAGGGTCCTGTCTACATGTTTTTAGTGCATGCTGGGACGGACCCAGGGCCTTGCACATGCTAAATAAGTGCTCAGCCACTGAGCCACATCCCCAGCCCTAGGCCAATGTTTTATATTGAGACCGGGTCCTGCCGAGTTGCTGAGGCTGTCCTCGAACTCAGGGTCCTTCCTCCTCAGCCTCCTCGATCACTGGGATGATAGTGGGTGTGGACCACTGCACCTGGCTCCGTGGTGCTTTTATAACATGGTTCACTGAGTGTCACTGAACCCCTGCCTTATTCCATGCCTGTCGTCCCCAGCGTGACCTACTGAGAAGAACCCTGAGCCCAAAGTGGTTACAGTCTTGCCCAGGTCCCTTTCAAAATGTGTCCATTAGACCCCCCCCAGCCTGTGCTCTTTGCTCTGAAGCCCGCCACTGCCTTCTGTTTATTTCTAACAAGTGCCAGGCACTGCTGTAAGTGAGAACATGTGTGGAACTGTAAACACGACAAGCATTTTGGGAGAAATGAAGTAGGAAAGAATGGTAGGAAGCACCGGCACGGGACTAGGGGACAGGTACTTTATCAGGAAGTGACGTTGCAGTTGGAGGAAACACTTTAATAATTACTTAGATGGGATCAGAGGATGCAAAGCTCCCAGTTTTGCTGTTGTGCTCACAATGATGTGACCTTCTACCTGATGGTCCAGTATGGCACCTGGAGCTCCAGCCATCACATCCAAATTTCAGAAAACAGAATCCAGAGACAGGCTCATGCCACTGCCTTAAGAAGAATTCCTAAGATCACACAGTGCACTTCTGCCTCTGTCTCAGAGGCCAAACTTAGTCACACAGCTACCTCTTGCTGTTCAGGAGGCCAAGCAGTGAAGCCTGTTGTCCGGGGACAGTGTGCCCAGTCAGCTCTTAGGACTGAGAAGGCAGGTGACTGTGGTTGGAAGTCTGTCAGGAGCGCGACTCACCTGCACTTTAAGGATAAGCTAGAAGAGCGATGGCCAGCTGAACCCATCTCATTAAGAACCCAAGCTCACCCTTGTTATCTTTCCTTAAAAAATCAGAAGGTCACAGAGTTGGGTTGCCACCTGTCATTATCTGCTAGTCCATCCATCTATAGCACGGTGCTCAAGACACTTGGGCTGTGACTTCTTTACACTGTGTCTCCGCCGTCTGGCTCTGGGCTCCCTGGGAAGTTGCTGAACCCACAGTTCCACGCCGTGGAGTGTACGTTCGGTTCATTGATTTATTCAGCAAACACCTGTTGCCCCCCCGGGATCCCCTGGGACCATCGGGTGCTGGGAATGCAGTAGAGAGGTCACAGAAGAGGGCTCGTGTTCTAGTGGGCGAATATCTACACCAGGGAACACCAGGCTCTAGATCAGTGTCTTTGAACCCAGTGACCTGAGAAAGGAGACGGTCTCTTCCAGCCTTGGCCAGCGCGTGCTGAATCGCTTCCAGAGCTTCTGCCGGAACCAGGTTTTTCTGTTACTCTGTTTATCAAGGGAATTGCATAATCATGGCCCGTGGATTTCTTTCTTTCCTTTTTTTTTTTTTCCCTGCTTTTCACAATGTAGTTTTTAACTCGGTTTGTTCCTCCAGGGTGGAGAAGTGTCTGGAAGTCTGAGATGGAGCACGGTTTCTGTAGATCCCGTCGTATGAGGGCGCCGGGGTTCCCGGGTGGGACTGTTGTGCGTGGCTGATGTGTCTGTGGTTTGATTTCAGGATTCACAGCTGGTAATAGAAGCTTATAAGTCGGGTTTTGAGCCCCCCGGAGACATTGAATTTGAGGACTACACGCAGCCCATGAAACGCACCGTGTCCGACAACAGCCTCTCGAATTCCAGAGGAGATGGCAAGCCCGAGCTCAAATTTGGCGGCAAATCCAAAGGAAAGCTATGGCCGTTCATCAAGAAAAATAAGGTACTGGTGGTTTGGACCCAGTGCAAAATGAATTTGTTAAAGTGTGGAGATTTGGACTTTAGGTTTAAAAAAAAATTTAAATATTAAATCTGTAGTTTCAGAATGAAAAAAAAAAATCTAGAGTGCTACTTTAGATCCGGTCCGCCTTGCTGTCGGTGGTAGTGCTGCCATGGCCCGCTGTCTTATTTCAGACGCATTCTCACTTGTACCGTGTCACCCACACTAACAGATTACTGACCCTCTCCCTGTGCATTTGCCCTTTCACTCCTAGCCCCCCGCCCCCCCAGGCTGCTGGGTACCTGCGCGGGGGTGAGGATGCCACCTCTATAACCATTAGCAGCACGTCTGATTAAACCTGTGGCCCTGGGCAATAACTGGGTTTTGAATCCCCGTTAACATGTGTCTCCATGAACATTCTCCATTTTCTTTCCGTAGTGTGGTAACATAGGTGCATGACAGCGTTTCCCTCCGCATAAGCTTAGACGGAAGCGGCTCCACGGCTAACCTTAGAGGGACTGAACGTTTAATTCTAGAAAGACCTTGGCATCAAGGCCTTTCATTTTCTCCCATCAAGCTGTGTTAGTTTAGGTGGTGTAGACACATCTCCCCTTCCGCCCTAAGCCGGTTTTGGAGTAACCATTGAGAGCCGTAGTTTGCATGCGAGCCGCGCACGGGCTTCCGCACAGGCTTCTCCTCGGTGCCTCTGCTTCGCCTCTGTGCGCCGCGGACTAACCCTCTCCCTTCCATCCTGTCCTTCATTTGACATTCCTTCCTGCTTTCTGTTGGACCATGGCCTAAATATTTAATGGTTTGTGTTTGACTTGCTTTGGATTTCAAATGCCGTTTGATGTTTATTTTTGTTTTGTGTCTTATCTTCTTTTTCTGGTTTTACTCTGTCACTGCTGCATCTCTCACACGTAGCTTGTGTCCCTCTTAACATCCCCCCATCAGCCTCCCCCTCCTCCCCCCGCCTCTGCCTCACCCTCTGCTGTTCCCAACGGCCCCCAGTCTCCCAAGCAGCAAAAGGAACCCCTCTCCCATCGCTTCAACGAGTTCATGATCTCCAAACCCAAAATCCACTGCTTCAGGAGCCTAAAGCGTGGGGTAAGTTCCGCTCGGGAGTCCTGTCTCTCTGGCGCACTGTCGGCTCGTTGTGTCCTGCCTAACTTATCTGTTTGTGAATGAATTCGTTGTGTTTTCCCGTAACAACAAAAACAGAAAGAAGAAAACAGGTGAGAGAATCAGGGCTCGTTCAAGGAGAGAAGCACAGAAAGAGGAGGAAAGGAGGAGACAGAACAGAGAGGGAGAGAGAAAGCCCCCCAGCACTTCCTGTGTCCAGTGCATTTCAAAAGGATTTTCCTCACTTCCCCTTGAAAGTCTCTAAGTTGTTACATTTTCACCTTGATTTCACCAAAAAAGGGAACCGTTCTGTTTCTAAAACTAACCACGTGTGAGATGAGGAATTGGAAGTGGCCGTAGAGTCAGAAAATATTTGCTTAGTAATTCCTGAACTGACGTGGAACAGAGCCACTTCTCTCGAGCTGTGTCTCGGGGTCAAAGGGGAAATGTCACGGCAGTGGTTTCGTTAGCAGTGTCAGTGAGTTGTGAGAGCCGGGTAAGGCCAGCACAGCGCGGGTCGGGCATCGCTGACCCGAGGGTCAGTCACCCAGTGCTTCAACTCTGGAGCTATCTGAGTGGCCGCGTGGCCCTGCGGGTGAAGATTCCCAGCTGACCACCCAGGTGCAGGGGCTGGTGGCTCTGGGGGAGGGCACTTGCCCGGCCCACTCGAGGCTCTGTGTTTCTTCCCCAGCACCCCAAAAAGCCATAAGCACCCTAGAAATATTGTCCCTTCAGGCTACATGTATAAGATGTATGCGTAACACACATGGATTTCAGTTTTAGACTTGGGTCCCCTCTGCAGGATGTCTCATTATGTCTTAGAATATGCAATACTTCAAAACCTGGGGGGGAAATGTGGAGCCTAAGCCACCTCTGGTGGGAGCACTTCAGGTCGGGGCGCTCGACCTGCTTTTCTCCTGGCTGCCAGTGGCGTTCCTGGGTGCTCTGAGAACGCTCACCTTTAACCCCTCTAGACATGATATTTGCCTACTTTGCTGTCCAGGAAATCGAGGCAGAAAGAGGCGAAATTAGGGAGATGTGGAGCCAGGATTTGAAGCCAGGGATCTGCCTACAGAGTCCACGGCCACACGGTCAGAATGTGGTTGAGGCATCAGAGGCTCTTATTAAAGCTCAGGTCTGCCATTCTAACTGAGATTTCGTGTGTCTGAGCCCCGGGACCTGATGTGCTAATCCAATCTACATTCCCGTTTGGCTTATGAAAAAAGATCAAAGTAATCGGAGGCCTCCAAATAAAAGCAAAGGGTAGGTCTAGTCCGATGCTTCCCCAAATGTCTCTTATAATGAAATCTCTTATAATGAAATATCCATACATCCATATTTAGTGCACTGACAAATGCACTAGGGTTTTCTGATCCGGTCCCTGGGGAGCTGGAACGGAAGGCTTGATTGGACAAACGTGATTTCACTCTCCCCTTCCCCTGGGACCTCCAGTTGATGGACAGTTGGGTCACTTTTCACACTGTGCCTGATAGTGAGGTCACCCAGAGCCAAAGTGGGAGGCCTTGCAGGTAAAGGAAGGCCCAGCAGAGTGCTGAACTAAACCTGCAGACGTTCTGGCCTTTCCTCTGGAGGGTCACATGGGCACAGGAAGAGATTCTGGAGAAAAACTGCTTCGGGATGACAAGTGTCCTGCTCAGATTTTGAATCAATCTGCTGGATACCTGTCAGAGAATAACAGTAGTTAACCATTAACCTCACAGTCCATATTCCTCTGAGTCTACACAAGTACTCTATGTAAAAAGAACGTTAAAATACATAAGTATATATGTGTGTGTATATAGTCAGATATATGATTGATAACTAGGCTATTACCTATTATAATAAGGGACAAAAACAACAATTCTTTATAGGTAGAGTTCTTTTAATGAGAGAATCTCAAGGTTTTGTGCACAGAATTTGGAATTAGATTGCTTTAAGTTTCCCCCGCATATCAAATGATGAGCTAGAAATCTGATATCCTGAAGCTGTCCAGGGGCACTGTTGAAGGTGAGTGTGGCTCTGGGAGTGGATGGCGGACGGACAGAGTCGAGCTCTGTTATTGGGGCTGGCTGAGGAATCGGCAGCTCCCGGGCTGCTTAGGCTGGTTGGGACATCTCTCCGCCCGTGGCCGCGCTCCCAGCATGTGAGGCGAGCTGGGCCACGAACCTCTGAGTCCGTGACACCTCACCCATTGCTGCACTTCCGAGGCCTTCACCAAGACACAGTGCACTGCCTTTGCAGCTGGAGAGTCTGCCCTTGGCTTGGGACTCTCAATGGTCCCCTGCGTGTGTACCTGCCTCCTGCGTCTCTCTGCAGATAGCTTCTGAATCTGTGTCATGGTATCCCTAAGTAAGTGGAGGGAAAGATCCAAGGACATCAGTTTTTCCTAAGTAAAAGAAAAAGGTAGCTAGAAAAGACATACTTAACAACCAAACAGTGGAACGTGAAACTGGTTTATTTTGATGACTTAAAGGAAAATCCTTTTTCTTTTTTTTTTTATCATAATCAGCAAAATGAATTTTATTTCTTATTCTTCACATCTGTGCTCAGCGAGTGTCTGTTAGTTTTTTTCTTTCCTGAGGGCAAACCACACACATACGCACTGGAAGCACTGGTAAAGAAATGGTTTTCCTTCCTCATTTTGGTCAGACTATTTTTAGTGAGGGTCATGTTTGCTGTCCCCTCATTCCTCTAGGAAGAAACTGAAAAAGGAAAGAAAGTAAAAGAAAAAGGAAATACCAGGACGTTCAGACAAAACATGTAAACCTAAAGTTTGGGAAATGGATTTGACTTCAAAGCCATCTCAGCATAGAAGGTGCCCAGTGTCCCCAAAGGACACCCACAGCCTCAGGACTGAGGTGGCGAAGTCTCTGTCATTTTATTTATTCTCCTCTTTTAACTTGAGACTGTCCTACCAAAGATGATTTCATTAGAAAAAGTATCCTACGAGAATAACAAATCTGTGGTTCCCGATGTCTTTTGATTTCTCCCGTTTTGCAGTCCTTGGGTTCAGATCTCAATCGCTGATTCAGTTGTCAGAGAGAATGGCTCTTGGGCAGACGTTTCTTAGCATAACCGATTCTGTTTCTGAATAATGAAACAGGATAGAATCTTTTTTGTTGTTGTAAGCCATTGGCGTTTATATAAGAAAATTTTGTTTTTCTGAGCATCTTCAAAGATTGG
Organism: Marmota marmota marmota; assembly: GCF_001458135.2. Taxonomy (NCBI): domain Eukaryota; kingdom Metazoa; phylum Chordata; class Mammalia; order Rodentia; family Sciuridae; genus Marmota; species Marmota marmota. The sequence goes on from NW_026000051.1 coordinate 2,479,230, forward strand.
TATGCCACAGACATTTAACTATTGTCTCATCTTCACGTAAGTCAAAGAAAAATGAAGCCAGAGAGTCGTCTGTCCTTGGTTTATAATCTACAAAGTGTAATTTTTTGGTCTTAAATGAAGATTTCTTCTCCTGGCCTGTGCAAGGGACTTTTATATCTAAAATATGGACATCCCCCCCATATTTTAGAGTTAGTTGTATGGAAATGTAGCATCAAAGATGATCAAAAGATTTTGAAAAGCCATACCAATCGTTTGTTGGTTGAACAATCTTGTGGTTACTTTAATTTTGTTTATTTTATCTTGTTTTCTTGCTGGTCATTGGCAGGCTCAGTCTCTCTGTTCACACAAAGAACTCATGAAGAGGACGCTAGGGAAACCCACGTATGCCTTTGAGGCTAGGGACTATGTTGTAAGTTTAACTGTGGCGGCAGGTCACGCAGTCACGGCACAGCCACTAACCCCACGGACAGGACCACGGCTGGGACCCGAGGGTACCCGCAATGCTTCTACACCACCAAATGCAATGCCCCGTCAGGAGACCTGCGCAGGGCGGGGAAGAGCCTGATCGTATGAATTCCACGGCTGCTTCCTCCGAAAAGCTTTGCAGGGGAAAAGCAGCACGCTCCTCTCATTGGGTTCCCCCCTTTTTATTCTAGTTCTGGCAAAATCTTTAAAGGGATGGTGACTGCCATCTGAGATGTCACCGGGTATGATTTCGCCACAGAATCTCACCCATTAAAACGCAGCCGCAGAGCGTGGTCGCGGACGCGGTGCTCTGGCAGGTGGCCGTCCCGTGGCTCAATCACCCACGGCCGGGTTTCTAACAAACAGATCCCTCGGGAGTTTATGCCCTAAAGCTGGGACGAAAAAAGCCCACGAAGCGTGAGCCACACACTAGCGGAAGGACTTTCCTTAAATACACGTGCTCACAAGCGGTTTTCACCGTCCCCTCTCCTTGTTCTTGAGGTTAGTACCTGTGACTGTCCAATAACACATGGGCTCTGCCGGCGCTGTGTTCCCTCATGTGTTATTGATGCTTCTGGCTCCGAGGCTCTTGGTCGCCTGAAAGGGACAGCTTCTGAGTCGTTCAGATGCCTGGCAATGCACTGGGTGAAGCCTTTAAAGTCCTTCTCCTAGCTGACGGGCAGTCTCTGATTTCGAGGATCTAATTGGCTGACTCACAAATTAAGACTGAAAACCAGTTGATCATCCTTCAAAGGAGGTCCCTGTCCCGACAGCGCTCCCCGTCGACTCTGGGGACTCGGTATTTCCGGTTTCTGCCGGGATCCATGTTGGATCCTGTCCGTCTCTTTGTATTAGGAGGTAGTAATCTTCCGACGATGTAGTTTTGAGGTTAGAAGTCTGTCTTGGGAACCCTTAAGAACGAAAGTGACAGGAGCAGCTGAGTTGAGGGCGACTAGCGCGTCCAGTCCTAGTGTCCGTGCCTTGAGTGAGCTCCGCCAGACAGAGTCGGGAAGCCGCGTGCGCCCCAGGGCTCCGGAGAGAGCTGTTTGGAAAGTCTCCGTGTGCACCCTCAGTGTTGTCTGCGTGTGACCAGCTCAGGTCACCGTGAGCGGATCTGGGCCAAGGCTCCAGGAGGCTTGGGCGGTGAGCGTCACTAGTCCCTGTCAGACAGAGGTCACCTGTCACCTGTGCCTGGAGAGGCTTTTAATTCTTTCCTTCAAAAGTTGTCTTGCTCATCAAAGTTATTGCCTATTTACAAAGAAGTGTCAGCGTTCAGTCAATCTTAAGGATTGCATCTTAAAAACCTGAGTAACCACCCATTTAAAATCAAAGGGCACCTTCTTTGGTACTTTGTCTCCAAATTATTCTGGGGTCCTACTACCAGTTGCCTCAACTTGGAGGATTGATAGCCACGGAGGAAATATCATGCACCGGACTCTCCAAGGGCCACTTTCAGCCATGCACCTTGAATGCAGAACCACGTTCTTTTTCCAATTTGGTGACACCCTTTTATCTGTTTTGGGCCCAGTAATCCCTGTCCCTCCCCAGTCTCCAGGCACAGCAGGATTGCATTGCCGTGGCCTGATGATCGTCAGGGATCCGTAGTCAGGAGCACCCCTCGGCAACTCCCAGTAATTCTCCCGAGGCTTCGTAGTCCACGTGGACAGCGCTGGGAGGCCAGAAGACCCCTCCCCTGGCAGGAGGTGGTAACTGGGGCTCTGGTATTGTCCCTGTGCTCTCTAGAACACAGGGACTGGCTCCTGCAGGTCATTTCATAGAACAATTTCTAATCCTTGTTTCCCTCTCACTAAGTTCAGAGCTCCCCTTCACGCCTTTACAGAACGCCAAGGTTCACGTCCATTCGAGTCCCCTGTGATAAGAATAGACTTTATAAGACCTGTGCAAAGCCGTGGGGCGGGGTTGGCCCTGTGGCTGTTTTTTTCCCCCATCATCCTACATGTCCCCAAGTACAAGCTTGCTATCCGTACCCAGGCCGAGGGACAATGCCGACTGTAGCAGAAACTCTCCTTTAAGCCTCTGCCTCTGCCGTTGCTGCAGCAGCTAGGAGAAGCTTTGCTGGGGTCAGACCCTCTTGTGAACCTTTGCACAGATCCGCTGCAGGTCGTCCTCGCGGCCCGCGGGTGAATCTGTGGTGTGTGATGTGGACACGGGCCGGGCCTCCTGTTCTGATGTGTTGTTCTCTCTCTCTCTTTTTCCCTGTCACCTCTTCAAATTTCACGGGAAGCTTTCTCTCAAGCTGGTAAGCACAACGCCCCGTGCATGTCCTGATCTAATCAGGTGTTGGGTGCGTGGCGGAGGCGGGGCCTTCGTTCCGGATCCCCCAGATTAACTGCTCCTTCCGTTCCTCCTGGGAGCTCTTGACCTGTGGGCATGAGGTCCGGGGCCTAATAGTGGTGGTCTTAATCTCTTCCAGTTGCTAAGGAAATTAATACCTAACCCATGATTTGGTTCTCTGTGTCATTGGGGCCATAAGAGGGTGACATGGTGGTGAGCTCTCTATGGGAATGTCCAAAATTGGAGGGGGGCACTTATTGGACCATTATGGAACAAAAGCAAATTTACTAAGTGAAAGATGCTCCCCTCCTAAAGCTGAGGAAGCAGCTGAGAGACACTGGAACCCGAAGAGACTCGCAGCAGCGACCCGCCTGCTCGGGTTCCAGGCGCCTGGAAAAGGGAAGGCGCCCTGTGGACATGCTGGAGTCTCGCGCAGAGCTGACTTGAAGGCCACGGGATGACCTTCCGGACAGTGCCGAGACCCTCCTAAGCCCTGTCCTGTGCTGTTCCTCCTCTGCTCTGGTAAACGGGCAGACTAATCATTAAATTTATTAAAAGAAACGCTTAACCAACGTAACCCATAACTCTGCTTCAGTGATGGGTAAAGGCTACATGATCTTGCCAAATGCCACAGGTGAGAACATCCTCGAGTCGTGGACAGCAGGGGACTGGCCGGTTAGCCAGGAATCAGACCAGCACAGTGGGGGCACTGCTGCTGCCGGCCCAGGGCAGTCTACGGTGCTGACCTTCATGTGTAACTTATCCATGTATGTGTCTGTAGACACATGTGTGTTTCCAGCCTGGCCCAACCCTAAAAAAAATATAGTAATATTTTGCCCAATGTGCAGGTGCACACCTATAATCCCAGCGACTTGGGAGGTTGAGGCAGGAGAATTGCAAGTTAGAGGCCAGCCTCAACGTCTTAGCAGAAACAAAGAAAAAAAAATATTTATTAGAAACATGTCTCAGGGCTGGGGTTGTGGCTCAGAGGTAGAGCACTCACCTGGCATGTGTGGGGCACTGGGTTCAATCCTCAGCACCACATAAAGTAAAATAAAGACATTGTGTCCACGTATAACTAAAAAATAAATTAAAAAAAATAAAATACATAAAATAAAAACATATCTCAGACTGTGAAATAAAATCCCAAGAGCCTTTGATTGGAATTATTAAAAAGAAAAATGAAACGCGTTTGTCTGCAGGTTGAATTTGGGTAAAATTGAGTTGACTGACCTGGAGCCTTCCCCAGATGGCAGGGTTCCCTTCTACCCTCTTCTGTTTCTTTGCTGCTGTGGATGGGGAAGGCAGTCCTTTGGGGCAATCTGTTTGAAATAGAAATCCTCTTACTCACTAGGTACTGAGCTGTGGCTCCACACCCCTTCCTAGAAACCTGTGAAGTGTAAGCATTGCCAAACTGCCCAGAGCCTGCTGTACCCGGGGCTGTGTCACCTGTAGGGAGTGGCCCACGGGCAAGTGTGGGGCTCAACTAGTGTGTGAAACAAGATCAGCGTCACACAGAACTCTAGCCACTTACAACCTCCCTAGGTGTGCCCGGTAGGACAGGTCCTTCCTGGTACCGCCTGCTTCCGTCAACGGGGCTGCTCCAAAGATGGCAGAGAAATTTCTTCTGACTCAGAGTTAGAAATAAAAATTCCTGCATGGCAAAATGAATCGTAGGTCAGAGTATTGTTCAAAGGAACCCAAGCTCTGAAGGGCTAATTGGATGAAGTGGCCTTGTAAGGTACTTCCACAAAGCTTGAGTTCCTTTGGATTTAGAAGAAGCTGAATCTCCAATGGCAACTGACATTTGTTTGAGGCACAGTTACTGGAACTGTTTTTTTGTTAGGTGCTTAACCACTGAACCACACTCCCATATTTTTATTTTATTTTGAGACAGGGTCTTGCTAAGATATTGAGGCTGCCTCCAACTTGCAATCCTCTTGCCTCAGCCTCCTCAGTAACTAGGATTACAGGTGTGCACCTCCATGCCCAGCTACGAGACTGGTTCCCAAGTAACAACACAGAAGCACAGACTGTTTATTGAAAGGGACCTAAGTGGTCGATTTGATGAGCTATCTTATCAGTTGAAAAGAATCCATTCCTGTATCACTTCATCATTCTGCTTTGGCTAAAGAATCTGTGGGCTTCTTGTCACTCAGGAGATCTATTTGTAAGTCATCCGTACAGTGTGCGTGGCCTCCCGATTCCTTTTTGGCTGTGCACACACTGTGTACCTCCGACAACTGTCCTAAGCACACTTTACAGTCCAGGCCCATGGTCCTTCCAGCTGCGTGGCTGGTGCTCTTATAGAACATTCCCGTCACCCAGAGGGTTCTGTGGGACTCGGGGCACGTCCCTCGGCCCAGCAAATGTTAACAGGAGAAACGTGACCACTTACCTGATGTCCCGACTTCCGAAGCACTGTGTCTTACATTGCGTATTTTTTGTTGTTGTTGTTAATTCTGACTTAAAAAAAAAAAAAATCCACCCAACCCGGTGGCCCTCGCCTGTAATCTCAGCAACTCAGGAGGCTGAGGCAGGAGGACCACAAGTTCAAGGCCAGCCTGGGCAACCTAGCAAGGCCCTGTCTCAAAATAAAAATAATAAGGTCTGAAGATGTACCTGAGAGGTAGTGCGCCCTGAGTTCAGCCCCTTGTACAGAAAGAAAAGAAAGTCTCAGTTCTGGAGAACACCGGACCTGCTGTGGGTGTTCAGCTGAGCACAGCGTCTCCCTCTAGTCCAGGGCTTGAACTAGAAAAGGCAGAGAGCAGCTGGGTTCCGGTGGTGGTGCTACAGCGTCTGGAAAGAAGCCCCAGGCCTGCTTTATTCTTATGTTGAAGATGATTCTCATTTCACCTCCTTTTGGGCGTCCACTGGAACCTGCTTGGCTTGGTGCTGGGCATGCGAATCCGGCCTCCCCCAACCTTCTCATGCAGACCCCAGTGGGAGCCCCAGTGTGTCACGGGCCAGTCTGAGAACAGTAGCCGAGGCCTTCACGGGCCTTGGTGGCCAGCTATTTGCTGAGTCACGCACTTTGCAGCGTGGCCCCCTGCCATTTTGTCATAATCAGTCACAAGCCCCCAGTAAGCTGCTTGGCCGGCCCAGCCTGATTGTGGGATGACATTATCCGCCCCCTCTTGCCACCCAGCCCCAGCCAGCCTTGCCCTTATTTTAAAAGAATGGAGGTTTTCAAGTGCGATCTCTCCCTCGATTCCCGGCTTATCCTCGGCTGTCTGCATTTCTCTTTCTTTGTGGAAACAGCCTCCCTTAAGGGAAAGCCCTGGATGCCACAGTCGGGCCGCAGCTTTCTAGCAAGTAGGCTCGGGCTGGGCACGCTGGCCGCGCGGAGAAGGGCAGGGCACGGGGAGCTGGGTCCAGGGGCGCTCCCTCCAAATGCCCTGAGGCCACCCTTAAGGCAGCAAAGTGACCAGACCTGAGAGACAGCAGAAGGACAGCACAGCAGGGGGGAGGCAGGGGAGGGTGGACTTTTGTCCTTTTCACCCATTCTCTGAGGCACCAGAGGCCCCCTGTGTCACAGGACCAGGGGAAAACAGCAGGGTCCTGGGAAGCGGTGGGTGGGTGGGAGCCCCGCTGGGCGACATTAAGGAAACAGAAACTTCAGCAGGGCTGCTGCAGGCAGGGCCACAGGAAGACCCACCAGGATCTGCCCCCAGCAGGAGGGTGGCCGCACCTGTGATCCAGGGCTGAGGCAGGGGGATCACAAGTCCAAAGCCAGCCTAGAACTCAGTGAGACTGCAAGCAACTCAGCAATACCCTGTCTCAAAATAACCAATAAAAAGGGCCACAGACACACCTGTCGTCCCAGCCTGGAGGCTGAGGCAGGAGGATCATGAGTTCCAAGCCAGCCTCAGCAAAAGCAAAGTGCTAAGCAACTCAGTGAGAGCCTGTCTCTAAATAAAACACAAAATAGGGCTGTGAGGGCTGGGGTTAGAGCTCAGGTGGCAGAGTGCTTGCCTCGAATGCACAAGGCCCTGGGTTCCATCCCCAGCACCACACACACACACACACACACACTGGCAAATCTTACTGTATGCTAATTGTACCTCAATAAAATTGACACAAAAAAATGTTTTAAAAAAATAGGGCTGGAGATGTGGCTCTGTGGTTAAGCACCCCTGGGTTCGATCCCGGTACCAAAACAGAGAGGAGAGAGGAACACCCACCTCCACTCCAGCTGTTCTTCACCGTCTCGCTGGAGTCCGAGCCTTCTCCCCCCCCTCCCTCCCTCCTCGTTGCTCTTTCCCTTTCCCAAACCTCCGCCATGGCGTGGAGCGTGGGTGGTCGTGAGAGTCTGCATGCACTGATCCTCGCATCCTAGCGGGTGAGGTGGGGAGGCTTTGCTTACTTCGGGGAGCCATCTGCAGACACCTGCTCGAGGTGTCTGTGGCCTGGCGCAGACGCGCTCTGCTTCCTGGCCTCTCACTCACGTTTGCCTCTGCAGGGCGCCACCCCCGAGGACTTCAGCAACCTCCCCCCTGAACAAAGAAGGAAAAAGCTCCAACAGAAAGTCGATGAACTAAATAAAGAAATTCAAAAGGAGATGGATCAAAGGTAGAGTGGATGATGTGATGTGTGACGAAGCTCGGGTTCGGCTGTGTTTTGTCATAGTCTGCTGTTGCTTAACTCTCACCTCGGAGATTCCCTTTCTTCCAAGAATAAAAACCCAGATTTTATTCTGGGTTTTGGAAACAAAATACACACCTCCTTTTATCACAAGTGAATATTTGGCACCAACAGAAAGAGGCTCGGTTCCCTCCCCCTCCCTTCCCCACCCAGCTTTGGGTCAGATCTACTGTCCTCCTATCCGAGGACAAGCAGCCTTGCTCCGTTCCCAGGTCGCCTTTGCTGGTCTCTAGGAAACAACTCCCGGGAAGCCCCACCGCACGCTGCCAGCTGCTCTTGGGTTCTAAAAAGAGTTGGCCTGAGGCTCCGCTGCCGCCGGGTGCCCGGTGCTGAGCTGTTTTATGAGTTTGATCTCGGGGATGATAAGTTAATGTATACGCAAAAAAATCTGTTTTTGCCATCTGTCCTGCGCATTCCTTCTTTGCTGTGTATCGGTGCAGGGCCTTGAGTGCAGGGCCTTGAGCCCCGGGCCTTGCACACCCGTGGCCCTGCTGACTTCGCCCTGCCCACATTCAGAATCAAGCTCGCCACACCTCACGGGGCAGTTTGCTAATCATCCTGATTGAAAGACCGCTTTATTAATCTTCTCCCACCTTGCCTGTCCTCTGAGTGAGTTAGGTGAATCATCTGTTGATTTGAGATTTAGTGCTCTATGAGATGGGCCGAGGGCTGGGCTGTAGCTCAGTGGTAGAGCACTAGCCTGGCATTCATGAGTTCCTGGGTTCAAACCCAGCACTGCAAAAGAAGAAGAAAATTAATCATACAACCAAACAATGCAAACAAACCTGGTTAGAGAATAACAGCCTAATTGCACACAAAAGTACATTTTAAAGAATAATTCCTGCCAGGCACGGTGGCACACACCTGAAACCCCAGCAGCTCCAGAGGCTGAGGCAGGAAGATCACAAGTTCAAAGCCAGCCTCAGCAACAGTGAGACACTAAGCAACCCAGCAAGACCGTATCTCTAAATAAAATACAAATAGAGCTGGGGATGTGGCTCAGGGGTCAAGTGCCCCTGAATTCAATCTCTGGTACCAAAAAAAAAAAAAATTCCTTTATCTCTGGTAGAGCAGCTCCTAAACACAGGTCACTTTTTAAACATGGTGACAGTATAAAAAAATAGGAACACCTATAATTAACTGTTTTACACAAAATGGAATTTTTGCTTTGTACTCTCTTTAAAATGTATTCTTCAACTGATACATAAAAATTATACATATTATTGGGTATCATGCAATATTCCCATGCATTTATATAATATTTTGAGACAGGGTATCAATCAATAAGTTCCTTAGGGCCTCGGAAGTGGGTGCTGGGATTGTGGCTCAGCGGTAGAGTGCTCGCCTAGCACATGCGAGGCGCTGGGCTCGATCCTCAGCACCACATAAAAATAAATAAATAAAATGAAGGTATTAAAAAAAAAGAAAGGGGGGAGTTCTGGGGATGTAACTCAGTGGTTTAATGCCCCTAGGTTCAATTCCCAGTACAAAAAGCAACAACAAAAGTCAATAAAATTGGGACTGGGCATGTAGTTCAGCAGTAGGGAGATTTCATATCATGTGTGGGGCCTGGGTTTAATCCCAGCTCAAAAAAAAAAAAAAAAAAAAAACAAACTATAAACTTGATAAGCTTTTGGAGACTTTGATCAGCAGAGACTGGACTGGGAGGGGAACTGAAGATCGTGGATTGTGACAACTCTTCAGAGGACTCTGAGAAACAGGGCAGTGGGTGAAAGGGGAGCCATGAGGTTGAGAAAGGGGTTTTGCAAAGAGCTTCATAAGGGTGGATGACATTGAACGTTTATTCATTTAACAGGTCTTTACTGAACATCTGCTTTGGGCCTGACACTGGGGGCACACATCAAGCTAGAATAACATTGAGCTGTTCAGAGAGCTTCTATTCCAGTGAGAAATGACACAGAACACCGGAGTCATCATAGCAAGTTCTATTACACTGGCCATTGGTGCATGCTATTGGGAAAAAAGAAAGTAGAGCCAGGTCAAGAGGCTGGTGGTCCAAGTGGACCTCAGGCTCTGCTGGAGAGTAACCCAGGAGGAGCTGACAGTTCACAATGGCCATGTGGGGGAGGCCGACCACCCAGGCCTGATGGGAGCAGGCAGGTGGCTGCAACCCTCTTCCTCTCTTTCCTGTCTTAATGATAAGCTGGCAGCTGGGGAAGCCCCTTGAGGTCAGGGTTAGTTAGTAGTTAGAGAAGCCCCAACAGGCCTGCAGACTGCTCTTGGGAAGCCTCACTATGGCTCCTAGGGGCCATTTCCAAAATGGGATTTCGGGAAGGGAGTGGAATTTTGGAATGTGCACTTTAAGGCTCTGTTGCCTGGCATGACCAGCTGTGGATTCAAGCAGCAGCACTGTCTCCTAGCTGAAATGTTTCCTCATCAAATTTGCAAAGCAACGAGCTGTGCTTCTCCCTGAGATCAGCACAGGGCAGCCCACGGAAACCAGGGGGCCAGCCCGAGCTGTGGTCAGCGCAGGGAGCGCCCACATGGAAATACTTGGATGTTGTTTGTTTGTGTTGCTGTTTAGGGTCGAGGGAGGGGCAGGATGGATGGTGTTTCTCCTTCACTGAAGACAATGGGGATTTATTTATTCAGCCAAAGCAACTGGGATTTTAAGTCAGACCTGGATTATACAGACCTTGGGAGTAGAATTCACATGGAAAGGTTTTAGAAGGAAAGCGGCCCCCGCAGCCCCTTCAAATCCATGCAGGTCTCATCGGCCCCCAGCTCCAGTCACTTGGTTTTCAAAGAGTGGGGAGGAAGTGCCTGGGGGACAGTGGCCCCTGGGACCCGGGCTGCTGGGACCATGTTCTGCTCATTCATTTTTTCAGAGACGCTATAACCAAAATGAAAGACGTCTACCTGAAGAACCCGCAGATGGGAGACCCGGCCAGTCTGGATCACAAACTGACAGAAGTCAGCCAAAACATAGAGAAGCTGAGACTAGAGGCCCAGAAATTTGAGGTACGGAAAAGCAGGTGTTGGAGCAGACACAGGGAGCGGCCATGTCACTCCTGTGTCCCTGGGTGGGCTCCAACGTCCCTTCTCAGGCTGCTTCAGGAATGGGTGGTAGGAAGCAGACAACCCAGGTGCAGCAGTGGCCGGGGGCCAGGGCATTGAATGTTGGGCATGAGAAGTCAGTCACTCATCCAAGGCCACACAGTTGCTTAGGTCCCAAGGGTAAAGCTAGTCCAGTGTGCTTTTTGCCACAACGGGGGGGAAATTGGGTGAAGAGGAGCTTCCTTCTGTGGCTCTGAAACTTGGATAAAAAGCCAGCGGTGGAGCCCCGCTGTGGTCCTGTTCCTGCAATCCTCAGGAGGCTGAGGCAGGAGGATCCCAAATTCCAAAGTAAAAACGTAAAAAGGACTGGGGATGCGGCTCAGTGGTGCAGCACCCTGGGGTCCCCGTCACCTACAGGCCCGTGCAGACCTGGTGGCCTGGGGCCTCGTGGCTGTCCCGCCTGGGGAGCTCAGGCCCTAGTCGTCCTGGCTGTCGTCCCCAGGCCTGGCTGGCAGAGGTGGAAGGCCGGCTCCCCGCGCGAGGCGAGCAGGCGCGGCGGCAGAGCGGGATGTACGACGGCCAGGGCGCCCCGACGGCCAACAGCTGCGCGCAGGACCGCGAGAGGTACAGTATCTGCGCGGCGCCCGGCGGGAGCGGGGCGCTGGGTGTGTGCCTGGATCTGGCACCTGGAAATGTGGATACCAGGGCCCTGTGAACCCCCCACAGTGGGGCTGAGCTCTGCCACCACAGGGTCCTGTCATGCCAGCGTGGCAGGCGCGTTACAGGGTGGGAACCCTCTGTGGGGGCAGGGAGCACCTCCCTGCCTGCCATCGCGGTCGCGGTCGCTATAGTTGCCGCGGGTCTTCCTCTCTTGAGCAGCCCCGATGGCAGTTACACGGAGGAGCGAAGCCAGGAGAACGAGGTGAAGGTGCTGGCCACCGACTTCGACGACGAGTTCGACGACGAGGAGCCCCTGCCCGCCATAGGCACCTGCAAGGCCCTCTACACCTTTGAAGGTAGCCCGGGCGGCTGGGCCTCTGCTGCCTTCCCTGGGGCAGGGCCACGCCGCTCTTCCTGGGACCAGAACTTTCCCTAGAGCTTCCCAGACCTGGTCTCTCTCACCCGAACTCTGGTCCCTGGCACCTAACAGCTGAGGCACAGGGTGTGGGATCAGGACTGTTGCAGAGTCCTGGACTGTCCGGCCAGGAGGGTGCGGGTGCAGGTGGCTGGAGTGGCCCCTTCCCTGGGGAAGCAGAGCAGACCCCCACAACAGAGGGGTTTCCTGTCAAAGGAGGGTCCTGGGCGGCCCCGGTGCCTGGAGAGTGAGAGCCCCTCCCAGGGGGAGCAGAGTGGGGCTGGAGGGAGGAAGAGGGGCTCCGGGTAGAGGGGTGGTAGTGGGATGTGGGGTGTTAGAGGGAAGGTGGCCATGCCATGGCCGGAGAGAGGAGCATTAGATTTTGTCAGACACTGAGGACCTGTTGGAAGGATTTGGGCAGGGTGTGGACGTGGTCAGCGCCGGGCCCTGGGCAACAGGACCCACCTGGGGTTTCTAATGTAAAGCTTCAAAGTATGTTTCTCAGAATGTTACAGGGTCACTAGGAAAAGAAACTCTGAGCTCGGTATGTTTGGGAAGCCCTCAGATAAATGAGTTTTACAGTGGGTTTTTTTTTTTATCTAAATCTATCTAAATGCTCCTCTTTCTCCAGGGATTATCCCAGCCCCTTTTTATTATTTATTTATTTATTTATATTTAGACAGGATCTTGCTGAATTGCTTAGGGCCTCACTAAGTTGCTGAGGCTGGCTTTGAACTCATGGTCCTCCTGCCTCAGCCTGGGCCACCATGCCTGGCACAGGCAGGTGTGCCAGGACTTTTCAGAGCCTTTAACAGGCTAAAAGTCCATGTTTACAAACTGAGAAAGAAGCACCAGACTCACCATTTCCGCTGCTGCTTGCCATCCAAGCCATGCCGCCTCCAATCCACCCTGTCACCCTACCAACAGGTCCCTAAGCTATTGGTCTTTCAGAAAACCGCCTGGACCTCGGTGGCTGGCCTTTTGTAATTGATCTTAGCAAGTGGACACAGAGAGGTTGCCGTGGACAGGCTGCTGAGACTCAGGAACCAAGAGGAGAGGAAATGCGAGGCGTTCCCCAGCCCTGCCGCCAGGACCGCGGGGTGTCCAGCGGGATGGGGAGGGAGGAGCAGGAGCCGAGTGGCCGCAGGTTCCCGGGGGCCAGGGCCACAGCCAGAGGGAGCTTGCTGCAGAGGGCAGGACAGGTGGAAGTGTAGCCGCAGGAAAAAGCCTGCGTAGGAGACGTGAGGACACTGTGGCAATGGAGTCGGAGTCAGGGCACGGTCACCAAGAGAAAGCCCGGAGGGGGAGGACGGGGGGGGGGAGACCCAGAAGGTCTCTAGGTGGGAGGAGAGCATTCGGGGTCAGCTTTGAGGGACCTTGTGTACAGGAGGTCTAAGGGGATGGCCTTCGAACTGACCCCGAACTGACGCCTACTGCCTTCCACGGCCAAGGTCCCACTGGCTTTCTGTTGGGATTCAACAAGAAATCTAAAGTGTTGCTATGTTGCCTCTGCAGGTCAGAATGAAGGAACCATTTCCGTAATTGAAGGAGAAATCCTGTACGTCATAGAGGAAGACAAGGGCGATGGGTGGACCCGCATCCGGAGGAACGAGGACGAAGAGGGCTATGTCCCCACCTCATACGTCGAAGTCTATTTGGACAAAAATGCCAAAGGTGCTAAGACTTATATTTAATACCACTTAAAACTTTTTTAAAACTTGGAGTTGTCCCTCCCCACAACCGTGACTGTTACAGGCAGCCCCGCAGAGGACCGGATGCATGGCGGGGTGGCACGGCGGACCGTGGGCCCCGCACGCTGAGTCTCCTTGTCTGTCTCAGCTTTGGCTAAAATCAAGTTTCACTTGCTGATGAGATTTTGTGTGAAGCTGCCAACTGCCAACTTATATCTGTGTCACTTGAAACCTGATAATACATTCCTCCTTTTGGCAGCATCTGTAGATAATGAGAAAAAAAAAAAAAAAGTCGCCTTCAAGCTTTTAATTAATATTTCTCAATTAAAAAGTCCACACACATCACGAGGCACCAGAGGGCCTCGGCTGGCTTGTTGCTATCTGGTGTCTGCCCTGGATGGTCTTGCAGAAGGATGTGAGCCTCACTGTAACTTGATAAATGCAACTATGCTAGTTTGTTGAGTCATAGTCTGTCCAGGGGGAAAGTCACAAATAAAATCTTCCCTCCCTAATACAGAGGTCATGAGGTTCTTACATTGGCCCGAGCGCATGTATTTTCACTTGAATGTGGTTACATTGCTGTCAGGTCCTCCTGAGCTTTTATGTCTACATGGTCCTCAAAAAACAAAGGAAATCTGGCCTCCAGGCTCTGCCCCGGTGACAGCTGACCGAGGTGCCAGCGCTGTCCTGGCCAGATGAGCTTCTCAAGTGCGGGCGATGCCCATGCCTCGCCTGCTCCCGCCAGGTTCTGTTTCTGGGTTTGCAGCAGCAGCTCACGTTGCCCAGGAGGGGCTAGAAATAGAGCCACTGCCACACAGGGACCTCAAGACAGTCCTTTTCAAAGCGGAAACTGTGGGGAGGGGGGTGTTTAAGTCATTGGCATCTGGAAGAACCCAAAGTTTCAATGTAAGGGCAATGGTTTTAGAATTTCTGGCTCATTTCATATGATTGACTGTTGCCACCATTTTAAAGGAATCTGGGCCATGCGGGAATTTGCATTTTTAAGTTGGCACGGAGGCGGGAGGGCGGGTAGTGATGTTGGTTCCATGCATACCAAGTCCTGTGATTAATTGTGCCCGCTGTGAGAATCCGCCCCAAAGGCCCCCGAGAACCAGCTGTAAATGGGTCAGAATGAAAGCATCCGGGTAAAGTTCTCTTTGGATTTGACTTTGAAATTTATTTATTTATATCTTTCTACTTTGAAGGAGGGAGTTGGATCCTTGCCTCTGCAGGGTGGGCTCACTTTATAAGCTGAAGTCAATTTAGAGCTGTTTTTTTGTTGTTGTTCTAACCTGGAGCTCGGGGCCTCCTGCATGCTAAGCAGGTGCTCTGCCTCTGAGCCGCACCCCCAGCCCTGAAGCTCTGCCCTGCAGCTGCAGGTCCAGGACCCGGCAGGAGCTGCTGTGTTCCAAGATTCCAGCAGCAACTTCACTTATATTTCACAAGGGCCACCAAATTGGAATTGAGTGATCTTTACTTAGTAACAACCTGATTTTTTTAAAGACATCTTTTTTTTTTTTTTTTTTTTGGAAGTAATGACAGAGTCCCAGGCAGTTGCAAAGACAGTGTAAAGAGATCCCTGTGCCTTTCACCCAGTGTGCCCCGGTAGCCACGGGGACAGTCGGTGGCCCGGGCTGGACGCCGGGCTGCTCACCTGGCTTTTTCAATGTATATATTGACTTTGTAGTTCAAATTCCTTTCGAATAGCTTTAGCTGGCATAGCATTGATAAAGCCACTCACCCTGGGGCCTCTCTGGGGCAATGGTTTCGGTTCTGCTTTGTAGGTACTGCCATGAGAAAACCAGCAGAGCCTTAAACCCAGGGGTGGGTGTGAGTGTGAGGTGAGCAGCTCCATTCAGGTGACCAGGTAGCCCGGAGACCCCTAGGCATAAAACCTCTGCCCCTCCATCCCATGCTGAGCTTGTGTCCAGACCAGGAGCTCCTAGCAAAAGCAAGGAACACTGAAAACGAATAAAGCAGGGCCAGACAGTGTTAGCCTCTTGAAATCCCACTCAGTGAACTCGCGGCCCCCCACCCCGACCCTGGAGTTGTGCAGATTTGATTTGGAAATAACTCAGTTGGCTTGCAAGGCAAAGCGCAGGTCCGGGAGGGGGTTCAGTTTGAATGCCTAAATCTACGCCTCAGTACTTATTGCAAATCAACCTAGGTCACACTGGTGAAGTCAAGAAGGAGATTGTGGTTTCGGTTCCATTTTGTCGGGGCGTGATGTTGGAAGACATTGGAACGATTGCCAAAGAGTCAGAGTTTTCATTTCCACCCCAAGTACCCTTGGTTTTCTTCCCATCAGTGTGCCATTTAAATAAAAGCAGCAAAATCTCAGCTGTTTATGATCTTCTCCTTTTATTGGAAAGAGGCCCCTAGAGGTTAAAAATGCTGGTCAACACGTCCAGCCCCTGTCCATGGCATGTCCTTCCCCAGCCCGTGGTTTGGGGCAGCCCCTGCTTTCTGATACCAAACCTCAAAGCAGTTGTTTTCTTTTTAATAATACCAGTGCACTTTTCTCTCTCTGTGTGTGTGTGTGGGTGTGTATGTGTGTGTGTGTGGTGTCTACGATGTGCTTATTTAATAATTGCCAAAATATTTAGACTAGAGTAAATTGATCAACTGGATTGGGATTTCCTTATGTGGTTGCATTTTGTGTTTTTAAAATTGCTTTCTGTTAAACATGTCCATAATTCTCCCCACCTAGGAATTTATTTGTATATACTGCAATTTAAAAACTAAAAAGGATGCCTTGAATGAGTTGTTTTAATGTCTTACTCTTTTATCTGTTTGTTTTATCGTTTATTCTGCTGCCTAATGACCTTTTGTTTTTATAACTTCTGGGGAGGCCCCAGGACTCTTGCCCCAGCTGGGTCCCCAGCTGGCTGCTCCGCACTTGAGTTTTTATAGACTCTTGGGTTCTGAGTAAGTTGCATTGAATACGGCCAACATGATTGTTTCTTTCTCTTACCCTAAAAGAAAAGAATCTGTCTGGCATCTTCTAGTTGTACCCCTCATATCTGCCTCTCTAATAAACGTTATATTTTCTCAGTGTTGTGTATTTTAAGTGATTTTTCTCTTTTTCCAAGAAAATTATTCTGTGTAATGAGTATTTAACTCTTTCATTGTTGGTAATGGGAAATTTTCCAGCCAAATGCTTTTTAAAAATTCTGCTTCCTCCTCCTCTTCCAGTGCCATCTGCCCTGCTCCTTGCCTTGTGTGTCCCTCAGGGCTCCCGAGCCCATTCTGTGTCTCCTCTGCCTCCTCGTGATGAAGAACTTTCACTGTTAATTGACGAGGTTTCCTTTTCACTGAGGAACCTAGAGTTTCCATCTGATAGACTCACTTCCTGGCACCATCCAGGGAAGGATGCTTTCGGGGGGCTGGGGAGCGGCCCCTGGAAGCCAAGGCTGGCCCTGCCCGCTGGAGGAGGACGGGTGTGGGGGGGGCGGCCTTGATCTGGTTTGGGCTTCTCTTAACCCCAAAGTAAAACTGGCTGAAGATTGGAGATAAAACCGTGAAAGTTCCTTATCTAGGACGCTCTTGATAACCAATTGCTGCCAAAGCCCCGCCCCGCCCTGCCCAGGGCGGAGCAGTTTGCAGTGAACTGCAAAGTGCCCGCCTCTCGCCACGACCTTCTCTAACGCGCTTTCTCTTCTCTTTTTGTGTTGTAGATTCCTAAAGTGGCGTTCCAGTACCAACCGGCGGCGAGCCTCCCAGGAGCCCCCCGTGGCCGGGCGCTTGTCTCCGCAGGCCTCCCGNNNNCCCGGCCTGCTGGGGGCCGCCCTCCCGCCCACCTGCTGCCCTGTCCCCGCCACCCTGCCTGCCTCTCCTGTCCTTCCTACAGCATGCTACTGTGGCTCAGCCAGCCCTGAGGCCCACGCTGGTGGCCTGGAGGGGACAGGTGTCCCTAACCGCACAGCAGGGGTCATCCTCATCCCCCCAGTCCCCACGTACCCAGGCCAGAAGGTGGCAGCATGCTGCCCACCTCGCCCCTCCCCTCTGTCCAGGGCCCCAGTCCACCCATGGTGCCCTGGCCTCCTCGTCATTTCACACTGTGCCTTTTTGTGAAAACTTTGCCACTGGTCTCCTGGGGCGAGTAACAGAATCTGAACAAGGAGGACAGGGCAGTCGCAGGGTGGGCTGAGCACCACGTGTCACCCACGCATCCCCTGGTGTCTTACATTAGCAGATGCTTCCTCTCCCAGAGGTGCCTTCCTGATTGTGGGCTGGCACCTCGTGCTCCACATGGACCCTGCCCACAATTCCTGGACCCTCCGGTCGGACTTGGATGTCCCCCACTCCAGCCACACACACACACTTCAGTTTGGTGCCCTGTCTGCAGAGGCTAGGAAGGTCCACACTGAAAGCCCACCCCAGCTCGTCCTACCCATGTCCACCTTAGATAAGGGGCATCCTGGTTCACCCCTCCTGGTCATCTTCCTATCCATGATGACTACAGACCACGCGTGGCACTTGGTGGCCGGGTGACTCTCCTTTTGGTAGCTCATTATTGCAAAGTGAAACTTCCTCTTCTTCCCATGAATCCCAAGAGTAGCACTGTAGGACTTGAGTGCATTCATCACCAAAGACCTGGTGCCTCTTGTGGTCCTTTGGGGACCCTGTGGCCGCCGCTTCTGCCCTTGTCCATGAGCTCTGCCGGCCATTGGCAGCCACTGCACTTGCCCTTGGACCTGTTTCCTCCCTCCCCTTTCAGATCTCAGGGGGGAAACCGTGGTCACCTAACCTGTGGCCACTCAGGCCTTAGCAGCACAGCTTCTCCTCTTCCTTGGTGCGGAACAAGTCCTGCCGCGTCTCCCGCCGAGGGCGAGGGCCGCGCTCTAGTGTCCTGTGTGGTTGGTACACGGGGCTCACCTGGGGCACCACAGTTCTTGGTGTTCGTGACAAGGGAGCCAAGCAAGAGCCACAGGGACAGGGATGGAAAGGACAGGTCCTCGGAGTCAGGCCTGTCTGCTGGTGATTTGTTCCTTGGAAACCAGGAGATGACTCCCTGGGCAGACCAGGGGTGACCGCGGACCAGCCTCAGCAGCTCCGTCCCCCTGGCGACTGGAGACCGCAGCAAGGAGAGGCCCGCAAGAGCAGCCCCAGGAAGCAGCGTCAGGGTCAAGTGGAGGGGGAGCAGGAGCCCTGGCTCGCTGTTCCCCAAAACTGAGGCTGAGCCCAGGGCCGGGGACCTGGAGCATGGCCTGCACTCTCAGGGTGGGCAGCCCAATCGGCCCACGCCTGGGGGCGCCGGAGGCTGGCTTGATCGCAGGTGAGCGCTGTCAGGGCCCAGCCCCGGCTGCAGACCAGCCCTCGCCCAGCAGCCCCACCCCCGCCGTTGCATGGCGGGCGGCACCTCTGGGACTCCTGGACTTTGCCGAGTCTGGCTGACCACTGACCATTCCACAAGGATGCTAATTTTTTTTAATCTGATTTTAGAGCCTCCGTAATGCATGTGCGTCGTGCCGTTTCACATCGCGGTCGAGGTAGATTCGTTTCTTGCAACGTAGGGGGTGAAGTGTCAGCGTGGTTCTTTGTTCCTTTAATGTCGAGACCCAGTACAGGATGTGCTCGTGCGCTCTGTGGCCTGTCTGTACCACCCGTGCCCCCAAAGACTGGAGAATGAGCACTTTCCAATGCCGTCCCCCGGGGCTGCCTCCTTGCCGTAGGTGCCAACGGGCTTGGGATTCTGTGATGCTGAGGTCCTACCGTCTACTTTGGGAATCCCACTGCGAAAGCATCCCTGAGACCTTGGGGCAGCTCCCATGGAGGAGAGATGTGGGTGCTCCGCCCTCCTCCCTGGCACCTGCTGCCCGTCGTTGCTAGAATACAGTGTGGTAAGGTAAAAATGGATCGTTTTTATCAAACTTGCTCTGAAAATGACCTAAAGACAAAGGGAAAGAGAGGAACTTGTCATTTACCCAGGTTTTTCCTTTGCAGGACGGGGGCGAGGTGAGGGGAGGCGTGGGAAAACATGCAGGGATCTTCCTCTGGGTCTGTCCTGCTCAGCCTCGGGCTCAGCCACCGCGTGACCCACACAGCACAGGGGCCGCTGATGCTTTTCCGCAACATCTGTCATCAGAAAGTTCACACAACATAAAATGTTACGATAATGCAAGGATTTTTCCAGAAATTGTGGTTTCATGTTTCTTACTGGCTCCGCCTCCTGTGCTTTAACACCCCACACGTTATTTTTAAAAATGATCCAAGCCCGGGGCTGGGTTGTGGCTCAGTGGTAGAGCACTTCTCTAGCATGTGGGAGGCACTGGGTTCAATTCTCAGCACCACATGTAAATAAATGAGTAAAATAAAGGTCAATGAACAACTAATAAAAAGAAATTAAGAAAAAAATGATCCTAGCCAGGCAGGGTGGGGCACGCCACCTGAATCAGGAGGCTGAGGCAGGAGGATTGCAAGTTTGAAGCCAGCCTTTGCAACTTAGTGAGACCCTGTCTTAAAATTAAAAAGGGATGGAGATAGAGCTCAGATAAAGCACCCTGAGTTCAATCTCAGTACAAAAAAAAAAAATCCACAATTATGTTTTAACCCGATGTCAAGCACCTTTACACCTTCTTGTGTGTGCGTGTGTGTATGTGTGCGTGTGCGTGTGTGTGTGCACGCACATGCGTGCACTTACTCTACACTTGGAGGCATTTCAGTGTTGTAAATGCCCCTTGCCACTGTTAAGGTCTGAAATTGCCTGTTTTTCCCTGGAAATGGAATTAAACCAAATAAAGTGCTTCCATTGGAAGGCCCACATTGACCTTGTAACTATGTTAATCTTCTAAATGTTAAATAAAGTGTAGCTTCTGGTGTAGCATCCTTGGACTCCTTTGTTGCACCGAGAGATGACCAGTCAAAGAAGATCTGGTGCCGACACCAGCCCCCTGGGCCGAGAGGCAAGAGTTAAGTCAGCTGTTCAGGCCTGGTTTGAGACCTGAGCTGGAGGTGCCTCCCCCCACCGGGAGGGCAGTCAGGCCTCTCCGTGACTCAAGGATCTGGGAAGTAGGAATTTCCTAGCCCAAGGATCTGGAAGTAGGAATTTCGTTCTGTGGGCAGATTCAGCGGGCAGCTGTGCTAGCCACTCAGGAACCCTGCTGCCGGGGAGGTGGGACAGTCAGAGCAAGTTCACGGGTCAGTGATCTGATCCCTGTCACAAGTGCTCAAGCTGGTCCTCCTGTTGGCCTGGCCGGAATTGCAGGTTTCTGTACAGCTGCAGGCCATGCTGAGCTGTTTCGGGAAAACTGTGAAGGGTGGGGACCCTAGTGTCCTGCACCCATGGGCGGGCTGTGGCGTGAGGCCCTGGTGCACAGCCAGCTTTGAGAGTTTCACCCCTACCTTTGGGTTGGGGTGGTGAGATGACTGGTTCATGCCCACACCTGTTTCCTAAAGTCCCCCACCCCATCCCCGTACTGGGATGGAACCTAAGGCTTCTTGCATGCTGGGCAAGTACTACACCACTGGGCTGTATCCCAGGCTTGTTTCCGAAGGGTTTGGGTTTTTTGTTTTTTTTTGGGGGGGAAGGGATCTGGGAGTTGAACCCACGGGTGCAATCCCAAAGAGCTACATTCCTAGCCATTTTTATTTTGAGACAGAGTCTCACTAAGTTGTAGAGGCTGGCCTCAAACCTGCAATCCTCCTACCTTAGTTGCTGGAATCACAGGGGTTCGCCAGCACGACAGGCTATTTCCTTTTTATCTTTATTTTTGGTGCTGGGGATTGAAACTAGGAACACTCATTTTATTTTTTTTTAATATATTTTTTCTGGTAGATGACATAATATTTTTATTTATTTTATCTTTATGTGGGTCTGAGGATCAAATCCAGTGCCTCACATGTGTTAGGCAAGCGTTCTACCAACCGAGCTACAACCCCAGCCCTTATTTTATTTTTTATTGTGAGATAGAGTCTTACTAGATTGCTGAGGGCCTCACTAAGTTGGTGAGGCTGGCCTCCAACTTTTGATCCTCCTGCCCCCACTTCCTGAATCACTGGGATTACAGGCATTTGCCACTGCACCCCGTTTCCTGAGACTTTTTAGGGCTGTTTTAAAAAGACAGTTATCCACCAGGGGAGAGTGTCCACCTGCTGAGCTACACTAAGTGTGACCGGAGCATACCTGCCAATGCCACGTAACTTGATCCCTGATGGGCAGGAGGGAGGTCATAAGAGCCACACTCAGCCTCCTCCCCTCAGTGCACATAACTAGCTTCCAGAGTGGGACCTGCCTCCAAGGCTGGTCCCAAACCTCCGAGCAATTGGGAATGCAGGTTTACCCAGTGAGACCGAGCAGATGGGGGGATCCAGGGAGTCTGCAGCCACCCTGCCATCTAGGTTGTCAGCAAAAGATGGCTTGAGGAAGGACATTTCGGGCAGCTCTCGGGCCTGGCTGTGTCTCGGAGGCTCTGACAGCTGTGGTCGGGGGCAGGGGCGGCTCTGTTCTCTCTGCCGCTAGCAGCTGCTTCAGTGGCCTGGGGTTTGGCCGCACCTCTGGCCCCTGTGGGGAGCTCTGCCTCACATGGGTTGGAAACAGCAGGGTCATTTGTATTCTGCAGTATCGGGGCCTCTTGAAGCCGTGGTTCCCAACAGCCAGAAACTCCTGACTCAGAGGCTTGGGGTGGGGGGCCGGAACCTGTGCACCAGGTTCCTCTGGTAGGTCTGGAAATACCAGCCGCAAGGCCACCTCAGTCACCCCCACCTGCCTGGGCCACACCCAGCCCTAGGTCAGCAGGGCCAGTGACGACCTCTAGTGGAAGCAGAAGGCAGAGTGCCGGAGTATCCCTGATCAGGAGACAGGATGGAACCAGTGGGCAGGGAGGCAGGCCGAGGAGGGAGAGAGGGAGGAGGCAGAAGGCAGACAGACAGACTGGTTCTGAAATGGTGACCACCAAGGGACAAGGAGGTCGGCTGCCAAGGGTGGACCATGTGGGTCTCAGGGCAGAACCAGCTAATGTCGACAACTGCAGGGGCTTGGCTTCGAGGGGCCAATGTCCAGGTGGAACATGTCCTCCCTGGCCTCTGCTGTCCTTTCTTCTGAGGCTGTTACGGGGCTGGAAACTTCTGGGAAACTGAGGCGGCTCTGATTCTTGGCATCAAGTTAGAAAGTCTGGACGCAGCACATAGAGTGACAGGCGTGAGGGAGGCACGGGAAAGGGACACTCTCAAGGAGAGGGTGGGTCCTCTCAGAGAGGAGAGGGACGGCATGCCCCCTTCCAGAGAGTCCCACCCAGTCCACCTCTTGACTTTTGACTGACAGCAGGATGACATCAGATTTCAAGTCCCCACTGCCATGACCACTCTAGGTCACTTTGGCCCATGTGGACCTGTTCTAACTGGAATCTGTTACCAATTTTACACTTAGGGGAAATTATCCTTATCTCCCAGAAATCCAGGATCTGGTCTGTGACAGGGTCACAAAAGTCCTCCCTTCAGGGTAATTTGTGTTCTTCTTATTGACATTTCAGACCTAAATTTCTCCTGCAGATAACGGATAGTTTGCTGAGGAAGGTGACAGAGCCCGTCCACTGAGGTCAGGCAGGGCCGTGGATAAATTACTTCTTGGAAAAGAAAGCATGTGGGGGTCCGCACGGTGGGCGCACCTGCAGAATCTTTCCCTTCACCTCACATTCCCACCGCTGGTGTCTGTCTGTCTGTCCTCTGACAAGACCTGCAAAGGCCACCAGCACTGAGCAGCCCCTCTGTGTGGCTCCAGAGGGTATCGAGGGCTCACTCAGGCCCCGACTTAAGCACTTCTCCTCCCAGGTGGTTATAGTGAGTGAAATCAGTGAGGGACACCGCAGGGCCACAAAAGGACACTGAAGTTAAAAGGCCCCACGGGTCTTTGTCCTCTGCAGGAATGGGTCATGAAAGCTGCGGGGATTCATTTTCTGTTGGGCTTCTGGAAGTAGCTTAGGAGGGCCTTCCCAGGACAGCTCAGTGCCCTGGTGCTCAAGGACCAGTGCCCTCTGACTGCCCCGGGCAGAGCCCTGGCCGGACTCTTCAGAACCCTGTCCCAGTCCCTGTCTCCAGACCCCCTTCATCAGGACTGGATGTTGGTGTCAAACCAATGGGAAGACTGGAGGCTGCGCCCTAATGCGTCCCTGGGGCTGGTACCTTCCCCCAAAATGCATTCTGCTTTTTCAAGCTTTCTCTGAAGGCACTGATCCCTTCCCCACCCTCTGCCCTTGGGACTGTGAACAATGGAGGGAGGGAGGGAGGGAGGAGGGAGCCAAAACCCACTTACATCCCGGGATGCCCAGGGTTAAAATAAGGTGGGACAGGTTCTCAAGGTGATTCATGTTTGTACCAAATTTAAAACAGAACAGAGGCTGGGCGCAGTGGTGCACACCTGTAATCCCAGCAGCTTGGGAGGCTGAGGCAGGAGGGTTGAGAGTTCAAAGCCAGCCTCAGCAATGGCGAGGTGCTGAGCAACTCAGTAAGGACTGGGGATAGTGGTCAGCGGTTGAGTGTCCCTGAGTTCAGTCAGGGCACCATAAATAAATAAATAAAACAGATCAGCAGTAGGAGGAGCAGTAGGGAAGCTGCACATGGCAGAAGCCCTGATGCAGGTTTGGAGCAGAGCCGCAGGCTGGTGGACAAGCTGCACACCCACACACAGGGCCCTTTGGCAGGGCTGGCTTCTGGCTCCTTTAAAAGGCACTGATGACGGGAGGCTGAGGCAAGAAGTTCCAAGTTCAGCCTCAAGCTTGGCGAGACCCTGTCTCTACATAAAAAAATAAAGGGCGAGGCGCGGTGGTGCAGGCCTGTAATTCCAGCAGCTCCAGAGGCTGAGGCAGGAGGATCGTGAGTTCAAAGCCAGCCTCAGCAACAGCGAGGTGCTAAAATACAAAACGGGGCTGGGGATGTGGCTCAAGTGGTAGTGCACTCGCCTGGCATGCATGAGGCCCTGGGTTTGATCCTCAGCACCACATAAAAATAAAATAAAGATATTGTGTCCACCTAAAACTAAAAAAAAATATATTTAAAAAATAAAATACAAAACAGGGCTGGGGTTGTGGCTCAGTGGTCGAGTGCCCCTGAGTTCAGTCCCTGGTGCCAA
Organism: Marmota marmota marmota; assembly: GCF_001458135.2. Taxonomy (NCBI): domain Eukaryota; kingdom Metazoa; phylum Chordata; class Mammalia; order Rodentia; family Sciuridae; genus Marmota; species Marmota marmota. Next base: position 2,503,483 of record NW_026000051.1, read on the forward strand.
TAAATAAATAAATAAATAGATAGATAAATGGCACCAAAGCAGCCATTCCCAGGCTGTCTCCAGGAGCCATCTCTGGGGACAGTGCATGGGAAAGAAGCCTGGACCGGCCTCCCCAGGCACTGAGCACTTCCTGTCTCCACCCAGCTGAGGTGAACAAGCACGGACTCCGCTCCGTCTTCAGATTCCATGTCCAGCTCTGACCGAGCCCCTTAAAAGCTGGATATTTCAGGGAAAATATATAGGAAACGTTTTAAGGCAAATTGGTACCTATCCACGTCTGGCTCACCTCGCTGCCACACGAGAAGGAGCGTCTCCACCCACTGAAATAAACCAGCCCTCCGCAGCCTTTCCACTCCCGTCCTCCACCTTCAACAGGGAAGGCCTCCGGCAGAGCACGGGAGCTCTGTTTGTTGGGTGCTGGGGACTGAAGCACGCGTGCTTCAGCCCGAGCTTCACCCCAGCCCATGGGCACATGTTTTGAGTAATTTATAGAAATCTCAAGCCCTTCTCTCCCCAGGGAAGTCTCCACAGTAAAAACAACCCACCCAAACTCCAGGGCAGACTCAAGAGGTCATGGAGATGGAGCCTCAGGCTTCGGGAAGGGCCTGCAGCTGGGGCCGGGGTGGTGGAGAGGCAGCTTCCGCTGGCTGCTACTCCACAGCCGCCTGCTGGCCCCCGGCCACCGCTGGACCCACTCACCCGTGGTGTGCCCCCTTGCCACCTCCTGCAGCCTCGGGCCTCAGGCAGCCATGGGCACTGCTCCTATTGTGCCTGGTCACTCACCACTTTAGTCACCTGGGCTCCAGGGGCCTGCGAGGACCCACAACCCTCCATATGGCAGCCAGTTTCACTTTCCCTCAAGGGACAGAAATGACTGTGGCAAAGGCAGAGGTGACTGTGGGGCACATCTGTTTATTATGACATTCTGAACACACACTGGCCATACAGACATGGGCCAGGTGACGGCCTGCACAGTGGCCTCCACATCTCGAGGGTGCAGCGCGGGCACAGGGCCCGTGGCGACAGGCGGCAGCAGCTTTCAAAGCCTGGTGACTTCACAGGCCCAGCAGCAGCTGCTCTGTCTGGGTGTGAAGGGACAGAGCAGGTGAACCCAGGCCCCAGAAGTAAAGTCTGGGCTCCACCAGGTCGCTGCCAGGGCTCCCTGGGCACGTGCAGGCCACAGTTGAGGGACTTGGTCCCAGGACCTCTGCTTTGAGCCCTCCCTGTGCTCCGACCCCAACAGGGTGTACACCTGGTCCAGCTATTGCAGCCAGGGGACTTCATGCCCCCAGAGGGAGGAACAGCCTTGTCAGGCCCGCAGAGGGACCTTCCTGTGTGAGCAGCCCCGCGCCCTCCCTGGTGGGGCCTGGGGCCGGGGCTGGGGAAGGGCTGCCGCTCGCTCTAGACCTCCTGGAGCTGTGCCAGCAGCAGACACACTGCGTGAGGCATTCCGGTGACACCGTCCAGGCCCTGGTGGCAGCTTGGCATTCGTGAGGCTGAGGGCTGAACCAGAGGCGAGCCACACCGATGGTGGGCAGGACGTCAGTGAGGGACGGCCGCCTCCAGCAACTGCCAGCGGAGAGCTCCCCGCTCGGTCCCAAGCGCCAGCAAGCAGTCTGCAGGATGCACCAGAGCGGCCCAGACTCCAGGGGCCGCTGATGACAACCGGGTGCAGGGTGAGGTGGCCGGCAGGGAGGCACGCAGAGCCTTGGCTCCTCCACTCTCCGCCGTGGCCTCCTCCCTCTGTGCTTTTGGGCGCTGGGAGGCGGCAGCCACTCCGCCCCTGTCCAGGCGCCAGCCTCTGGCTGAGGGGCAGCACTGGGCTCCAAGGAAAAGCTGGACCTGAGCTAGCAAGAGGGAAGGTTTGGGGACGACGATGACAGTGACTGGCGTGGGCACTGCCAGGACAAAGACCCAGAGTCTCGGCCACTGAGACAGCGGAGTGGGTGTATTCCTAGGGGCAGCACTAGAGCTATGAGCCACCGACACCACCACACGCAGCTGGTGGCCACCACGCGGCCTCTGTGGGCACATGTCCCCGCGGGGAGGGCTTGTGGCCTGTGGGAACAGCCAGCTCAGCAGGGCAGGACCCCTCCAAGAGACTCAGGGAGGGTTTTAGAGGGGAGGGGCCGGCCGCCAGGACTTACGGCCTGGCCACCAAGTCACACGGCCCTTGTCTCGGCTTCGATCTTTTGTTCCCCATGCAAGGTCTCGGGGTCCTGCAGCTGGACCACGCTCTGCCGGATGGCAATCTCAGGGCCACCCCCATACAGATGGTGCAGGTACGTCCAGGTCTCCTCAGAAATCTGCCCATAGTCAGCCCCTGCAGGACAAAGGGGCACACCTGGGCAGGGGCTGGGGCTCAAGCCCAAGGCCTGAGGGAAACCATCGTTGCTGGTGACGACCTCAGTGTTTCCCAAAGCCATCAAGCGGAAATCGCAGGATTGTCCACAGGACACTGTTTTACCAAGGGCCCCAGAGGACACACCTCTGCCTGCAGCCCCTTGTGTCCCAGGGTGGGGTTGATAAAAGAACAGGGTGGGACAAGCCAGCAGGAAGCAGAAGAGGCAGAGTGGGGGAGGGGCCTGGGGGACCCACACCCTCCCCGTGGTCTCCACTTGGGTGGGAGAACAGCCCAACTCTGAGACAGGTGGCAAGGGAGCTCCTGGGGGGACCCAGACTAGGAAACCACCTGGCAGTCAGGAGGGACAGGGGCCTAGCTGGGCCTGGAGCCAGGAGACTCACCCTGCTTTAACTGGACGTGACCACTGCCCTTGACCTGTGCGATCCTGCTATTGTCAATGGGCCCAGGAGGCTCTGGAGGAGAGAGGGTGTGGACTCAGCACTGGGAGTGGGGGTGGCCCTGTGGATGACATAGCCTTCTCCAGTGAGGCTCTGACACCTGTGTCCTACAGAGGCCGCCCCGAGCCTGAGCCTCCAGACAGCTCGGAATCTGTTTTTCCCCCCAGTACTGGGAATTGGGGTTCCACCGCTGAGTACACCCAGAGTCTCACTAAGTTGCCCACTAAGTTGGCTGCTCTCGATCCTCAGCCGCCTAAATGCTGGGATCACAGGCATGCGCCACCAAGCCAGCCACCTTAGAGCACTTAACAGGGGAGGTGCTGGGGTAGAAAAGGATCCTCGACTGCAGTGTGAGCCAAGGGCCCCCAACATCCTGGGACCTGGCAGAGGGCACTTCAAGGATACACACAATCGTTTCAGACCCCAGCACATTGGCAACAGTCAGCGGCGGGTGGGCAATGTCCTAATCTCTGGTGGCAGCTGGCACCGAATCCCCTTCCCTGTGTCCCATCACTGCATTTAACCTTCAGCAATCATGAGACGGGACTTCACTCAGACAGAAGCTGAGGCCTGGTCAGCACCGTGCAGGGTGGAAGCTGGCAGGCGGCAGGGTCTGTGTCCAGGCCAGGGCTGGGCCTCCTCGTCCTTGTTCTAACTCCAGCCACGCCTGAGTCTTTGGGCCAAATAGCAATCAGCTGCTATTTAGAAGCTGCTGGTGTCCCTGGCACCCTCTCCCCACCAGTGGGGGGTCGGGCTGTGAGGCAGCAAGACACCGCCCTCCTGAGCCCTGATGGGTGCTGGTGCTCCCAGGGGGCAAACGCCCAGTACAAGGATCCACTGACTCTGCTGACCCTGCCAGGCCCCCATGGCTGGTCTGGGGTCCAAGGGTGGGTTGAGGGAGGCAAGGGCATCCACATCCAGGCCAAGGTCTGGCCTTCCTGCTCTTTGCTAGGGACAGTGGGAACCTGGGAACCCCCTGGTCAAGGGTCTGTTTCTACCTCTGTAGATCTGAAGGGTCAGACAACAGCAGAGCCTTTCCTGAGAGTCTGAGACAATGCATTGGCAAGGGCCAAGGGACTTCCAGGACTGGCCTTGCAGGAGGAAGGGCCACAGTCCTGGGTGTCGGTAGAGGAGGGGGCAGTGTGACGGGGAGGGCAGTTCACCTGTGTCCTCCGCTCCCCACTGGAGGGGGCAACAGAGACCCTGGGCACCTTCCCTGACTGGCAGCCACCTCGCCTCCCACAGCCTCTGCAGGTGGCCAGTGCTAGGTGTGGAGGTGGCTCTACTCACCGCTGTCCTTCCCCTTGACGAAGGCCTCCCACTCCCGGAACCACTGCATGCTGATGCACAAGATGACGCCCGGAGACTCCTCAGCCTGGAAGGCCTTGTTCAGCTGCAGGGCGGAGGGCAAGGCTGGTCAGCTGCCCCTCCCTGGATGGTGTCCCAACGCCCTGCCCCACCTCCACCCCAGTCCGTGACACCACCAGACACGGGAGGTGGGAATCCATGACTCCTGGACAAGCTCAATGAGCACGTCCTGGAACGTCCCCCACCAGGCCACTGACTGCTGGTTACACTGGTGAATCTCAAGACCTGCTGTTTTTCCTTTTGGGGCACCGAGGACTGACCTCAGGGGCATCGGCCGCTGAGCCACGCCCTAGCCCTATTTTGTATTTTATCTAGAGACAGGTCCCACTGAGTTGCTTAGCGCCTCGCTTTTCAAGAACTGCTTCCTGGGGCTGGGACGCAGCTTGGAGGCCGAGTGCTAGCCCAGCAGGGTGGAGGCACCGGTCCAGGCAGCTCTCCCTGCCCAGCAGTTGCGTCTCTTTGCTCATATCCGTTCTGTCACATGACAGCACTTGTGTTTTGCAGTGCTGGGGACGGAATCTAGGCTTCACGTGTGCCAAGCAGGTGCTCTGTCACTGAGCCACAGCCCAGTCCCCTAACAGTATCGCTTTTCTCTTTTTGGTGCTGGGGACTGAACACAGTGAGCCACATCCACAGTGCTCCCCAGGCCACCCGTGCCCGTGGCACCTTGATGAAGGTGTCGATCTCCATCCGCCTGCGCTTGGCCAGGGCCTCGATCTCCACCTGACAGATGGAGCACACGTACAGGTGGCTCACGGCAGGGCCGCCCCCGAACCTACACTCCGGAAGGACAGATGCGGCCCTGAGGAGGGGGCGGTGGCAGCACAGGCAGAGGGCGCGCCCTCCCTGGCTCCCCTCACACCCGCCTGGGCGCCACACCCCTCGCCAGCTGTGTGCAGCATGGCGACAACGGCCCGGCCCGGCAGAGTGCAGCCCGCAGACTGGGTGGCCTGGCCCTGCTTCCTCTGGGCTGGTGCTGTGGGCCTGGAGCTGCCCCAACTGGACCCTGCGGCACCATCGTAGGGAGGCTACAGGACACAGGAGATGTGTCCCTGGCCCAAGGGATCCCACAGGATCAAGGGACACATCTCCCTGTGAGTTTCTGACCCCCTACTGGCAGCTGGGCAGGGGGAAGGTGGCTTTGACCCTCGGACAGATGTGGCCAAGCTGACCCAATGGGGGGCAGGGCAGGGACAGCTGACCACACCACCACGGGCTGCAGAGGGGCCTGGGCAGGGCTGGGCTGCAGTGGGAGAGCTGCTGCTCTTGGTCCTGATGGCGGTGGCCCTGGGAGCTCCTTGGCTGGGGCAGCTGGCCCTGCTGTCAGTCCCTACACCCCTGAGACAGAGGCAGGCTTCTGTGGGGTGGAAGAACACACCTGCCTCTGTGTGGGCCAGTCTCCTGTCCCCTCTGAGGGCAGGGAGGGACTGCACCCCCAGACCAGGCGTCCTTTGCACTAAGAAACACAGAACAGGGTTGCTGCACGCTGCCCCTGCAGGCCAGCTGGGCCCCGGCCGCCCTCCCCTGCCCCTCACCTGTTGTAGAGGTGCTCCCAGACGTTCTGGGGCAGGATGACCACCAGGTCATCGATGTAGTGGTACTTGTTGGGTGGGATGCCTGCGGAGGGAGGCACAGGGAAGTAGGGCTGGGGCTCGGCCCACCCACGGTGCCGGCGTCCCCCGGGTGGGCAACTCACCTCCATGGGAGCAGAGGAAGGTCTGGTTGGTGATGGGCCCTGGCTCGGCGAAAGTGTTGAACTTGTTGAGCCATTCTCGGGACACGTAGAACCGGAGCAGGCTGGGCTCCCGCATGGCCGCCAGGGACACCACCTGCTGCCGCTCCCGCACGGCCTCCTCGCTGCTCTTCCTGGGGCGCGGGGGGAAGGGGCAGGGTAAGCAGCAGCCTGGGCCAGGCCTGGGCCTGGTGGGGCTGTGCAGGCACTCAAGTCCCCTCCGTGGCCCAGGGCGCCTGACCACAGGCCCAGCTCAGAGACCCGGCATGGGTCCCGCCCACCTGTAGAAGAGCACGTAGGCCTCGGCATGCTGCACCACCGTCTCATGCACCTCGGTGACGTACTGGTCATCAAACTCGTACCACTGCCCGTTGATCACATTCTGGCAGTAGGCGATGTAGTGTCCACCTGGAGGGAGAGCAGCAGGTCACAGGGCCTGCAGGAGGCGGGCACAGCAAGGGGAGGGGCCGGCCGCAGGGCTGCCACTCACTGCCTGCCGTGCCGTGGTGGCAGATGACCGAGAGGAGGTCGTAGGTGGTGATCTGGGACGTGCATTCCTTGGCCAGGAAGGGACGCAGGTCGAGGCCCTCCAGGGGGAAGGAGACGTGGCTGCTGATCTTGAAGGAGTACATCACCTCATGCCGGAAGCGCTTCAGGTGGATGCACAGGATCTGAGGGCAGAGGGCAGGCGTGGACACAGAAGCTCCTGAGCAAGAAGGGAGCTGGCCCTCGTGGGACACTGCTAGTAGCCAGGTGCCGCCATAGTGTGGAGGAGGAGCTGGCCAAGCCCCAGCCACTCGCTCACCTCGGGCAACCGGAGGACTTTACAGTACTTCACGCCGTTCCGCAGCCTGGGGAGGAGGCACGAGGGAGTGACAGTCAGCGTCTCATGGGGAGCAGAGGGCCCCGTTAGGCAGTCCCCCACCCGGTCACTCTGGAAGCCAGGACGGGGCTCCCTTGGGGTGGGCAGGGAAGCGTAGAGGCGGGAGGACTGGGAACGGGAGCTGGGGAAGCCCCAGGCCCGGGCTTACTTCTTACACCGCTCGCAGCTGTACATGTTGTCACCTGCAACACAAGAGCAGAGGGTAGGGTGGCAGCGGGCAACGGAGAGGAGGAAAGCCCTAACCCAGAGTGCGGAGAGGCCGCACCCCAGGGAGGCTCAGGGGAAAAGTGAATCTCCCTGGAAACACTGAAACTCCGGACAGACATCTCTAAAACCAAAATTAGAAGCCAAAGGGCAAAATGAGAAGGAACTGCAACATTAAAGCCAGAAAGTGTCCAAATCTTCCATGCTCCCAGGGCCTCCTGCACCTCACACCTGGGCACACAGACTCAGAGTGGGTCGCAGAGCTAGGTTTCGGCTCCTGCACTGACTTATTATCAGGACACGGCCGGGGAAAGCTTCAGACCTGGAGTCTGACAGCCGGTACTGGGATCCGCCTCCAGGCGCACGCACCGCACCAAGAGCAGCGGCAGACAACTGGGCCACATCAGGATCAAAGACCCCCAAGAACCAAAGACAGAAATGAGAAGCAAACCCTGGACGGAAAACACCTGGCAGCACAGTCACCATCTAGAACACGTGAGGGACCCTAAAGCCAACAATAGAGCAGCCTAGTTAGGAAATGGACACAGGACCGGAGCAGACATTTCTCCCCAGAGGACACGCCAGTGAGGACGAGCCCAGGAAGGGACGCCCCACCTCACTGCTGTCAGTGAAGGCAGATCCAAGCCTCAGTGGCACACCACCACGCCCACAGGCTAGCTGTAATGGGAAATGCCAGGACAGCACTGGCGAGGTGCAAAGACAAGCGGGGCCCTGGGCACAGCACCAGCCCTGCAGGAACCTGAATGGTGGCCCCTCAAAAGGCAGCAACTAAGACTGCCACGTGGTCTGGCAGTCCCCCTCTGGGTACACTGCAGAGGAGTTCAAAGAGATACTTGTTCACCCTTGCTCACAGAGCAGTATTCACAATAGCTATACCCAGAAGCAACCCTAGCGTCCACTGAGGGGCCAATGGATAGATAAAGTGTGGAAGAGCCACTGAGAGGAATATCACTTGGCCCCGAAAAGGAAGGGCTGGGAATGTGGCTCAGGGGTAGAGCACTTGCCTGGCACACAAGGCCTGGATTCAACCCCAACACTTCCAAAAAAAACCAAAAAAAAACAAAAAGGAAGGAGATTCTGATGCATGCTCCATGGAGGAAACCTGGGGACACTATGCTCAGCAAACCAATCACAGAAAAGCCAGCACTATAACTGCACTTACACAAAGTGCCTAGAGAAGTCAGGTTCACCAATCAGAAGGCAGAATGCTGGCCAGCAGGAGCAGGGTGGGGGACAGCAAGCTGCTCAATGGACACAGAGTTTCCGTTTTGCAAGATGAAAATGTTCTGAGTCAAGCGGGGCCCATGGCAAAGCAGGAGGCCTGGGTTCCAGCCTAGCACCACACACACACACACACACACACACAGATGGAAATGGATGGCTGCTCTGTAATGTGACTGCACTTAATACTATGGAGGTGGACATCCTGTTTAAAATAACATTAAAATTGGTTATGGTGAGCCAAGCGCAGTGGTGCACGCCTGTAATCCTAGCAGTGCAGGAGGCTGAGGCAGGAGGATCGCAAGTTCAAAGCCAGCCTCAGCAAAAGCAAGGTGCTAAGCAGCTCAGTGAAACCCTGTCGCTACATAAAACATAAAATAGAGCTGGGGATGTGGCTCAGTGGTAGAGTGCCCCAGAGTTCAATCTCCAGTACCCACCCCTCAAAAAAAGGTTATGGTGGTAAATTCTGCGTTTTTATATTTTTCCACAATTGAAAATTGAAAAAGAGTTTTACCAAAGATTAATAAGATCCCAAGCAGCCAACAGAAAAATAGGTGAGGAATAGGAATGGGAAATTTCAAAGTAGTAGTCAATACATTTAATGAAAAAGGATCTAAACTCATCAATAATCAAGGAAATGAAAAATTAAAGCAGAATATCACTACTGCCTCCACACTGGTAAAAAAATATAAACAGATGAACATCACGAGCCACGAAGCGGTGGGCTAGGGTGCGTGGCCAGGCCCAGCCAAGAGGTGGCCACAGGGACTCTCACGTGCTCGGTGTTGCGAACAGAACCAGGCACATGTCCCATGAGCCGGGCTGCACCCTGGCCCACAGTGTGTGTGGGGTCCACCGTGTCCCTCTCCAGCAACCTCCACCCCCACCCCCACCGGCCAGGCCACTCACCCTTCAGCTCATCAGCTGCAAAAAAGGCCGCAAGACAGTCTTCCAGAGTGACCACAGGCCCCCAAAACCAGCTTGGAGTACAGGACACCACAAACCTACAGAGACAGAAAGCGGGTAAGGGCTACCAGAGTGAGGCCAGACAGGACGGGGGGCTTTGGCATGGCCTGCTCAAGCCCAAGGCCCCACAGGCCCAGTGGGCCAGCTTGGCAAGGAGGTGCACAAATCTGGAGCGACCCTACCATGTCCTCGAGCTAGTGATGGCGCCTCTCCCTGTGAAGGGGCCAGGGTCTTGGTGCCCCTCCCCTGGGCGGCCACAGAGGACCTCACTGCTGCACAGCAAGTCACTTGGTGTGTGGCAGGGTGCAGGGAGGCCACCTGTCGCTCTTCCCTTGGGGCAGGCTGGCTCCCGGCTGCTGTCTCCCCTTCAGTTGCCATTTGGTCACACCTGCCACCCTTCTTCATTGAACCATCTGACTCAGGCTGCCTCCGGGTGTCCAGGGAACCCACCTGCCTGCCCCTCTCTGGCAAGCTCCTGCACCCTCGCAGCGCCCCCCCCCCCCTCGGTTCTCCCCGGGGCTGCGGGCTCCTACTTNCCTGCCCCACCACACCCACTCCATCCCAGCTACCCCACCCCATGCCACCCCCCAAGTGGAAACTGCAGGCAGCCCAGCCCTCCCCACTCAGGATACCCACCCGGTCACAGGTGAGACACTGCACGAGGCTAAGGATGGAGCCATCAAAGATGTCGGAGATGACACTGCGGTAGTGCTGCTCCTTCCGCCTCCGGCTGCCCGTGCTCAGGGCCTGGGCTGGGGGCACAGCACAGGACTAGGCCCAGCCTCCAGCCGCCAGGATGGGGCAAGGCACAGACACTGGGCCCTCCTTTGACAGGATGCGGGATCGTGTGACGTGGAGTGTGACCCACCTCTGGCACCCAGTTTGTCATCTGTGAAGCAGGGCTGCCCTGCTCACATCCCAGGGGTGTGCCTAGTGAGGGGCACGCGGCCCAGCCTCCAGCAGCCAGTGTGCCAACCGGCCACCACTGTACCCCGTCCACGCCCTGCCCAAGCTCACTACCCTACTGCCCCCGAACCTTTCTTGAGCATGTAGGACGGCCCCATCCTCACAGGGCTCGCACGAGGAGGGCTGCTGGACAGCTTGGCGTGGCCCTCGCGGTGGTGGACAGGGCTGCAGGGGCGAGAGGAGCTGCGTAGGTGGGCATCATTGTCCGGCTCTGGGGGCAGAGGAGGGACGATACCAGGCCGGGGCAGCCACACAGGGTCCCTCAGGCCAGGAGGACCTTCCAGCAGCTCCTGACGGGACAAAAACCTCAACCCACTGTCTGCCTACCCTGCCCCACCCCCGGGCCACAGGGATGGAGCTGCCCTTCTGTCTCCCACCAGGGACCGCACGGGCTCTGGCTGTTGGCCGGGTGACTGGACGCTGAAGCTGCGTCGCACCTGAGTCCAGCCATAGTAGGATCTGGGTGGGCTGCTGCATGCTGGGCTTGGCACACACGGGCTTGTAGGCAAAGGTGCTGTGGCCCCGTGGCCAGGGTGCCCCCAGTTCACTGATACCTGGGGTCCGGCAGGGGCTGATGGACGGCGGTGACGGTGGCTGGGCCTCGGCAGGCTGGTCATCAAGGGCAGCCATGGCCGTGTCCACGTCTGCGTCCTCGTCCAGCTGCTCCGAATTGGCGCGCTGCTGGCCCCAGGAGAACTTGCGGTCCTTCATGCGCTCCTTCTCGGAGATGGCGCGGCCCGCCTCATCGGGGATCAGCAGCTCCGCCTCGGCCTGCGAGCCGCCCCCGCCGCGCCCCTGCCCGTCGCCTTCACCCCGGTCACTGCTAGAGTCGCAGGACAGGAACTCGTCTTCCGACGGGCTCCGGTCGCCCTCTCGTTTCTCATCTGTGTCACTTGAGTCCGAGTCCCGGGCCTCTGTGAGCCCCGCCGTGGCCGCCACAGCCGGCTCCTTGAGCTCCTCGTGCAGCTGGTCCATCAGGCAGCGCAGGAACTCTTGGGTGTCCTGTAACCAGGGCCACGTCAACGGGCCGTCCACATGGGAGGGCACTCCATGTGCCCACTGCCCTGCCCATAGGATGCCAGCCGCTGCTGAGAGGTCCTGGTGGGGGCCCTGGGCAGACAGGCTGCTCAGCCCCTCATGGTGGCCTCCAGGGCAGGTCTGTCCTAATCCCCATTCTCCTGAGAAGGACACTGAAGGGCAGAGGCTGGGGACCCTCCCTGGCCTCACAACTCAGTGCCAGGCAGAGCCAGGTGTGCAGCTAGGTACATGCCACATCTGCAGCACAGTGTCCGCCTCTGAAGTCACCTGTTCCCTAAAGGAGAGGCCAGTGTGGGCAGGTGGGGAGCAGGGGCGTGTAGGACAGGATACAGAAGGGGAGGACTTGGCAGAGTCCTGGAGGTGCAGCGCCACCCAGCAGGCCAGCCAGCCACGCGATCACCCTTCCTTTGGTCCTCCCTGATGTACCATCCGGCCACAGGCCTGCACCTTCCCTTGCCGGTGCAGCACTGGAAGGCAGGCCCTGGGGTCAGGGTCCTTTGGCCTTGCAGACCCGGGCATGACATGGGCTCAGTGCTCAGGTGGCTTCTCCCCAGAAGTGGTGCCCCGGCCGCCAGGCAGTGGGAGACGGGGAGGTGGACTCTGGCAGGCAGCCCACTGGGCCAGCAGGGAGCTGCACTCCCAAGGATGCTCTGAAGGGCACTAGGGGCGGGCCCGGCCCACCTGGAGAGCTGAGGGCACTGGAGGAGGCCCTGGGTCCCGAGTCCAACTCTGAAAGTCCCTGACCAGTGCTGGCCCCACAAGGCAGGGAGGGTCATACAGCAGAGCCAACCAAGCCAGCCACGCTGCCAGCCATGCCCCGGCCCCAAGCCTGGAGAACACAGCCTGTTCTCTTGGCCCTACTGACGGGGAACAGAGGCCGGGGTATGCTTTCCCCTGTCAGGATTGGGGGTCCACCACCAGTCTGTGCGCATCATGGGGCATGCAGGGGCCCCAAGTCAGGCTCATTGAAAGGTCCTTAGAAAAAACAAGCCCTTAATCACCATCTGCGTCTCCTTCTGGTCCTTCCTTCTAACACAACATTGTGTTAGACAAATGTTGACAAATTCTCATGCAGAGGCATGACAGTGTCCCTCGGCCATGGAGAGAGGCCCACAGCTGCACTGCACTTCAGACTCAGGAGTGTCCCTGCACATGTCCAAGACCAGAGAGGGAGGTTCTCCGGAGGCCAGGTGGAGGTTACGCAGCATCAAGCTTCCCCTAACAGTGTCCTCACCCAGGGCTGAGGGCCAGCACTCAGCTGGGCTTGAATCCCACCCCTGCCACCACACCTGTGTGATCTGTGACACAAGGTGACAGCAGTGGATGCATCCCTCCCCAGAAAGGGGGCTGTCAGGCAGTGCGGGGCTCCCCAGGCACGCGCCCACCCAGGGGTAAGCAGAGAAAGAGCAGCAGCAGGCCTAGAAGGGGCTGGCAGGCTGGCTGAGAGGTGGACAGCGGGTGCAACCCCAATGCCTGCTGTGGACCCCAGGGCCCCACGCTCAGGTGGCACAAGAGGTGACACAGACAGGCCTGGCTGGGAACCCCCTGGGGACCTGGACCTTGGTATTCATTGGCTTAGCTTGGGGCTGAGGTCCACCCAAGGCTGTGCTCTGCTTTGTCTTGTTCTTGTGGGGTGTGTGTGTGTGTGTGTGTGTGTGTGTGTCCTTGTGCACACACTCTACTCATGAGCTATAATCCCTCCCCAGCACTAGGCCGCGTGATTTCTTTCTTTCTTCTTTTTTTTTTGTGGTGCTGGGGATTGAACCCAGAGCCTTGTGCATGCAAGGCAAGCACTCTACCAACTGAGCTACATCCCCAGCCCGGCTTCATGATTTTATAAAACAGATAAAGACAGCTAGTTTCAGAAGAGTTCTCTATATTAAAAAAATATATAATTAAAATCTTTACTTTAATAAAAGTGACACTGCACTGAGGTTTGTGCCACTGTGACTGCAGGGCTGGGGACAACTACACTGCAGCCAAGCTACCTGGGCTCAGAGTCCCTCCACCGTGCATTGGCTATGCACCAGGACTAGTGACAAGGCCCCTGAGCCTCAGCTTCCCCACCTGTAGTGTGGGGTTAAACACCAGAATGGGGCTGGGGGCCCCACATCCCCGCAGGAAGGGCTTACGTAATACGTGCCTGGTCGGGGGCCCACCCACTCAGACCTCCTGCAGCACTGTGCTGGGTCCCCTCTGGCTGACAGCAAGGCACTGGCTGTGCCCTGGCAGCTCAGTGGCTTACCTGCTGAGCATAGCCTCGGAACATCGGGTTGACCAACTTGATCCCATGGGACAGGCTGGTAGGGACCACATAGCTTGGTCTGTGGGGAGACCAAACCCATCAGTCCAAGTTGCCAGCCTTGCACTACTGGCACTGAGATGCGGGTGACCAGTGAATCTATGTTGACTCAGGGCAGGGGCACCTGGCCTGGTGCAGGGACACCCAAGGGCTCCTGCAGCTCATGATCAGGGTGGTCAGGAAGGAACCCGAGAGGCCTGGCTGCTGCCTCAACTGGGCAAGGAGCTCTCAACTGGGGAGTGTCATTTCCCAAGCGCCCAGGATGGGCCCAGCCTGCTTTATTACTGTGAAACATCTATTTTTTTTTTTTTTTTTTAAGAGCAATACCCATTCCTTCTTGAAAAATCTAGAATTTCAGAAAAGTACAACAAAGAAGCACCACTACTGGCACCATCTGGAGAGAAGCACAGTCAGATTTCCTGAGTTTTCTGCAAAAATACACATACAAGAGCCCATGGGGCACACACCTGAGTACAACTGGAGTATTGGTGGCTCTTAATCCACTTCTGCACTTGACACATTTCTAAGTGCTCATTATAAATCATTCCTAATTTTGACTTTTTCTGGTGAAAGATCCAACTCAGGTTTCTGGTCTTTAAATTCATTTCATGCTGAGCCACAAGCCTGTGCCTGGCCAGCACCCACCACCCGAGACCTGGGGCTGGCACAGTCATCTGTGAAGTGGCTGCCATCTGGGTTCACCGCCAGCCCCAATCCCAGCTCTGTCCTTCCCAAGCCCTGTGACTGAGAGCAAGAAGTCTCAGTCCCCACTGGTAAAACAGGGCTGCATGCAACCTGCTGTGAGCATCTCACGGGGTCTTTAAAAGCAAGTGCTTGGCTCAGGACCAAATCCACAGGATGTGTCCAATCAAGACAACTGACAGAAACCCAGTCCCTGTGTACCTGCCCAAGGTCAGGGGCTCAGTCTCTCACCGTTTTTTGTGCCAGACCTCAGAGACCAGCTTCTGGTAACTCTTGCACAGGGCTGGCTTCTTGTCAGTGCGCACCAGGCCGCCACACTCCAGGAAGAACTGGGTCAGCGGAGGGCTAGGGAAGGGAGCGTGAGCCAGGTCAGAGGGGAAGAGGGAACAGGGATCACTTACGAGGTGCTGCAGAGAGCAGAAGCACCAAGTGCTCGTGTGGGAACAGAGGCCCCCACACCCAGAAATGCCTGCTGATGATTAGAAGGACCCCATTAGGGCTAGACTGTAGCCCCCCACCAATTCATATAAAGTCCTAACTCCTAGAACCTCAGACATGACTGCAAATAGACACAGGGTCCTTTCCCCTCCCCCAGTATTGAAGATTGAACCCAGGGGTCTTGCTAAGTTTCCCTGGCTGGCCTTGACCTTGCGATCCTCCTGCCTCAGCCTCCCAAGTCTCTGAGATTACTTTAAAAGCCAGGTGCCAGGCCCGTGTGCACACAGGGAGACCATTCGAGGACCTGGAGCAGCTGCAGCTGCTACCAAGGAGAGACCTGGAAGAAACCAGACCTGTAGGCCCCTTGGTCCTGGACTTCTGGCCTCTGAAATGGAGGGCAGCAGATGGCTGGTGGTGAAGCCACCAGGCGTGGCGTTTGTTACCCTGGGAAACAGACGCAGCCCTGTCTCCTGGATCAGAGGCAGCTCCTGCTAGAGAGCCTGAGGCCAGGAGCAAGAGCTGCATGGAATATGTGGGCCAGCCCTCCAGCCTGCCCACCTGCAGAACTCCCAGGCCTGAAGGTGCCTCCCACCGTCCTTTGGTTCATGCTTTCAAAAGTAACCTTATGCATAAAAGGATACACTTATTATTTAAAATATTAGAAAACGCAGTAAGCAAACTATAGAAATTGACCATCTGGCCACCCGAGGACAGCTACTCTGAATATTTGGGGGTTTTTCTTTCCAGATTTTTCTACACACACTTACCTGTTCGCTCTTCCCTCCTTTGCCTATAGATACCCACCCAATCCCTTCTCAGTGGGAAACGCTGTGTCAGGCACAGGGATACCCCCAGCCTAATGGAATGGAAAGCCTATCCTTAAAAGGAAATATTTCCCCCAGACAGGCCCGCACCTGTTACCACAAAGCCTGGTAACCCCCTTTCCCACTTGCAGGTCTGCACCCCTCCTACTTCAAGAACGCTGTCTTCCTGCATTTCCTGTAAGACTGGGCTACACTGCGCTAATTTATACCCTGTGCCAGGAGGCTTTTTTTTTCCATAGAGCGCCGGGGCGGAACCCTGGCCCTGGCGCACACCAAGCCAGTGCTCTCCCCTCAGCCGAGACCCAGCCCCAGGTGGGCCTGCAGCTGGTCTCTGACAGAAAACCCTGATGAGCACCCTTGCTCACATGTGTACCCCTCAGCTCTGCAGGGTGCGCACGCAGGAAGGACCGCTGGGTCCTGGGGCACACGCGTGCAGCGTGGCAGCTTTGCCAGATGGCTGGGACATCACGGGGACAAGGATCACCTACCAGTTGGACAAGGCCTGCAGGGCTGCGTTCATGTAGCAGGAGTTCCCGAGGTTCTTCATGCCTGTGAGGCCTGGGGACAGACACCAGGGGTGGGTTAGTGCCCAGCCCAGAACGGCCTCCCAGGTCTCCCCCGGTGGAGCCGCCACCCAGAGCCCCCCAGGATGGTGGAAGGTGCGCTCCCCAGAAAGCCTTCAGTGAGCCAGTGTGCTCCTGCTCCTGGGGCTCCAAGGTCCTGAACTCGGAAGGTAAACAGGGTCCTAAGCCATGCTGCCCTGCCCACACTGACCAGGAGGCCAACTGCAGAGGGGCCACCTGCCCAAGGCCACACAGCTGAGGGAGGACGCCAGGCCTCTAGGACCTCAGCTGGGCCCACTGGCCCTCTAAAGGAAGTCACTTACCACCCCGTATGGCTGTCCCTCCTCCTGACCCTAGAGCTCCCAGCCCCCAGCTGAGGGCTCAGCCTGCCCCACACCTCCCCTTGTTCTGGGGCCATTACCTCGAGGTTTCAGGTCATCGTCCTCTGACTCAGACTCTCCTTCGTCAGCCACAGCAATGGGAACGGCTTTCAGAGGATGAGAGGGTGGCGGAGAGTCCTGTGTTCAAGACCCAGAGAGAAGGAAAAGGGGGCTGGGGAGGGAGAAGGGCTGGGGAGGGGGCTACCTGCCTCCAGAGGGCAGGACCAGCCCACAGCCCCAGCCCCACGCACAGAGCACGGACCATGTTGGTCCATCAGAGCAGGAACAGCCTAGGAAGAGATGGCATCAGCAGCTAATGTGAGCACACGGTCACTGACTTGTATTTTTTATTTGCAATAATGAATAATTTTATTTCTAATATATCTGGGAAAAAAACAAGAACATAAAGAAAAACTATGAGATTCCATTTCTAGGAGAGGATCTTATTAACTATAATACACAGACTTCAAACTTCTCACTTCAAAACACTCACTGCAAGCTAGATGCTGCATATATTGGAAGTTTTTGTTTTTGTCTTTGTTTTGCGGTACTGGGGATTGAGCATGGGGGTGCTCTATCACTGAGCTGCACCCCTGGCTCTTTTTATTTTTTATTTTGAGACAGGGTCTAATTAAGTTGCTGAGGCTGGCCTTGAACTTGCCATCCTCCTGCCTCAGCCTCCCAAGTAGCTGGGATCCCAGGTATGGACCATTATGCCTGGCTGTGTATGTATGTGGTTTTACAGCCTTTATTTTAGATCCATAAACACCTCCTGTGTTCAAAAGTGTATTCAAGGGGCTGGGGATGTGGCTCAAGCGATAGCGCGCTCGCCTGGCATGCGTGCGGCCCGGGTTCGATCCTCAGCACCACATACAAACAAAGATGTTGTGTCTGCCGAGAACTAAAAAATAAATATTAAAAAATTCTCTCTCTCTCTCTCTCTTTCTCTCTCTCTCTCTCCCACTCTTTCTTTAAAAAAAAAAAAAGTGTATTCAATAAATGCTCATCAAGCACTATCATGTAACCGTCTACACAAGGAGGAGATGCAGGGAGGCGTGGCCTGGCTCCCCTGGGCCTCAACTGCAGCTCATTGGCTGTTCTGACAGCGGCTCGACCGGCCACTCTGGAGGCCGCACAGTGCCTTGCTGCTTGGAGGGACTATTCTCTGGCTGCCTCATCATCCAGGCAGCCTCCTAGTTTCCCACGGATGAGCATGCTACAGCGACTACTTGTGATCCCTCAGGACATGCTTAGATATGGGACACCAGGGGCCATGAGTGACCCCCATAAGGCCTGGGAGGGTCCCTGGACCCACCCTACACCCTGCACTCACACACAGCTGCCCCAGGGCCTTTAAGCGCCTGAGGGTCACTCTGCATTCTCAAAGCTCCATGCGGCCTGGGCACACAAGTGCGCTCAAAGAGCATTTGTCGACACAAGTTCCTCGAACACCTGAAAGCTCACTGGCCAGGAGCACTCAACGACTGGAACCCACGAAGCACGCTCCCTGGATGCTCGGGCCACAGGGCCCCCATCCCCAGCAGTGTCTCACCTGCTCTGAGAACTTGGGCGGGGAGCCAGGTGGGTGGGCCGCCAGCCGCTGCTCCAGAAACACCTCCCGCTCACAGGCATAGCACCAGACCCGGAATGTGGTCAGGTTCACTGTCAGGTTGTGCTTCTTAGCCTGGAAGGAGATCCAAAATAAGGCCCAGGAGACCTGGCCTAACAGGTGTCAAGCCGAGTCAGGGCTGCCTCACTCTCTGGCCTCAGAAGAGGCCCCTGGGGCTGGGGCTGGGGCTCAGTGGTGCAGCACTCGCATCACAGGTGTGAGACCCCGGGTTCAATCCTCAGCACCATGTAAAAATAAATAAATAAATAAATAAACAAATAAAGGTATTGTGTCCATCTATAACTAAAAAAAAAATTTAAAAAGAAGAGGCCCCTCTGGTTTTGCGGCCTCCAGTCAGGCGTGTGCCAGCGCTTTCACCCGTACTCCCTCTCTCCTGCTTCTTTGTGGGTCCCTATGATTGTCCCCACTTCAGAGCCTCAGCCACGGAGGCCAGGAGCAGGCAGAGTGGCAGGTGGCTGGCTTGGCTCCACCCAGGCTGCCTGACTGCGCAGCCTGCGTTCTGGCCACCACACCTACCTGCGCGTGAATGGTGCTGTGGTCAGCAAAGGACTCTCCGCAGCCAACATAGGGGCAGGCAACCTGGGAGGAAGGAGGCAAGTGTGGATTGGGACCAGCCAGGAGGAGGGTGTCAAGGCAGTAAGCCCCTCACTGCACCCTAAGAGGCAGGGTGGCCCACCTCTACCCAACAGGCCCCATGAGCAACTGCGGTGCTGCTGCCTGAAGGAGCCCAGTCTGTCCAGCTGCAGCTCACCTGGGCGGGGACGCTCTTAGTGAAGGGCAGAAGCTCAGGCAGGGTCATAACTGGAGCTGGGCTACTTGGGGCCCAGACCCTGTCCTTCCACCAGAACCCCACTTCCTGCCAGGCATGGTGGCACAGACCTGTAATCTTAACTACTTGGGAGGCTGAGGCAGGAGCATCACTAGTTCAAGATTGACCTGGGCAATTTAGTGAGACCCTGTCTCAAAAATAAACAGGGCTGGGGGTGTAGCTCAGTGGTGGAGCACCCCTGGGCTTAATCCCCAGTAGCAAAACCCAAAATATGGCAAGGAGGTGGCTGGGGGCTGATGATGATCCCATGTCCCAAGGCGGGGCCTCGTGTCCTTGAGGAGCTGCCTTCAGCCCTGCACTTGCCTCTCCAAGATCTGCCCATTTCCCAGGCCCAGCTTAGACATCTCCACTGCAGAGCTGGCAATCAGTGGCCAAGGTACCTGCCCCTCCCTGGGAGGGCCTGGTGTCACTGGCATCTGGGGTCAGCAATGTACAGGCTAGAGAAATGTTCCAGGAAAGGACCTTTCAGCTGAGACCATAAAGTCATGGCCAAGGGCTGGGGATAGAGCTCAGTTGGTAGAGCACTTGCCTCGCATGCACAAGGCTCTGGTTCAACACCCAGCACCACACGCACAAAAAGTCATGGCCAAAAGGCCCCATTTCCCGCATAAGGTTCCCTCATCTGCCTGTCTGGAGGACCTTGGACTCCCTTAAGGCAGGACCATGTCTCAGCCTTCTTGCTGTCCCCTGGGTGTCCAGATGGTGTCCTGCAGTCCTAGTCATACTAAGTGAAAGGCCTCAACAGAAGAGGCCAGAGCGGCCCTGGAACCCTGAGTGTCGGCAAAGCCTGTGTCCTCACCCCTAGAGCTCACTGTCCTCTTTGCTTCTACTCATGGATTTTAAGAAGTTGTAGGTAATTTTTTTACTATGATTATAAAATCTATGATTATAAAATATAATATATACTTAGAGAAAGTTTGCAAAATGCTACAAAGCTATGAAGAAAAAAAATGAAAATCACTTGCAATCCCACCACCCAGAGGAACTGCTGCTGGGGCCCAGCCATGAGCCATGTGTGACCTGAGCGACATTCGGGCCATTTGGCAGGGAAGGCTGGTCTTGGGAACTCCCAGGTAGAATCCACTGGTTTGAGAACAACAGTTCATGGGCACCCTCTCCCAGCTCACTGCTCAAGTTCAAGCTCAGCTCTGGATACGGGAGATGGGAGATAGAGCCAAAGGGCCTCCCAGAGACGGGTGTGGCTTCCAAACGCCATCTACCTGTTTAGGCAAGACCCCTGCCACAGGGAGAAACAAGCACAGAAACAAGACTCCTCTGGCTGAAACCTCATCCAGGCCTTTGAGGGACTTTCCTTCAATAAAGAAGGGGCCTTTTTCAGTTGTTCAGTTCCAAACTCTCCCACCAGGCGCTCTGTTTTTGTTTTTGTTTTTGTTTTTTGGAACCAGGGGCACTCCATCACTGAGCCACATCCCCAGCCCTGTTTTGTATTTAGAGACAGGGTCTCACTGAGTTGCTTAGCACCTCGCTGTTGATGAGGCTGGCTTGGAACACACCACCCTCCTGTCTCAGCCTAACAGTGGGATTACAGGCATGCACCACCGTGCTCAGCATTCACTTTTCAAATCTATCTTTGGCTTTGTCTTATTTCTTACTGATTATTCCAGACTTTTTATTTTCCCAGAAGGCTCACACCTCCTGAGCAGGAGCCTGCTCTGTCAGGGTTCTGGCCACCCCGTCACAAACTGCTCTGTTTGGTGGACCCACTTTGTGTGGCAAGCGATGATTACAATACAATTCCGCCAGACTTTCCTGCATGCTGTCTGGGCTGTGCCCATGCCAAGCCTGTCATGGGCAGCTGTCTTGTCAAGTCCACCCTAAGCCCATTCTGGGCACAGCTGTGGGTGAGAAGTCCCTACTTGCCAGCTGGGGAAGGGTAGGCTGTGCAGGCTCGGCCCAGGCACCTACCTCTGCGCACTCTTCAGGAGAGTTCTGCCGGGGTGGAGGTGGGACCTTCAGCCCCGCATCTTCCCAACCTGCTCTTTTCTCTTGTCACTCTTAACGGCTCCTAGAGCAGCCTGCCCAGGGACTTGCTGACCCTGGAGCCCAAGCTTCTGACAGTGCCCAACAGGGACAAGCACTGTCAGCTCAAAATCTAGACTGAACCCACGCCCCAAGTGCCGTAAGGACCCCTTACCTGGAGACAGGCCCACAGGTTGGGTCCAGCAACACCACAGGACTGGCAGCTTCCCTGTGGGAGTGGAGGTGAGAGAAGAGGGAGTGAGAGCCACACTAGGAGCGGAGCCAGGTTTGCCCTACCATCGCCACGAGCCTGTGCTGCAGATGCCACCAAGCTCCCTCTTCATGGACGAAAAATAGGGGCTGAGAGGCTCATGCTCCTGCAAGAGCAAGGTTAGACAGTGAAGCCAAGGAGCTTGAGCCCCAGAGCAGGAGGTAGGTCATCCTAGCCACTACCAAGAAAGCCTGGTCCCCTGACAAGGCCAGGTAGGCTTCAGGCCTCCACAGGAGGCTGCATTCAGGACCCTCAGTGGTTCAGGTGAAGAAAACAAGCTGGACCTGCAAGGCCTGCTCCCTCTCACTGAAGATGCTGCAGTGGCAACCCGTGATCAGTCTGCCCAGAAGACCCAGAGCAGCGGCCCACCTTTGCGAATCTGTGACCTCTCCTGAGGTTCTGATTTCACAATTCACTCCTACACTCCAGGTCTGTTTTTTCATCTCGGTCATTTGTCTGCTTGCTGTGACAATTGCTTTCGTACACATGTGCTGCATAAGATCTGAAGTATAGCAGATGATACGCACATTCTGTCACCTTTAGAAGTCCATCCTCTGTTCATTCTTCTTATACAAACATGTAAGCACAGCCCTCGGGGGTGATTTTTAGTGAAAGTTAAGATCACACAAAACATCTCTCTCAGGAGATGACCCTGTCCCCTGCTGTGGTCTGTACGTGGAGACCACACCTCATTCTTTGCAGTTTTGACTCTGGACACATCAGGCCCTCCTTGCCCATTCTCTTGCTGATGAACATCAGGTGGCCGCCAGTGTCCTCCTCCATGAAAGTGTCCGATAAATGCTGCTGTGTCCTTAGATACACGTCCACTGGATGAGCCCCAAGAACCGGAACTGCTCGGCCTCCCCGCAGCGAACAGTGTGCTTGACTCTGTCCACTCCCAGCGGCCCATCTGTCTGTGCTCATCTGAAATCCGCGTCATGCTGCTCTCCTCTCCACCCCCAGCCACTGGCAGCTGAGGTCTTCTCCTGAGCACTTCTTGGCAGCACCTCCTGCACCGTGCCTGCTCTGAGCCTTGCCCCTGAGTATTTTAAAACAGTGCTGGGTTTACTCCATAACTTTTGGGATGGTCAGAGAGGTGCCGAAGACGAGCCCAGTCTTCCTCTCGGGGCTCCAGGACACTAGCACACTTCTGGAAGGCCCAGCCCAGACGGTCCCAGGCCCCACCCCCCTCGCCTTCTGCCCTGACACCTGCCTCCTGGGAAACCCCTTCTTGGTTGGCCTGCTCCTTCCTTGGTGCGATTTGGGAAGAAACCGGGTATCAGAGGGCACGGAAATGTGCACTGGAGCCTCACTCTGCCCTTGTCCACGCCATGAGGGTGGCAGACTCACTTTGAAAGCAGCTCCAGATGCTGGAGAACTTTCCTCACCAGGGCCCACGACCCTGCTCAAGGCAAAGGCCACTGGTGCGGTGAGGTAGGGCTGGAAAAAGCCCAGCACGTGCCCAGAAATCCACCCTGCACAGCTCTGCCACGCACAGTGGCACTCAGAGGGTCAGTCACTGTGTCCACAATGAAGCGTGGCCAAGCTTCCAGACAGAGAAGGACAGGGCCTCTCTACAACCTGAGGTTGACGAGCTCCGGGGCAGGCTGTTCTGTGACTGAAGCACTTTACACACAAAACAGGGAGCAGTCTGCCCTCTCTTATACAAGAAAGGGCAGAAAGGAGAGGAAGAGCATCTGCTTGTACTTGCACGAAAAACTGAAAAGGTACAATAAACACCAAGGCAGGTGGTTACCTAGGGGGTCTGAGGGAGGGGGCTTCTGACATTTACCTTCTCCTGCTGTTTCATTCTTGGCCATGTGACAGCGTGATTTTTCAAAATATATTAATTCACCAACAAAAAGACAATTACAATGCATCCTCCCATTCAGAGAAGAGGCGCGCCTTCCACTTGAGCCCAGGTAGTGAGAAGGGAGGGCTGGGTGTGGCTCTCCCAGGCCCTGGGCTCCTCCCACATGGCAGGAGCAAAATAAAACTGGTCCCTGGCAGACTCAGCAGCACTTGCTCAGCCCCAACAGCCAATGGCCCATCTAGACTGTAATTAATGGCCTTGGGATCCAGCCCTGGAAGGGGACTCCCTACAGACGCCAGCCTCCCCATCTGCACAGAGGCTAAGCGCCCAGGGCAGCCAGTGCTGCCTGTTTCAGACACGGTGCACCAAGCACAGCAGCCCTGGGCGTGGGCCCTGGTCATAAGGTCTGCCCCTTTACCTTAGATTTGAGCAGCAAGTCCTCTTTGGTCACCTCCCCTATGGAGTCCAGGTGAGGGCAGAAGTCCCTGGGGTCCCCCATTCTCTCCTGGGCTCACCTGCAAGAAGACACAGGCAGTCCTGGGTCAATGGCAGCCTAGAGGTGAAGCACTGGACTTAGGCTTTGAGTCTGGCTCTGCCACACACCAGCTGGTGACCCAGGGAAGCACTCAGCCTGAGCCTTACTTCTTGTCTGAGAAGATGGAGCTGCCCCAGACGGCTGCCAGGAGGACTCAGGGAGACCACAGAGTCTAATGCAGGTCCCCCACAGAGCGCCTGCCCAGTGCCATGCGGGAGGCCCAGAATCCCTGGCAGGAGGCACGACCATCCTGCCTGTGCTCAGGAGCTACACATGGAAGACGGAAGCTGTGGCGGCTTTCCTCAGTAGGAAGCCAAACCCAAGTTCTGGAGGCCACTGCACCAAGAGGGCCGGCGGGGGAAAGGCTGCATCTCCAAAGAGCAAGGAGGAGACGCTGGCCTGGGCCTGGGTGGTCTCAAGAGCCCGTGGGGGGCCTAGGGCCTGCAGGCCACCTGCCTCACTTCCAGGGAGAAGCTCACCTACAGCTGCATTATTAGCAGGACACCGGGGAGACAGGTGACTGGCACCACCTCTGGAGAACGTCCAGAGAACAGGAGGACAATGTCCTGAGAACAGCAGGACAAGCAGAGCGCAGGGCAGCCACCACCTAGGAAACCAGGTAAAGAGTGCTTACAAACCGCTGGGGATGGTGTCAGGGCAGGTTCGAGCAGTGGGGGACAGCTGTGCTGCTTTGTTTAAGTGAAAGTCTCAAGGACAAGGTGAAATCAGTCACTAAGGCAGAGGTCAGTACCTCCCAACACTCTTGTCATTTATGTGCTTATGAATTTATGGATCTATCTATTTACTTAGTGGTACTGGGGATCGACCCAGGGCCTCACAGACACCAGGAAGTGCTCTTCCACTGAGCTATACCCCAGTCCTTTTATTTTATTTTAAGACAGGGTTTTGCTAATTTGCCCAGGCTGACCTTGAACTTGAGATCCTCATGCCTCAGCCTCCTGGGTTGCTGGGATTACAAGTGGGTGCCACAGCTCCCAGCCATCTGCTTTCCTTCTTAGATCAACTTCTTTTTTATCCCCCCCCCTTTTTTTTTTTTTTTTTGGTCGTCTGGGGATTGAACCCAGGGGTGCTCTACCACTGAGCTATACTCCTTTTTACTTTATTTTGTGACAAAGTCTCACTAAGTTTCTGAGGCTGGCCTTTAATTTGTGCTCCCCCTGCTTCAGCCTCCCAAGTAGCTGGGATTGCGAGTGTGTACCACTGTGCCTGGCCAATTCTTTTGCATACCATTTCTTTCTCTCTAAAATCAGAAAAAGAAAAAGATTTTGGTTTGGAAAATTAATGTTTCATACTACAGTGATGCGGTCACATCAATGTTTATAGCAACTCAATTCACAATAGCTAAATTGTGGAACCAACCAAGTGCCCTTCAACAGATGAATGGGTAAAGAAAATATAGTATATACATACAATGGAATATTACTCAGCCTTAAAGAAGAATGAAGTTATGGCATTTTCTGGTAAATTGAGGGAACTGGAGAATATCATGCTAAATAAAATAAGCCAATCTCAAAAAAACAAAGGAGAATGTTTTCTGATATGCAGATGCTAATTCATAATAAGGGGGTGGGGAAGAGGTGTTTAAGGAAGAATAGAAGTACTTTGGATTGGACAAAGGGGAATGAAGGGAAGGGAGAGGGGGTGGGAATAGGAGAGACAGTAGAGTGACTAGGACATTACTAACCTAGAGCATGAATGACTACATGACCAATGTGACTCTACACCAAGTACCACCAGAGAGTGAGAAGTTACATTGTTACACTCCGTATATGTACAATATGTTAAAATACATTCTACTGTCAGGTATAACTAATTAGAACAAATTTTAAAAAGAAAAAAAAAACCAACGCTTTGCTTGAGGAGCACCTGGCAGTGAAGAAGCAGCTGTGTGCGGAGAGGGCTGTGGTGGACAGGCAGACC
This sequence comes from Marmota marmota marmota, assembly GCF_001458135.2. NCBI lineage: Eukaryota > Metazoa > Chordata > Mammalia > Rodentia > Sciuridae > Marmota > Marmota marmota. The sequence continues at coordinate 2,528,892 of NW_026000051.1, forward strand.
TGCACCGTCTTAAAACCACACCACGGGGGGACTGGGGTTGTGGCTCAGTGGCAGAGTGCTCACCTACCATACACGAGGCACTGGGTTCGATCCTCAGCACCACATAAATGTAAAATAAAGATGTTGTGTCCATCTAAAAAAACCTTAAGAATAAATACCAAAAAGAAAAAAAAAAAACACGCCACGCAGAACACACACCTCACACACACACTCACACACCACGGGGCTGCAGAGCTGGAGAAACCTGGGTGAGCTCGGGACTGCGTGGGCGTCACCTAGAGTCATCCTGCAGCCATGACAAAGGCAGGGTGCCACGGGGGACCTCTAGGTGCATTTCCACAACTGATAGGAACCTATGTCTATTTCAAAAGAAAACATTTCAAAATAAGTAAGTGCTCCAGCCACCCAGGGGGTCCACAGTCATCAGCAAGCTACGGCTGACCCCAGCTCTGCGTGGCTGCTGACAGGGGCCCAAGTAACCCAACACGTGGGTGGAGACGAGAGGGTGGACACTAGGTCCCTCCCGGGGCTGCTGCCAACTCCCAGTGGCCAGCCAGGGCTACTGGCCCAGACTCCCAGCTAGATGGTGGGAGCCAGCCCTAGGCCGAGCGCCTCGGGCACCTACAGGCCACCAGCCCCTGCAGCCCCGGGCCCTGCGGTGGCCCCCGATGCTCCTCCTGAGGAAACGCGCAGACAGGCACCGGGGAGGCATCGCCACTCTCCACTTCCCCTTCACTCCCAAGAAGTCAGACCACAGAGACAGGGGGCTACACACCACTCCCAGGTGCCTGGGTTGGGGGCAACAGCTCACCGACCCCCCTGCACCCCCCCAGGCACACACAATCACATTTTATCAGCACCTTTTCTAAGAGATGAGGACTTGGAAAAAACGACCCATAAACGCAGTTCCGTTCCTTCACCAAAACAGAGACCCAGCGCCCGCTGGGTGCCTGTCTGAGGGGTGTGCTGGGGAGGCCATGGGTATCCACCTTCTCTGCCCACAGCTCACAGCCAGTAAGGGGGACCTCCTGCAGGGAGCCTGGGGGGTCAACCAGGCATTTCACACTTCTCTTATTTTAAAATCACTCTTAGCACAAACCAGAGAATAATGATTGTGTGGACTCCATCCTAGGAAGGGGCAAGTACACCCTGGCATGCCTGGGACATCCACAGGCTAGAACACCCCCAGCCCACCCACAGGACAGCTACTAAGCTGGGCAGTGCCGGAGTGGGTGCCGGCCCGTCACTAGTCACCGCATTACCTCTGTGATCCCCCAGAGAGGAGACCCTCGCAGGGCTGATCCTTCACTGCCCACTAGGCTGCCACAGCCTGTCCGCCCTCTGGACGGGAAGGCCTGGCGACTTCCACACGGGCCACTGGGTCCCTCAGGTCATCCTTTGAGCCTTTGGGGGATCTTGTGCTGCTCTAAACCAATCCCCAACCTTTCAGCAAGCCAGGCTATGGCACAGCAGGGTTCACCCGCATTCACCACGGCCCTCTTCTCTGTGATCACAGTTTTCTGGGTGTGGGCAGTTCAAAGAGGGAGAGGCAGTTAGAAGGTAACATTTCAAACAGTCACATGACAATACAGGGTTCAAGGTTCTAAATTCCAAACCTCACTGGAAGCCAAGTTTTTTGTTTTGTTTTGTTTTTAATTGTCTCTATTGAGGCCTGGAGCCCTGGGTTGTCACTGGTCCTCAGCTATTTCAAGCAGGGTGTGATTTTTTTTTTAAGTGTCTTTGGTACATGCCCCATCTCTTCAGCTGGATGGCCAGGGAGGGCAGGAGCCAGGTGACTACCCTGATGCCTGAACCAGGAAGAGGGGGATAGGACCTACAGGAGCAATCAGATTTAGGTTCCTGTAAGTTCAGAGGGGAAAAAAAAAGCCCTCTAACAACCCCCAGTATACTTTCACAGATGAGAAAACAGAGCTGGAGCTTAATTAAGTACTAACCAGCTCATCCCAAGTCAATTGCCCAGGCAATAAGCACTTGGTGATCAGATCTGTCCAGCCAGAGCGTGCTCTAAAGCAGGGCTCAGCAAACTTTCAAAGGACCAGACAGTGAATAGCTGAGGTTTGACAGGCCACATCAACTTCTCTCACATTAATCTCCTTTTTTTTTTTTCCTAATCCTTTTGAAAAAATTCTCTGTTTAAAACCCTACAGCACAAGCCTGGCCCACTGCTACTGTCTGCGACACCAGTCCCAGGATCCATGCTGCTGGGCCTCCTGAGAACAAGCAGGAAGCACAGGCCCTCCACATCCAACTGCACCCAACTCAACAGTTAAACAAGGCAAACAGCAAAGACGACAAGAAGGTAACTTAGCTCCAGGGTTATTCTAAGGTAAAACTCAGGTGCACAGGAAGACAACACCCACGCTCTGTGGCACTGCTAATGATTGACAGGGCAACAGATGTGACCTACATGAGCAGCAAGAGGCAGCTGGGTATGCACAACACAACGACACGCTGCTGTGCTACACAGCCCTTACAGACATGTGGTATCGAATCCTCCAAACCAAGAAATCAGATCTGAATAAATGGAGAGATACCACGTTCATGGACTAGCAGGCTCAATACTGTTAAGATGGACGTGGAAACAAGAGTCGTAGAACAGCCAAAACAATTCTGCAAAAGAACAAAGTTGGGGACTCACACTGCCTGACAAGACTGTGTATCAGGACCATATGGCACTGGCTCAAACACAGACATGAGTGCTATGAGCAGAGCAGAGTCTAGAACCATGCCTGGCTATCAACCCCCCAAAAGATCCAGTAACTCCACCACAGGGTATATATCCAAAGAAATCAGCATGTCAAAGAGACACCTGCACCCGTGTCTACTGCAGCGCTGTTCACAGTAGCGAAGACACGGACCGGCCTGGGTGCCCACTGTACATGAACGGATAAAGAAAGTGTGCACTACACACACTGGAGTAACTCAGCCACAAGAAAGAAAATGAGATCCTGTCATTTATGGCAATGCGGATGGAAGCAGAAGACAGTTATGTTAAGTGAAATGAGTCAGCATAAAAACACAAGCGCTGGGGCTGAGGACGTGGCATGCGCGGGCCCTGGGTCCCACCCCTGCCCCCACACAAACCAAAACCAAACAACAACAATAAAACCAATATAAGCACTAAGTGTCCTCACTTACATGTGGAGGCTATAAAAGTAGAAAGTGGAACAGGGTTACCAGAGGCTGGGAAGGATGGGCTGGAGGCAGGAGGGTGGCAAGGTGCGAGGTGCAGGTGGACAGGAGGAATCGTTTCTGCTCTTCTACAGTATGCTACCTGACACTGGCCACCAGAGAGGATTCCAAAGGTTCATAACCCAAAGAAATGAGAAAGTTTTGAGATAATGGACATGCCAGTGACTCTGATCTGATTACCATACACTCTATGCATGTGTTAAAATATCACACTGTACTCCACAGATGTGTACAGTTGTGCATCAAGAAAAATATGTACATATATGAAACAGCCCAATTTTCCTTTTTTTTTTTGGTACCAGGGATTGAACCCAGGGGCGCTTAACCTCCAAGCCATATCCCCAGTTTATATTTTATTTAGAGACAGGGTCTCTAGGCCTTAGGGCCTCCCCAACTTGCTGAGGCTGGCTTTGAATTTTTGATCCTCCTGCCTCAGCCTCCTGAGCCGCTGGGATTACTAGTGTGTGCCACCACACCCAGCTAAACAGCCCAATTTTAAAATGGGAAAATGATTAACAGTTCTTGGTTAAGAATGGCCAGTAAGCCAGGTGCAACAGGGCATGCCTGTCATCCCAGCTACTTGGGAGGCTGAGGCAGGAAGATCCCTTGAGTCCAGGAGTTTGAAGTCAGCCTAGGCCATGAGCAAGACCCTGTTTAAAAAAGATTAAAAAAAAAAAAAAAAAAAAGCCCAGTTTCAGAGAAATTCAAGTTAAAACCAGAGGATAACATCTCATCCCCTAGAAGATATGAAACTAAGAATTCTGAAACACGATATCCGGTGTTGCTAAAGATGGGATGGAAGTCACATATATTCTGATGGAAAAGTAAAACGGTACAAAGAGCTTTGGAAAGGTTTGGCAGTTTCCTACAAAGTCAAGCACACACCTTTCATGACCTTGCAATCCCACTCTTAGGAGAAATGAAACACTCATCTCCGAGAAGGCCTGTATGGGTTCCTGCCAGCTCCTCACACAGGGCTGAAGGAAACCAGGATGTGCCCCCCAGCATGTGCCTCCCTGCTCTCCCCACTTGCCTAAAACCAGGACATAAGTTTGGAAAGCAGTCCCCTCCCACGTGGCCCAGGAAGGACAGAAGCTAACCACTGGGCACAGCTCTTCAGACCAACAAGCAACAGGGGGAGTCTGCAAACCAACCTCAGGTCTGAGTCCCTTCCATGCCGGTCCCGGCCCAGGTCCCCACCTCTGAAAGCACAGGGCTGCTGTCCTTTCTCCTGTCACTTCTCTCAAAGTGAATGTTCCTTGTTGAGGCTGTTACATAAGCCGAGTTCAGCCCCTGCTCTGAGTGGCCTTTCACAGGGCTTTTCTCCAACATGATGTGCGCTGCCCGTGTTAATAAATGAGCTTGCTTTTCTCTTGACAATCTTTCGTTACCTGTTTATTATGAATTCGGGAGTGTTGAGAAAAAAATTATAAATCCTGCCAGGTGTGGTAGTGCACACCTGTAATCCCACATCTCGGGAGGCTGAGGCAGGAGGATTGTAAGTTCCAGGCCCACCTGGGCAGCTTAATTTAGCAAGATCCTGTGTAAGAATAAAATAAGGACGGGGGTGTAGCTCAGTGGTGGAGCACCCTGGGTTCAATTTCCAGGACGGCAAAGAAAACGAAAAAAGGAACTTATATTTCCTCCCTGACAAGTGTTTGCCAAGCCAGCCAGGATTTCCGGCACAACCCACTTGTTCTGGAGCCTGTGGATAGGACCCTGGGAACTGGTAGAAGCTGTCAGGAAAAGGCGAGAATTCCTCATGAGTCGCTCTCCTGTGTCTCTACCTAGTGCCTGAGAGAGAGAAAGAGGAAGAGTTTTTTCCCCCTCATTCCTTCCTTTCCAAACTCAGATTGGCAGGAGAAAGCATCTGTAAATATTCATTCTCAGAATTCCCGACTTGTACAGACACGGCCGGGCACCTGTTGGTTACCGATATTGAGCCTCCAAGAGATGGTCTTGTTCTCCTTTGTCTTTAGTGACATGGGTCATAAAGAGGAGGACTAGAACACAGTGCAGACACTACGGGCCTGTCCCTCGTGCTGGCCTCGCAGCCTGGTCCGTTGATGGTTCTCTGGCATCTGGATAGACAAACTCAGCTGTGGGTCCCCAAGTAAAAAGCTGAATAAAATTTTCTTTTAGTTTTATGTCCGGAAAGTTGGGCTTTGTGATCAGAAAGCACAGACTCTGAGGCAAAGGTCACAAACTGCAGAGTCAAAATAAATGTTCTGAAGCACTGGAGATGGACCATCAAGCTTCCCTCCAGAGAGACCCCATAAGTGTGCCTGCCAGCTGTGCATGAGGGCTCAACATGGAAAGTCCCCCCACCCAAATAAAAAGTTTAAAGCTTACTAACATTTCAAAAAATTAATGGTTAAAAATTTATGTGAATGGGCTGGGGCTGTAGCTCAGTAGTTGAGCACTTGCCTTGCATGCGTGAGGCACTGGGTTTGATCCTCGGCACCACGTAAGGGAATGGATGAATAAAATAAAGATGTGTTCATCCACAACTAAAAAAATATTATGTGAAGAGAAAAGTCTACTAAACTTTGAGTGCTTAATGTCCCACGGGTGGGTCTGAAACCCCAGTAGCACATGTCTGCAGGGGCTATGGTCTCAGTCTCTGAAGGTTACCATTTGCTCTGCCTTAGTACTCAGCCAACACTGACCAAGCACTTCCTCAGGGCCAGTGAGCAAACAGGCCAGACACAGGCCCTGCTCTCAAGGGACACAGACCCCTGGATTCCACCCTAGGCTGCCAACAGGCACACACTAGGCAGCCACCTTCTACTGACCCCCTGCCACCATCAGCTGCTTCACACAGTATCCTAGGCATGATCACAGGTGTTCCAGAAGGCGATGACACAGAGAGTGAGCCCTGATCCACCACCCCACAGTCACTTGCAAGTTTATGACTTTAGAGAAATCACTCAGTCCTCAGTTTCTTCATCCATAAAATGGGGACAATGACAGCAACTAGATCGCTGAGAAGATGAAGTACGCTAATGCACAGGAAGCATTTAGCATAATGACTTCTGACCACACAGACTCTCAGAGTGGCTCAGATTTCCTATTGATCGGCATGGCAGGAATGCTCAGAGGATGTTTACCATTATAGATTGTGTTGCTGGTTGTGTGAGATCAGGACTCTGAGACTGCAGGAATGGAATCATGGGCCCTCTCCAGCAGACTTCACTCAGGGCTCCGCAAGCCTACCAGCCCAGCAAAGAAAACTTGCACGTTGATCAAGTTGGATATGAGCAGTGGCTGACAATGTGGTAGCTCTGATTCTTGGAGCTACTTTTTAAGATCCAAGCTCACCTCCTGATGTTTGTGTTATGGGCCAAGCTATTCGGGCAATGACCAAACAGACTCCATTTTACCCTGACTCTCCATGTCGAGTAAGAAATGCTTCTCCCATGGGAAAGCCCTGCCTCTGGACCCACCAACAGCTGCCTGCCTTAGTATATCTTGGGCAACACAAAATGGCAATTCTCATACGCTGTACTTGTACAATGTACCCTGAATGCACAGAATGTCAGAGAATGTTTGTTTAGATGTTAGTAACCACTCTTTAAATTGTACTCAACTAGGGTCGTTTTGACCCACTTCCCCTCTGCTGAGGATTTTACATCTCGTGATTTTAGATCTCCCGGTTTTTGTTGGTGGTTTTGGATCCTAGCAACATCCACTTATGGTGAATGTACTGACATATTTTACCTGTGCTTTTGAACTACACAAGGTGTGCTCTAACCCTGGAGGGGGTCCAGGAGTGCAGACCTGCAGTCTGCCCTGGGCCACCATCTCCTGCTTCAAGATCGACTCTGTGATCTATTGCAATCTCACCACAACACTTTGACATCAAAGAAAAAGCCAGGAAAGGTGACCCCAGGGACTGGAATCAACCTTTGGACAGCTTTCTTGCCCTGAGGGGCCATCACCTCCATCCCTACATTATGGGTTAGATGTGAGTGTTCCCCCACCCCAAGCTCATGTGAAACAATGCAGGAATTTTCAGAGGTGAAGTGCTTAGATTATGAGATGTGACCTGATCAGTGGATTAATCCTCGGCTCTGGATCAACTGAGCAGTAACCATAGGCAGTAGAGTCGCTGGAGGAAGCAGGTCACTGGGGCACACTGCCTTTGGGGTGCATATTTTGTCCTTGGTGAACAGAGCTCTCTTTCTGCTTCCTGTCATGTCCTAAGCTGCTTTCCTTTGCCAGAACTTTCCACATGATGCTCAGCCTTATCTTGGGCCCACAGCTATGGAGTCAGCTGACCATAGATGGAATCTCTGAAACCAGGAGCCCCAAATAAACTTCTCTTCTTCTAATTGCTCTTGTCAGTTTTTTGGTCACAGCAAAACAAAACTGACAAAAATACCCCAACTCCTCTGTGCACCCTGCGCCTGGATAGTTCACGTTCTCCTCAAAGGCTGAGAAACAGTTCCAGACAGAAGACACTACACACTACAGAGACAGGACAAACTGGACCTGGGTCAAGGGGCAAATGCCGTTAAGAACTGCGTGGGTTAGAGGTAATTGGTCATAACTCTCCTCACTCGTGGGTTAGAGGTAATTGGTCATAACTCTCCTCACTTTGTGTCTGTGTACACGACAGGATAGCTCCACATCATACACGACCACGGGAGTGGGACCCACTAGAATAAGTTTTACCTTATGTATGTATATTCTGCCAAAATAAGTTCTACTGTCACGTATAACTGGAAAAAAACCCAAAACAACAGAACAGTATTGGGACAATTGGAAAATGTGAATATGGACTACATATTAGATGACAGCATTTATTACAGACTGAAAGGTACCCCCCCCCAATCCAAACTCATATGCTGAAGTTCTAACCATCAGTACCCCAGAATGCAATAGCATTTGGAGATCAGGTCTTTAAAGAGGTCATTAAGTTAAAATAAGATCTTTATGTGCACATGGTGGCACTTGCTTCTAATCCCAGTGACTTGGGAGGCTGAGGCAGGAGGATCACAAGTTTGAGGCCACTCTCAGCAACTTAATAAGACCCTGTCCAAAATAAAAATAAAAATAACTGAGGATGGAGCTCAGTGATAAAGTACCTCTGGGTTCAATTCCTAGGGCCTAAAATTAAAAAAGGATTGGGTAGAGAGAAGTGATGGGAGGGGAGAGGAGAGGAGGGGAAGGGGGGAAAGGAAAGACAGCAGAATAAAACAGACTTTATTATTGCTGAATGTATATACGTGACTGCATGACCAATGTGATTCTGCAACCTGTACATTCAGAAAAATGAGAAATTATATCCCATCTGATTCAAATGTATGATATGTCAAGATCATTGTACTATCATGTGTAGCTAATTAAAACAAAAAATATAAATAAATAAATAAATAAATAAATAAGGGCTGGGGGTACAGCTCATGAGATCTTTACTGTAGGCCCTAATCTAATCAGACTGGTATCTTTATGGAGGAAGGATAAACTTCTACAAAGAGGCACCGGGGTGCATGCACACAGAGGAAGACCAGGTGAGCACAGTGTGATGGTGGCCATCTTCAGGCCACAGAGAGAGGCCTTAGAGGAAACCAAACCCATCAACACTTTAATCTTGGGCTTCCAGCCTCCAGAACTGTGAGAAAATAAACCTCTATTTAGGCCACCCAGGCTCTGGTACTTGGTCATGGCAGCTCTGGGAAGTGCTTACAATCCTGATCAACATTAAGTTTCTGAGGATGGGGCTGAGAGTGCTTGCCTTGCATACACAAGGCCCTGGGTTCCATCCCCAGCACCGTGCATAAATAAACCAAAGGTCTCTGATTAAAAAAAAAAAAAAAGGCCAGGAGTGGTGTCACACACCTGAAATCCCAGCAGCTCAGGAGACTGAGGCAGGAGGATCCTGAGGTCAAAGCCAGCCTCAGCAACAGCAAGGTGCTAGGCAACACAGTGAGACCCTGTTGCTAAATAAAATAGGGCTGGGAATGTGTCTCAGTGGTCAAATGCCCCTGAGTTCAAGCCCCAATACTCGGCCCCCTCAAAAAATAAGGGCTAAGGGATGTGGCTCAGTGGTTAAGTGACTCTGGGTTCAATCCCTGGTACCAAAAATAAAATTAAATTAAAATAATAAAAGTGGCTGAGGATGAAAATCATTCTCTGGTTATAGAGAATACTTTATGCTCAAATGATTCTCTGAAGAATTGAAGGGTGAAGCATCCTGATGTCTGCAGCTTATTCTTATGTGAATCAGCAATAATAATTATGACAATAAGTCTGTAAATACATGGTTATACTAAATAAGGCTAAAACATTTAATAGTCGGTGAATCTAGGTAAAGGGAAGATGGGGGTTCAACATATTATTTCTGCAACCTTTCTGTAAGCTTGCTGTTTTTTCAAAATGTAAAGATTTGTAAAAGCCCAGCATGCCAGCACTGCCCTGTAATCGCAGGAATTCAGGAGGCTGAGGCAGGAGGATCGGAAGTTTCAGGCCAGACTCAGCAACCTAGTGAGGCCCTGCCTCAGAATAAAAAATGGAAAGGGCTGGGGATGTGGCAGAGCTTCCTGGGTTCAATTCCCAGTACTGTAATGAGAGGAAGAAAGAAAGTCTAAAAGATTCCCTTCCTCTCACTGAGGTGGGAGCAGGGCCGAGTCTCATGGGAGGGGGGCAGCAACTCACTGATGATCATGCCTCCCCCAACACCGCCCTCTCAGGAGGGGCTGAGGCACAGCTCAGAGAAGAAGAACAATTCACTTGCCCAGATCACACAGCAAGGAAGTGATGGCTGGGAGCCAGCAGCTGCCACCTTCACTGCCCTCCCTCCTGTGCCTCAGTGCCAATAAATGGGTGCACATAGCAGGCACTTAAGAAAGGCTAAAGGGGAGGCCAGCCACGCTGCTGAAAGAACCGGGTTTGTGTACAGGCCCCCTTCAGAGCCGCTGGGCCCATGGGCAGCTGGTAGGGCTGCACCTTGCCCTGGTACCCACTAGTCCCCGTCTCTTGGGGCAGGAGAGTGAGGGGGACGAGCAGGGCTGGTTCCTCTGGCAAAGAGCCCACCACTCTGGGCTCTGGCTGAGACTATCAAGATGAAAGGGAGGCGCTTCCCCTCCCACCAGGGCAGGGCTGGGCGGGGCCTCAGCGGCCACCTAGGGAGGGCCCATCATTTTCCCTGAGGTTCTGGCTACACCTGCGCCTACCAGAGAGGAGCTAGTCCCTCAGAGCGGGGAAGATGGCCCTGTGGAGATGCCCCTGCAGTCCTCCTAGGCTGGTCCCCACATTGGCCAGTCACAGCCCTGTCCCAGCACCTGCACCCTCCACGCAGCTCTCCATGACAGCCTTGGCCCCTCAGGACCTGCGCCCTTTCCCTCCCTCCTGCCCGCCTCTCCTTCCTAGCCCCAAACACTGTCTTTCCTTCTGAAGGGTCTACCACCCTGACTCTGAGGCAGAACCCCCGGCTCCTCCTGCACCGACCAACCCCACTCCCCACATCTTCAGGCCTCCTGCTCTGCCCAGCCTGACCCTCCTTGCCCCTGCCCTGAGGGCCCCAGTACCAGCTCTGACTCCAACAGCTCCAGGTCCAGAGTTCTCCCACAGTGACCTCAGCGGACCCTCACCACCGTGCTGGGGGCAGCAGCGAGGCAAGCTGAATCCATCTCCATCACTCAAGGTGAGGCATCAGGCTGAGAGAGGCCGAGGAAACCCGCTGAGGTCACTCAGCCACTGAGCCGCAGAGCCAGGGTCCAAACTCAGGGCAAAGTGACCTGAAGCCCATGCTCTGAACCACCACTCCACCATGTCCTGAAGGCCTGGCCACCCTGGCAAGGGGGTCTCCACCTCCCAGGTCCAAACACTTACGCTCCAAGCACAGTCTCCCAGGACCTCTCCAGAGTCATGGTCACAAAGTGCGTCTTCGCTCAGCTCAGTGTCCACAAGTCTAGGACTGTATCTTTGCACAGCTCAAAGCCCGACATTGCCCCCTGCTCTGGGTTCCAGGAGAGTCACTAATTGACCCAGGTTTGGGGCTATCCCAGGCTGGTAGTCCCTGGGGGTTGTCTGGCTAGGGGAAACTACGGGCCCAGCTCACAGGAAGCCTCCAGCACTGGGGTAGGGGCACTAGTGTAAGCAGAAACTCAGAAATTCAGACCTACAAACCCTAGAGGTCACTAAGCTACACTCCCAATTATGGGCAATGGAAACGAAGAGCCAGGAAGATCTTGACTTCTAGGATTTGAAATGAGATCCTCTTTATTCAGGTGGTGAGATCTGCACCCTGCTTCTGCCAAGCCATCTCGAGATTTAAAGGGACTGAGGAAGCATTCATCATCCTTTGGGCCTAACATAGGCAAGGCAGGCGTTCTACCACCGGGTGTGCTGCCCCGCTACATCTCTCCCGCCCCCACCCCCCACTGGAGATTGGCCAAGGGGCACTCCACCTCTAAGCTACAAACTCAACTCTTTTTTTATTTTATTTATATTTTTTTAAAAAATTGAGACAGGGTCTCACTAAATTGCCCAGATTGACCTTGAATTTGTGATCCTCCTGCCTCAGCCTCCAGAGTAGCTTGAATGACAGGCATGGACCACTAAGCCTGGCCTGCATCCTCCTCTTAGGATGGGACTGTACTCCATAAAAATCCCTGTTGGCTGGCTGTCCAAACTCGTTTGGAGCCCAGTCATTGACAATAAAATCACCCTCTTCCCAGAAGGTGACTCTGGTTGTTTCAGTCCTAACAATAAATGAAAATTGGCTTCCCTGAAATTTCTACATACAAATTAATTTCTGTTCACAGCAAAGAGAACTGTCACATTTCTGTCTTTAAGCATCTGTTGTGAACTTTCATATTTTCTCCAAGTGCCCTCTTTTCATGCTAATGTGAACCAGCTGTGTTTGGTTTAGTGTATTATCCTGCCAACTTGAAAAACTAAGAAAGGCTTGATTCTTCCACCACCCATTATACAACCTGAGCTTAGAACGTAAGCCTTAAGCCGGTGCTGGGGATGTGGCTCAGTGGTAGAGAGCTTGCCTAGCATGTGTGAGGCACTGGGTTCAATTCTCAGCACCACATAAAAATAAAGAAATAAAAAACAAAGGTATTGTGTCCATCTACAACTAAAAAATAAAATTAAAAAAAAACCCTAAAGCCACAAAACAGCTGAAGGTCAGAGGCTCATGCCAGAGGTCACAGAGCTAGTATATGGCAAAGCAGGTTCTCCAAGGAGGAAGCAGACTCCCAGCAGGGAAGGCTCCTCCAGACTCACAAGCCGGCTGAAGTGGGACTTGAACCTGGGGCCTGTAGCTCAGTTCACTGCATCCTGGCACATTGCCAACTAGAGCATGAACCAGATTACAATAATTTAAATCTGCCACTTGGTCCCCTCCATGGCTGATTTCTTTGCAGTATTCCATTTTTTTCTCTTTTCCAAAGTATTTATTACCTAACACACTTACATACTTCATTTACTAAGATATCAGAATAAAAAATTCCACTACAATTGGGATCTTATGTCTCTTTTGCTCACTGATGTATTTTAAGCAATGTCTGCTCACATAGTAAATGCTCAGTAAATATCCCTTTTTCTTTACTTTTTTTTCCTTCAAACTGGAAATTGAACCCATGGGTGCTCTACCACTGAGCTATGGCCCTGTCCTTTTTAATTTTTTTTTTTTTTTTTTAAAGACAGGAGCTAAGTTGCTGAACTGGCCTTGAATTTGAAATTCTTTTGCCTCAGCCTCCCAAGTAGCTGGAGTTCACAGACATGCTCCACAGTAAATATCTCCTGAATAAATAAATTGGTCCAACAAGCATTTATTAAATACCTACTATGGCTGAGCTGTGAACTGTATCACTCTACTGGATCCCAATCCATCCAGACATCATGTTCCCTGAACCATGTCACGATTTCATCTATTGCTACAAAAAGCTAGTGAACCAATCAAAACCCAGGCTTTTTGAACAACCAAACTCCCAAATAAAATTAAAACATAAGAGAACCTAAATTTCCTGGAGGCCCCTTCTGAGAAGCAGTCTCATTCCTCAAACTGCCTGACAAGACAGAGGGACTGCAGTCCCTCAGTCCTGCCACCCACTGTCAGATGGACAACTGCCACTTTGGGGCATTACTCTTTTGCGGTGCTGGGGTTGGAACCCAGGGCCTCATGCATACTAGGCAAGTGCTCTTCTACTGAGCCACACCCCAGCTTCTAAATGGTATCCAGTACCCCCAGATGGGAGGGGGGCTAAGCAGGCAAACAGAGCCACCTCTGAAAGTGTGAGAGCTGAAGACCCTGAGTCCTGGCTTCCTGCAGCAATTCCCAAGGAGCCTCTCCTTCTGTTGACAAGGACACAGTGTCCAGTGAGTGCCATGTACATCTGGGTTTGGCTGAACCAGAATGCAGAGGGCAAGACTTAAGACTTTTGATGTATGGCTTTCAACTGAAGCCAAAAGGCTGTTTCAAGAAGCCCTGAATCTTATTTGTCCCAGTCCAAGAAAGAGAACAACAATCTCAGAGAAGACTGATCCAGAGAAAAGTAAGGAATTCCAGAAATGTTGCCCTGCTTTAGAATGATCTTCCAGAAAAAAAGAGGCTCCATCAGCCCCTCCCACAGCCAATGGGAGCCGCAGCAGCTGCAGCCGCAGACACCCACAGAAGCCAACTGTGCCAGGTACTGCACAACCCCTGGAGCAGACCGACACCTGCACTGACCCCTGCTCCACCTTCAGGCTGTGCACCCTCGTTCATGAAGTGGAAAACAACTGAACCTGCTTCCCAGGACTGCTGGGAGAAATCAAGGAGGTAAGGCTTCGCCAGTGCCTGCCCCAGGGGTAAGCACTAACAATCGGGTCTTCTTTCAAAGGAGAATAGAGAGGAGAGGAGAAAAACTATTACTAAGGGGTTCCTAAAGTCCCATGAGCATTTTTTTTGCATTTTGTGCATTTTTCTATTTCCTAAGCATTTGCTGACACCCGTTTTCATATAAACTTTATCCTCACAGCATCTGCGGGTGGAAGGTGTGGAGGGCAGAGCTACTGTCCTCCTGGTAGGAGGAAGACAAGGCCTGTGTCAGGTAGGAAGGAGGCCAGCAAGCGCCCGAGGAGGAGCGCCCTGGTCTCCAACCCTCCAAGTGGCTGTCAGCGGAGGCGAGGCTTCTCTCGGGGAGAGGCGGCCTCAGGCCATTGCTACCCAGGCAGTTGGCGCTGCGACTGAAATTCACCACCGTGGGAGAGTGGTCATCTTTTGTCCCTAAAGGGGAAAAAATGCACGTCAGGGCCCAAAGCGGAGAAAATAAAAGTCAGCGCCTCAGGACGCCACGCGCACGCTTTCAGCGCTGGGTCAGGCCTCGGCAGAAAAAAGAGACAAGGGCGGGCCCCGTCCGGACGAAGCCACGGGCCCTCAGGGGCTCGATGCGGGGCGCCCGGGAGGCCCCCCAGGCGCCGGCCGGAGGCGGGGAGAGGGGCGGCGGCGAGCAGGGCATCCCNGGACCCGGGGCCGGTTCCACCATGCCGGTCACCGGGAAGATGTTTCGCCGGCGCCGGGCCGACTCTGAGTCGGAGGAAGATGAGCAGGATTCGGAGGAGGTTCGGTGCGTTTGGGGCGGGGCTTCCACCGACCTAGAAAAGAGAAACTGGCGCGGGAGACTGACCACTGACCGGGCGCTTCCTAGACTGAGTTAACTGTGAGCTGGGGCTGTTGATCCTTCTGGACAAAGAAATTGAGGCTCCTGGGTATGAGGCCGTCGCCCCAGGCCGCACAGATGGGGGTGTTGCCCCGGGATATGCCTGGATCTGACTCCCAGGGGTCCAAGGCGCAGGGTCCGCCTCTTGACCACTGTGCCGGCGGCTCTGCTTGGGGTCAGGGTGCCCTCCAAGCAGCCTGTTGGCTCTGGGTTCTACGGAGGATCTCTCAGCTTGGGCATTGCTTTTTTTTTTTTTTTTTCCCCAGGCTAAAACTGGAAGAGACCCGAGAGGTGCAGAACTTGAGAAAGAGGCCTAATGGGGTGAGGTGGGTACCACGGGGACAGCCGGGTGCTTGGCCGGTGGTAAAGACAGACACGCCCCTGCCTGGGTTGTCATACAGACATTTCAGAAATGGCTCTTATTAACACATCGTACACCTTCTGCTGCTTGGAGAGGGGACCAATGTTGCTTGTAGACGTTTAACCACATGTCCAGAGAACAGTGGTCTCTGGGAACGCTCCAGAGGTACAGAAACAGGTCATGAACTTGCACTTTAATTCACCCGATTAATTTTGTGAAATACACATTGATTATTAAGAGGTTAGGAAATTTGGAAAAAATATAGTCCAAATAAAGAGTACCTTCCAGTGACTGGGGAGGTTGAGGCAGGAGGATCACAAGTTCAAAGTCAGTCTCAGCAACTTGGTTAAACCTTCAGCAGCTTAGGGAGGCTCTATCTCAAAAAATATAAAGAATTGGGGATGTTGCTTATAGATTAAAAACCCTTGGCTTCAATCCCCAGCACCAAAAGATAGATAAATAATGTTTATGCTTGCTCTCTGCACTCATAAGTTGCTGATCCAGAAGTAACTAAGGTTAACATTTAAGGTTCTTTCCAGTCTGTTTCCTCTTTCTCTTTTGTGAAGATTTTCAGCAATGTGATATACATACTTTTTCTCTTGCTTTTTTCAACTCATTACAACATTGTGGGCATTCACTCATATTGTGGAATACTTTTCAGAAAATGGCTGTATAATATTGCAACAGAACTATGCTCTGCAATTTATTAACAAATCTATGTAGGTCATTTATAAATTTTCACCATTGAAGATGGCTGAAGCAGATATTCTCTTGCATTTGTCTTTTTTTACTGCACTTTCCTTGATGACAAAATCTTAGAAATGAGATTTTCAGGCCAAGACATGATGAATGGTTTTATAGGAAAGTGTACTACTTCCCCCTCGCCCTCAGCATCCACAGTAAGCCATTTCATTTTAATTTAATTGTGGGACTTTGCACCTGGCTTTCTTGTCTATCCCTCAGATCTTGCCCTTTATACTTATGTTGCATCCTACAAACTTCTGACTGTTCCTCCTTATTGCTGAATTGTGATTTCTTCTTTTGTTTTGCACAGTGCTGCTGCCCTGCTGGTGGGAGAGAAGGTACAAGAAGAGACCACACTAGTGGTAAGTTATGGGGTCCTCTCAGTGGCTTCTTTTTTGTAGGGGACTGTTCTTAAAATCAGTGATGACTGCTGGACATGGTGATGCATGCCTGTAATCCCAGCCACTTGGAGGATGAGGCAGGAGGATCACAAGTTTGGGGTCAGCCTCAGCAACTTAGTGAGGCTCTAAGCAACTTAGCAAGACCTTTATTCAAAAAATAAAAAGGCTTGGGGATGTAGCTCTGTGATTAAGCACCCCTGGGTTCAATCCCTGGTGTTTTAGAAAAAATAATAATGATGATGGTGGTGATCGCCATGCTGGTGTTGTGGTGCTCCCTCTAACTGTGCTTGCTCTCTGCAGGATGATCCCTTTCAGATGAAGACAGGTGGTATGGTGGACATGAAGAAACTGAAGGAAAGGGGGAAAGATAAGTAAGTGGAGGGTAGACAGATGCAGATTCATGCCAGCCTCTGCCTCAGGCCAAGCACCTTCAGAGACGGGTTGGAGGGTGGCCTGCAGTGGTACTTTTCATGAAACATCTAGAAGTATCCTTTGTGCTTTGCAAAGGGCATGTTATTTAAAAACAAAAGAAGGGCACGTGCCTAGCATGCTCAGGCCCTAGGTTTGGTCCCCACCAACCCCTGCCCCCAACTCAAAAGAAACAAAACTTGGGCTGGGGATGTGGCTCAAGCGGTAGCGCGCTCGCCTGGCATGCGTGCGACCCGGGTTCGATCCTCAGCACCACATACAAACAAAGATGTTGTGTCCGCCGATAACTAAAAAATAAATATTAAAAAAAAAAAAAAAAAAAAAAAAAAAAAA
>NW_026000051.1:2546103-2568141 GCF_001458135.2 Marmota marmota marmota
CCCCACCCAACCCCTACACGCCCCCAACACAAAAGAAACAAAACTTGGGCTGGGGATGTGGCTCAAGCGGTAGCGCGCTCGCCTGGCATGCGTGCGACCCGGGTTACGATCCATCAGCACCACATACAAACAAAGATGTTGTGTCCGCCGATAAACTAAAAATAAATATTGAAAAAAAAAAAAAAAAGAAACAAAACTTTAAAACTTAGCTCAGAGCCAAGTAGGTAGACTCCCTTTGTAAAAGTGCTTTGTTCATTACCTTTCAAACACGAAACCATTCTAAAAATAATACATTCAAATATTACAAAGCTTAAAAAATAAATTTCCCAGAGGTATCACCAGAAGCCAACAAGATAGTTGGCATTAATTTTAGTTTGTATATCATACATACCATGTCATGTTTTTTGCCCAACCATAAACAGAATATTGTGCTTTCTGTTGTGTCCTTGTTTCATTCTTATACAAGCTGGCCACACTGAATGGTGACTTGGAGTCTTTGCCTCACTGCTCTTTCTTTCAGGATCAGTGAAGAGGAGGACCTTCATCTGGGGACATCATTTTCTGCAGAAACCAACCGGAGGGATGAAGATGCAGACATGTAGGTGCCAGTCTGTTTGGCTGTGAGCACCTGGGGCTGGGCTGAAGTCAGACAAGTCTAAGATGATACTTAGTCACATTTGACATTTCTAGAGTTCTCTAGAAGACACCAAAGTTGACCTCTCTCTCCCTGCCTCTCAGGCTTGAGAACTTTGAAAACCTCTTAAAAAGCTGGGCGTGGTGGCATGCACCTGTGATCCTAGAGACTTGGGAGACTGAGGAGGGAGGATCCTAAGTTTGTGGCCAGCCTCACCTTATCTCAAAAAAAAAAAAAGCAAAAAGGGCCGGGAACGTGGCTCAGTGATTAAGTGCCTCTGGGTTCAATCCTGGTAGAAAAAAAGAAAGGAAGGGGGCTGGGGTTGTAGCTCTGGTAGAACACTTGCCTTACACGTGGAAGGTACTGGGTTCCATCCTCAGCACCGCATAAAAATAAAGGTATTATGTCCATCTACAACTAAATATATTTAAAAAAAAAAAGAAGGAAGGAAGAAAACGTTTTAAAAGTTCTTTAAAGGGTGGTTCTTGGGATTTTAGATTCCTTGACTAGTGATATTTCCCCAAAATATTACAGGAATAAGCATGAACTTACCCATATTCTTTTGCTAAATCCTTTAAAAAACAAATACCACCTCTAATCCCAGCAATAGGCTGAGGCTGGAGGATGTCCAGTTCAAGACCAGACTGGGCAACTTAGTGGGATTCTGTCTCAAAATTTAAAAAAAATTTAAGGTGGGATTGAGGCTGTAGCTCAATGGTAGAATTCCCCTGGATTCACTCCCCAGTGTAGTAAAAAACAAAAATAACTACATATTGTGCTTTCTGTTGTGTCCTTGTTTCATTCTTATATCATACAAGCTGGCCATACTGAATGGTGACTTCGAGTCTCTGCCTCACTGCTCTTTCAGGATCAACAGAGAGTTGGCATTAATTTTAGTTTGTATATCATACATACCATGTCATGTTTTTTTGCCTAACCATACACAGAATATTGTGCTTTTTGCCTTCAAAGAAGCTTAACATCACTAGATTGGTAAGACACGATATAGGTTGGTACTTTAAGTTGAAATTTTCTTTTTTGGGGGAGGGTACCAGGAATTGAACTCAGGGGCACTTGGCCACTGAGCCCCATCCCAGTTCTATTTTGTGTTTTATTAGAGACAGGCTCTCACTGAGTTGTTAAGCACCTCACTGTTGCTGAGGCTGGCTTTGAACTCTCAATCCTCCTGCCTTAGCCTCCCAAGCCACTGGGATTACAGGTGTGCACCACTGTGCCCAGCTTAAATTGAAATTTTCTAACTTGAAAAATCACAAGTTATTTTTTTCTCAGTTCTCCAGGAACTGAAGAGTATTTCCTCGTGGACCATCATGGATCTGTGGGCCAGTGTTGGGAACTCCTAATTTAGAAGATGTCCAACATGAGCTCTTGCCCTCTCTGATGCCTGTGGGTTTCTCTTTTCAGGATGAAGTACATTGAGACAGAGCTAAAGAAGAGGAAAGGGATTGTGGAACATGAGGAACAGAAAATCAAGCCAAAGAACGCAGAGGACTGTCTATATGAACTTCCTGAAAACATCCGTGTCTCCTCTGCAAAGAAGACCGAGGAGATGCTTTCCAACCAGATGCTGAGTGGCATCCCCGAGGTGGACCTGGGCATCGAGTGCGTGTTAGACCCATCTTGTCTCTCCCTGCCCTGGGCACTCGGGAGAGCTGTTTGCCAGTTAAAAGTCGTGGGGACCATTTCTTCCTTGTGACCTTGGAAACCCACAAGCATAAATTCCATTCTCTCTGGAAGGCTGTTGCAGGAGTTTTCTGGAGGCTTGGTCAGAGTGGTCGGAGAGACCTGAGGGCCTGACCGCTGAGAGCACAAGTGCTTGCTCGCCTCCTGCTCCCAGCTTGGGCTTTTACGCTGGGTTCTCCAGCAGGAGCTGTTAAAGGCTCCCCCAGGCTCCCCGATGATCCTCCTTTCACTTTAACTACAAAATACCTGCTTAGAGGGGGAGTATCACAAAAGAAATACAATGACCCACACCCCCACTGGGGAGAGTGGACAGGAGACCTTGGGTTCTCACCTCTTTCCTGGCCTTGCTGGCTTTGAACTATAGGCTTGATTTCCTGTTGATCAGAAGAGAGGAACAGCTCCTGATCTCCCATGACTACAAATGGTCCACAAAAACGTGACTGTAAAGGCGCTTGGTGAACTGTAGAGAGCCCTGCCTAGGACACACCATTTCCCCACACAGGGGTGGGCTGCCAGCCTCGCCAGTGAATTCCACCTGCATACCAGAGGGGCTGTGATCTAACGTGGGCTCTGATTCCTCTCTCCCCATAGTGCAAAAATAAAAAATATAATTTCCACGGAGGATGCCAAGGCTCGCCTGCTGGCAGAGCAGCAGAATAAGAAGAAAGACAGTGAGACATCCTTCGTGCCCACGAACATGGCTGTGAATTACGTGCAACACAACCGATGTAAGCGCTCTGGCAAGCAGCCCTGCCGTCCCCCACGTTGGGCTAGGTGCCCAGGAGCCCTGCAGTCTGTCTGACGTGTGCTCTGCTCTCTTGTGGTCCAGTTTATCATGAGGAGCTCAATGCTCCCATCCGGAGAAACAAAGAGGAGCCCAAAGCCCGGCCATTGCGAGTGGGTGACACGGAGAAGCCAGAGCCTGAGCGTGAGTACAGCTGAGGCCCCGGTTCCCAGGAGGACTGTGCAGGCCAGGGCGGGCGGGGGAGGGCGGAGCTCTGGCTTTGGGCCAGGGCATCCTGGTTCTCATCCATGCTCTGGCCCATCCCTTTCCAAGCCTCAGCGTCTTCATTTATACGATGGGGATGGTAACAGAACTCACCACTTGGGGCTGTTCTAAGGATTCACTCTATGACCAAGTACAGGAGAGACAAGCTGGGAAAGTTCAGACAGCAAAAATAAAACATACTCACCCCAGGCCCTCCCGTGCTGTATGCACTGGCCTAGCCACAGGGAACCAGATGGTGTGGCCCTGGCGTGTGAGCAGCAGGGTCTCGTGGTGGGTTCCAGTGTGGCAGACTGTCTCCTCTTCTCCTCAGGGTCCCCTCCTAACCGCAAACGTCCTGCTAATGAGAAGGCCACTGATGACTACCACTATGAGAAGTTCAAGAAGATGAACAGGCGGTACTGAGAAGGCCTGGGCTGTCCCTGCTGAGCAGGCTTGGTGCCGCTGCTTCCTGCTGGCTTTCAAGCACTGAATTTGTGACTTTTTGAAACAAAACTGGGTAGTTTTCCTATTTGGGGGCAAACTGTTCCTATGAGCATCATTAAATCTTGTTTGTAAATATGTTGACTTTCTCTTTTTTTTTTTAAATATATTTTTTAGTTGTTGACAGACCTTTATTTCATTTATTTATATGCAGTGCTGAGAATCGAACCCAGTGCCTCACACATCTAGGCAAGTGTGCTACTGCTGAGCCCCCACCCCAGCCCCCTGACTTCTCTTAGTGCTGTTCTGAGTCGGAGGGCACAGCCCTATGTTGCTCCTGGTAGGGTGACATCCTTCATACTGTGCTTCCAAGAGCACACATGATCAGGTCTTTTGCTTTTGTGCATTTGGAATAGGGTTTGAGTCTGCATCCTTTTTTGCTTAGAGTAGGTCCAGCAGACAGCAGAAAACATGGGATGGGATCAGAGATATTAGTATTTCTGACTTATACAAAGTTACCTGTTTCTCTTCATTAAAAAAGAAAAACTGAGGGGCTGGGGATGTGGCTCAAGTGGTAGCGTACTTGCCTAACATGGTGAGACACTGGGTTCGATTCTCAGCACCACGTAAAAATAAAATATATTGTGTCCACCTAAAAATAAAAAATAAAAAAATATTTTAAAAAAAAAAGAAAAATTGATTCGGGTGCCGTAGCGCACACCTGTAATTCCAGTGACTTGGGAGACTGAGGCAGGATCCATTACAATTTCAAAGCCAGCCTCAGCAGCTTAGCACGGCACTAACCAACTTAGTGAGACCCTCTCTCTAAATGAAAAAAAAAAAAAATTAAGCTGAGACAGTGGTGCACATCTATAATTCCAGCTACTATGGAGGCTGAGGCAGGAGGATTGCAGGTTTGAGACCAGCCTGGGCAACTTAGACCTTCAGGGGGCTGAGTATCTTCATGATGTCCACTGTCAGCAGGTTGACTGACACCTGGGTAGGCCACACCCAAGGGCACAGTAAGAGAAGGGGACACACACAAGGCACTTCCATGGAAGATTCTATCCTAAACAGGGCAAGGGGTTATATTACAAAGGAACAGTGAGCATAGCTTCACCCATGGGGCTGTAGCAAGACACACCCATGCAGGAGACACTGGCCCTCAAACCCAAGAAGGGTGGGGAAAACTCTGTCACATTTCTGTGACTGAGCACCTCAGCATCCAGCCGGGGAGTGTGACTCAGTCATGTGTAAGGTTGGTCTCCCACATAGACCCTGTTTCAAAAAAATAAAATGGGGTAGAGATATAGTTCAGTGGTGTGCTCCTAGGTTGTATCACTAAAAAAGAAAAACTGCATTTCTTATCACTTTTAAAACAGTGATGGAATTGAAAATGAAACCCACCTTATTGTTTGTATTATATTTCTTTACATTAACATCAGATAATGTTTTCAAAGCCTGGGGTGGAGTAACTCAAATGTAAAACTGAATTACTAAAATAGATTTTTCTCCTTTAATTCAAAAGACATGGACATGCCCCAGCCTGTCAAGTACCTTCCCAAACTTGCTGCTATTTTCCCTGAGGCATTGACACAGGCACCACAACAGGGAAGGAGCAGTCTGTTGACTCCTGAGCTGATGTAGGGTGGGTGCTGAGTCTACAGGAATTTGGCTCCGAGGTCACATCTGAGCCCTGCTCCTGGTTAATTGTGTCCTTGGACAAATCCCTTTCCCTCTAAATCTGTTTTCTCATCTATAAAGTGGAGAATACCCAGCTCGAGTAGCATGCAAGGTCACAGAGGCAGGAACCACATGTGCCTCATTTTTTTTTGTTTGAATACATGAGGACCTGGGTTTCATCCTTATCACCACCACAACAAAACAACAATCAAAAAAATTCAGGCCAGACCAGTACTTCTCAAAACTATCAAGGCAAGATCTTAAAAAAAAAAAAAGTTAATTCTGCAGAAGTCACAATTAAGAAGAGACATTACAACTAAATGTGGTGTGCAAGAAAGAATTAAATAAAAGTAAGGGAATGTGAATAACTACAGACTTTAGTTAATCTATCGAGTGGTTCATTAATTGTAACAAATGTAGCATATAAGATTCTAATAATATAAGATTTTGGGCTGGGGATGTGGCTCAAGCGGTAGCGCGCTCGCCTGGCACGCGCGGGCCCGGGTTCAATCCTCAGCACCACATACAAATAAAATAAAGATGATGTGTCCACCGAAAACTAAAAATAAATATTAAAAAAAAAAAAAAAAACCTCTCTCTCTCAAAAAAAAAAAGATTTTAATAATGGATGGGCTGGGGTCGTAGCTTAATGGAAGAGCGCTTGCCTAGCATGTGTGAGGCCCTGGGTTCGATTCTTACCACAACTTTTTAAAAAATTAATAATGGAAACTAGGGGAGATGGTATGTGGGAACCCTCTGACCTTCTCAATTTTTCTGTAAACCTAAAACTGTTCTTAAAAACAAACAAACAAACAAAAAACACGTAACTATCAGCGGATATCTACAAAAAACATTTCAGAAGAGGAGGTGCGATGTCGGGGGCTGCCCCTAACAAAGATGGCAGCCTCACGCTCCAGGGGCGGGACTGCCCCAAACAAAGAGGGCGGCCACCGCGGGGCGGAAGCGGAAGCGTGCTGCTGGCGGTCGCGCGGGTGCAGGGTCGGCGCAGGCTCGCGCAGGGCGGCGCGGGTCCGGGCATGAAGCTGGGCCGGGCCGTGCTGGCCCTGCTGCTCCTGGCGCCGTGGGTGGTGCGGGCGNTCTACTGTGATCTTTTGGGGGTTCCCTGTTGTAATAAGTGAGCCTGAACACGGCACCACTTGTCAGTTCCCCTTTGAAAGGTGTGGAAGTTAGAGAGAGTTGAAATTCCTGGTCATTACACATCAAAGCTTTGTGGTGGTTTCTGAAACTAGGCCCAGTGATAGTAAGCATGGACATAGGTTTTTAGAAATGGAAATGATTAAATCCAGTTTGAAGGTTGTCACATGTCATTCATTTTGTGCAAAGGGAAGCATGTCTAGAGATGCCTAAGTTTGCTTGAACTTCCCTGCTGCTAAATGCTTTTACAGTTTAATTCACTGAATAACCAACCACCCAGGCTCTGGCAGTGACCCTAGACTCAAATCTTGACACTTCCTCCTACCAGCTGTGTAGCCTTGGGAAAGTCACCAGACCTCTCTGAGAAACAGGGTCTTCATTACATAATGGTGCTTGGGAGAATTCAGTGAGCTGTCAGTTATGTAGCATGGTGCCTGGCACTTGAGCTTTAAATAAGTGCTGTTACCTTTTAGGATCCATGTGACAGACCTGCAAAGTAGGCAGAACAGTCAGGTACTTAGCCCTCACCACCTGAACACAACTGCCTAGGGCTCCTGAGATTCTGGACTTCCAGCATTGAAACTGGACAAGTTCTAGGCCAGTTGGGATGAGTTGGTTGTCATAGTTAGGATTGAGGCACCTCCATCTTAACAAATGACTTTGGGCAGGTTGACCTCTCCGTGCCTGCATTTTCTTATCTGTCTGAAAGAGAATGCAGTAGTGTTGTCCTGATGGCTTTGGGTGGAACGGTAACATGTTGTGTAAATGGTGCTTTGAATAGTGTCTTGCCAGACACTGTTTTTTTGCAGTACTGCAAAAGGAACCCAGGGCCCCGTGCATGTTAGGCCTGTGATCAACTGTCTACATTGGCGTAGCATAGTGAGAACACCTTGGCTGATGGGGCCAACAGAGCAGGGAGTCCTGTGTAAATAGTGACACAGTGAGCTCAAGCCACTTCAGGTCTCCAGAGATTCCTGTGTAAGTGCAAGCTAGTTCAGACTTACAGGGCAGGATTGCTGCTTAGATTAGATACACACAGGGAACATTGTAACCACAGTCACAGTAGCCAAGGATAACCCCGGAATAATAATAAGACCTACAGTGTAACTTCCAGAGTCTTCCTTAGAAAATAAATAGCTCAATTTCCTACCTCACCTGGAGGGGAAAAAATATCTGTGGATTTTATAGAATCATAGCCTAACTTTCTGATAAAAAAGCTTCAAGGGATCTTATTCCTTACCTGGAATACCCTGGACTGGGGTGTGGCTCTGTGGTAGAGCCCTTGCCTAGCGTGCTCTAGAGCCTGGGTTCCATTCCCAGCACACACAAAAATAAGTACCCAAATGTGTTCACAGGGTATATGGTGAGGCAGATTTATTTCAGGAACTGTTCCAGAAACTGATGTGCTGCCTCACCAGGCTGTCCTCTAAGTGCTGCGCCCTGGGGTTCAGCTGCCTCTCCTGAGGGAGCCGGATCACTACATTTCCATCTATAAGTTGGAGCACTGGCACTGGCCATGCTGCCAAGTAAGGGTAGAGGTCACTTAGGTTCTCTCTTCCAGAAAGATTGGAGTACACTACACGGTGTGTGTAACTCACTGCCGTTTGGCGACCAAGAACCAGTACCTCATTGTGTTGGCCTGGTCTCCCAGCAGGAGTCATCACTGGGGTGAGGGGCTTGGAGTCAGTCAGGCAGGGCTGGGTTCAGATCCTGCTCTGCTACATACTGTATAATCTTGGGCATGTGGGTTAAGCTCCCCCTGCTTCCACGTCCTCATCTGTAAGTCAGGTATGATGGTGCCCCCTCCCTGGGGTGATCGTGAGGAAGAAAGTGCATGTCAGGTTCTTGGTGCAGACCTCCCAAAATGCACCCATTGTTCTCAGTGGTGGAAGTTGTCCCACAGGGCTAGGGTGTGGCTCAGTGGTTGATCACAGGCCTAACATGCACGAGGCCCAGGCCCTGGGTTCCTTTTGTAGCACTGCATAGAAATGGTTGTTTCCGTTGCGCTTGCTGAGGGCTCTGAATTGGCTCTTCCCCTTGTAATCCAGGACCAGTTACAGCTGTGGATCCGAGGCAACGTGAGTGCCTGTGCAAGGTCCATCTTCATCTTTGATGAGATGGACAAGATGCACGCTGGCCTCATAGATGCCATCAAGCCTTTCCTGGACTATTACGATGTGGTGGATGAGGTCTCCTACCAGAAGGCCATCTTCATATTCCTCAGGTGAGGTCCCGGCTGGGACATGGCTGAAGGGCTGGGCGCGCACCCGTGGGCCTCGGGAAGCCCAGTCCCCCCTCACTGCAGCTGTCTTACAGCAATGCTGGAGCAGAGAGGATCACAGATGTGGCTTTGGATTTCTGGAGAAGAGGGAAGCAGAGGGAGGAAATCAAGCTCAAGGACATGGAGCACGCCTTGTCTGTGTCTGTCTTCAACAACAGGAACAGTAAGTGGGCTGTCCGCGCCAACCGTCTCCTTCAGAATCCTGCACCCTTAAGTTAGGAAGCATGAGCGCCTCCATCCCCAGGAGCTGGGTAGAAATACACTTCTCAGTCCCCTTCCAAGTCAGAATTCCTAAGGGGAATCTGGTGACAAACTCCAGGTGACTTTTATGAACACTAAAGTTTGAGCAGTACCATTTTCAACAAAGGGAAATTGTTGAAATTTTGAAAATTAGTTTTCTTCAGCTAAGTATTTTCTCTATAGTGGAAAAGAAGAGGAGACCACTGTTGGTGGCTGGTGGGGACGGGCCCCAGGAGGCGCCTTCCTTTCTCAGCCTCGCGTAGAACTCAGGTCCTATGTCTGAGAACGTGGCGCCAGGGCAGGCCCTCGCCCTGTCCAGCCATAGGCCCCGCTCCCACCTGCACATCGCCTGTAGTCTCACAATCCCCTTGGTGAGGAGGTGGCTGTTTTCCCTATTTGCAGATGAGGACCGTGAAACACAGCCCATTATGTATCTTTGCTTCCAGAACCTGAGCTTTTGACTCCTGGCTCAGCTACCTGTCCTGCCAGTGTCACACAGACCTTTGACCTTGAACCCTGGGGGGTTCAGGCCATGCCAGGGCTGACTCACTAGCTGAAGACTTTCGCAGTGCCCTTTGCCTGGTCACATCTTTACTCGGGTTCTTGAAGAGACAAAACAGAGGGCCTTGGCCTTGAGTTTTTTTGGTTTTTTTTTGGTACCAGGAATTGAACCCAGGGGCACCTAACCACTGAGCCACATCTCCAAACCCTTTTGGGTATTTTATTAGAGACAGGGTCTCACTGAGTTTCTTGGGGCCTCACTGGCTTTTGAATTCGCCATTCTCCTGCCTTGGCCTCCCAAGTTGCTGGGATTACAGGCATGCGCCACCACGCCTGGCCCAGAAAGCCTTGTTTGAAACATGGTTGCTAAGAAATTCATACTGGGATTTCAGGAATAGCATGGGACATTTTATGTGAACTTATATAAATGTAATATTACTGAGGAAAGACAAATATTGTGTAGAACGTTAAGAAGTCTCTTTCATGCCAGAAGACGAGAGCGGGCACCACGGGAACTGTGGCCTCCGGTGGTCATGACAAGGCAGTGCTGAGACCACACTGGCAGGCCACACAGTGGCTGCAGGACAAGCGTGGCCACTGGGCAGACCTGGCTCGGCCGCTGTGGACAGGCCTTGGCGGGAGCTGAATGCTCACTGCGCAGCAAGTGGACAGGCATTCTTGCCCTCAGACCTTGTGCTGTGATGATGATAAAGATGGCGGGATGTGTGCATGCGTGTGTGCTCACTCAGTAAACACGCACACACAGACACCCACATCCTCCGCCGCTTAGGGGAAAAAAATAAGAAATGGTTTGTGCTGCTGGGATAAGTTCAAGCCATACTTAGAGAGCCCAGAGGTTTCAGGCAGTATTTGAGCTGACCCGTAGGACTGAGCCATGTGGACAGCTAAGGGACAATATTCCCTTGGGTCTGCAGGTACAGGTCTCTGAGGTAGGCAGGGGCTGGGGTCATGGCAGGAAGGACAGTAGTGAGGCCTGGCCACTTACCCCAAGTGAGGAGAGGACCTGGAGGGTTTTGGCAGGTGATGACATGCCCCTGGTTCTCAAGGGATCCTGACTGCTGTGGACAACAGATTCTCTGGTGTGGTAGCCATGGAGGTGCTAAGGCCCAGTCAGATTCTGGGTACAGTTTGAAGGTAAAAGCCAGATTTCCCGCAGGATTGCTTGGGGGCATGAGAGAAGTATGAGGCTTGAGCAGAAGGAGGGTGGGTCCTGCCACTGGGTGGAGCAGGCGGAGCAGGCTTGTGGGGACCACATGACTTGTTGGTGTCCCAGCAGGTGTGTGGAACAGACGTGGCCCGTCCTAGGGACATTCCAGGGAGCTATGTGGTTGGGAAGATAGCTTTGGGAGTCAGCAGTACGTGTCCTTTGTTCCTCTGGAGCTGGGGGATGAACCAGCCCGGCCCGTAGACGTTTTATTATTGTCGGGTGTTGCTGCTGGGGCCGGAACCCAGGGCTCACTCGTGCTAGGCAAGGGCTCCACTTGCTGCAACCCCAGCCCTTTTTATTTTTTGTGACAGGTCTCTCTAAATTGCCCAAACTGACCTCAAACTTGCAATCCTCCTGCCTCAGCCTCCTGAAGGGCTAGGGTTACAGGTGTGCACCACTGCACCTGGCCCAGTAGGTGGTTTTTAAATCACTGGTTCTGCTGGACACCTCTGGGCCTGTGTGGCCAGGTCCTTGTCATCATTGCTATGCTCAGAGGTCCCCTTTTTCTCTGGGCCCTGCCCAACCACCCCAGCTGCCTGGTTCACTTCAGGTGCCTAGGGCTTGGCCCTGTGGGAAAGTGTGTCTCTCCTGGTTGATCGGGTGTCTCCTCACCCCTGTGCCAGCAGCGTCTCTGGCTGGCTGGCTGGCTCTGCTGTCCCCAGGACCCAGCACACACCTGCTGGGTGAGCCATTCCACTTGTTAGTGTGGTTACTTTCTGTGGCCACATTCTCCTCCCCAGCCAGCCGGGCAGATCTGCTGAGAACCAGTGGTGCGCGAGGCACTGTTGGGAATGGAAAATTTATACTCCAGTCTTGGCGGAGCTAGCATTAGGGGCAGAGTCACAAGGAATAACCAGCCAAGCAGCAGGGTGTGGAGGATCGTGGGCAGTGGTGAGCAGTGGGTGCTGTGTCGTGTGGGAGGGAGTAACCCCTGGATCAAGAGTCCCACGAAGCCAGGTGTGGTGGTGTGCACCTGTAATCCCAGGGACTCAGGAGGTTGAGGCAGGAGGATTGCAAGTCAGAGGCCAGCCTCAACAATTTAGACCCTAAGCAACTTAGAAAGACCCTGTCTTAAAATAAAAAGGACTGGGATGTGGCTCAAAAAAAAAAGGTCCCAGGACCCGGGAGGGCTAGGCAGGGGCAGGGAGACCCTCTGGGAGAATGCCTGGCAGAGCCGGGCCCCTGGGTGTGCAGTGTCACATTCGCACTTGGGTGCTTGAGGGGGTCCGGCTTTTGGCTCCGGGATGCTCTGCACACTTGGGCTGCACTGCAGCGGCAGTGAGTTTCTGCCCTCTGCTAGTCCAGATGCCAAAGTTCCAGCAGAGTCCAGGTTTCCAGGACTCACCCGCTCCTGCACCACCTCTGCTGGTCCCAGGGTCCCTGGGACACTGACTTTGTATTGCCAGGCGGAGGTCCTCTGCATCGTCACCCTGCCCCTGCTGTCGTAGAAGAGTCACAGCTTGTGGGTGTTCGGGCGACCCCCCAGTGGGTGTGTGCTGGGTGGACGGACTGGCAGGTGCCTGGTGGCAAACAGCATCTTTTCCTGTTTCCCAGGTGGTTTCTGGCACAGCAGTCTGATTGACCGAAACCTCATTGATTATTTTGTCCCCTTCCTGCCCCTGGAATACAAACACCTGAAGATGTGCATCAGGGTCGAGATGCAGGCCCGCGGCTATGAGGTTGACGAGGACGTCATCAGCAGAGTGGCTGAAGAGATGACCTTTTTCCCCAAGGAGGAGCGCGTTTTCTCTGACAAGGGCTGCAAGACGGTGCACACCAAGCTGGACTATTACCTCGATGACTGATGGCCCACACCAGGCTTTGAGAGGAACTCAACGCTCAGTCTGCCCCTGCTCCTTTCCAGGGAAGAGGAATCAAATGGATATTTCCAGGGGTGCAGCAGGAATTCTGGGCCTGTTCCCTCCCTGGAAGGCCACAGTGCCCTACCTTACAGAACCCAGATATGGACAGGAGGTGTTGGAGCCTTCAGAGGAGAAAACTGCAGCTCCCAGCCCACCCACTCCAGGGCTTGTGATTTTTTAAAAATTATGTTTTAATTTCACTTATTTCTGTTTCAAGGAACGATAAATAAGTTTTACTGAAAATGTGATAACTTTATTTAAGATGGTTTTTAACATTATGAGAAACTTTTTTCAGATTCTAAGTTTTTGGCTTTGTGTGATTTTTTTCAAATACTCATCATTACATACTGTCATGTCTACCACATTAAGAAAACAGGCTGAGCATGGTCCTTGGCATCTGTTCTGTGGGATGGCAGTACAGGGGACACCAGCGCTATCCCAGGATGACCAGAACCAGCCCCGTCAGGGCCAGGAAGTGTGCAGACAGAAGGAGGAATACATCAGAGGACCCAGGCCGGCCCTCGGTAAGCCCGATGTCCTCCTGGGGCTTTCAGCTGGGAGCGGTGGGGACAGTGGGCGCTATGGGGACGAGCTTGGTCATACTGTGTGCACTCGTCAGAACTTGAATCTTTTGAAAGAAACATCCAGAGCCTGGCACACCCACCCACCATCCCAGGTTGAAGAGGGAGGATCAGAAGTCTGAGGCCAGCCTCAGCAGGAGAGTGAGGCCAGAGGAGACTTAGTGAGGACAGTAGTGATACCCGCCACAGGAGGAGAGCTGGGATGCAGCTCAGTGTGGCAAAGCGCCCATGACAATCGTGCTGGTGTGATCCCCAGTACCACCCCACCCCAAAAAAGGGAAGAAAAGGACCCTCCAGCTCCCCACTTGCCAGCCCCGCTACGTCTCCAAAGGAGCCGCACTTCCTCTGCTGGTTCTTCAGTTGTGTTGGATTTTGCCATATTCTTTTTAAGAACTCCTTCATGGTCACTAGTTATGTTGAATGAGAACTCCCCACATCTAGGAGAACTTAGCTGCCCCTCTGAGAAGGCCAAGAATAGTGTTATCTATAAATGCTACCATTTTACAACAGAATTTTGAACTTTTGGTTTCTTTTTCTCTGGGTGGTGCTGGGGACGGAGCATAGTGCCTCACATGTCCGAGGTGAGGGTTCTCTGTGCCATGTCCCAGCCTCGCATAGTTTGCGGATACATGCGAGTGTGCTGGAGACTGGAGCTCACACATGCTCACCACTGAGCCACACCCGCAGCCTTTTGAGTATGGTTTATAAAGGAAAACCCTTCACCAGAGGCCCGGGTGTAGGCTGAGTAAAGACGAAGCAAGGCGGTTCTGGTGGAAAGGAAGTGCAGTCTGACCCTCACCAAGCTGCTAGGGCAGTGCACTTCAAGGGCAGGACTCACGGAGCTCCTGGCACCCAGCCGTGGTGCTCTGGTCCAGCTGAGGTGTCAGGCAGGAGCGCAGGGCTCCAGGAGACAAGCCATATTGTGCCGCGCAGCTCGCATGCCTACAGAGGGGTAGGGCTCCCCAGGAAGGGTCCAGCAGGCTTAGAAGATGGCTGGAGGGGCCGAGGTGCTCAACAGCAGAGCCGTGCTCATGTTCAAGGCCTGTGTTCAGTTCCCAGCATAAAAATGATGCTGGCCTGGCTGCTGCGGGAGCCCCTGCCTTACGCCTACCTCGCCTGTTTCTAGGGTGGCCCGGTCTCCCTAACATGGTTCAAGTGTCCCTAGCAGTCACAGATGAGCTCTGATCATCCCTCTGAAGATGGCAGCCCTGGCACCTGTAAGGCTGTAAATAGGAAAAAGAGGTCCTCTGACATCATTTTGCAAAGTTCAGTCTCAGTAGATGAAGCAGTTTGGGGTGGAACAGACTGCCTTAGGCCAGACCAAGGAAATAAGTCTCCTGCCAGTTGAGCTCCTTCAACTGAGAAATGGAGGGAGGGGGCACGGCGATGAAGAGGGGTGTGAGGGCTGGGGATGTGGCTCAAGTGGTAGCGCGCTCACCTGGCATGCCAAAAACTAAAAAAATATATATATTTTTTTTTTTAACAATTTTTTTTGAGAGAATTTTTTTTTAAAATATTTATTTTTTAGTTCTCAGCAGACCCAACATCTTTGTTTGTAGGTGGTGTTGAGGATCGAACCCGGGCCACACGCTTGAGCCACATCCCCAGATCACTGCCAGGTTAAGTGTGGTTAAGGTTAAGATCTGAGTGACAACCAGGTTCTCGTTGGGTCCTAGTTCTGGGTGGGAAGAGCCAGCAGAGGAGTTTCCTCACCTGAGTTAGGGTCCTGGGGCTTCAACTTTTCCTTCCTGCGTCAGCCTCGCGAGGATGTATTTTCTAGAGTGAAGCCCACCTGGGTCCCAGGGAGCTAACTCTGAGGGGATAGCCACCTTTGAGACAAATCTTGGCTGTGAGATGCAGGCTGCCAACCCCCACACCTGGGGTAAGGTGTGTCTAACCTGAGATGTTGAAAACCTTTATTCTGCACTGACTTTGCCTCCACATAAACTAGAGGTAAGAAGAAAAAGTGACATCTCACAACATAGTATTTAGGTTTTATTATTTTCTATTCACTAGTCAATTCAAGTTCTTGTCCATATCTCATGAGAGGCTGGGCTTTTCCAAATCAGCAACCACAGTCCAAAGGTGGCCCACATGTGTGGAATTTATTGCATCACTGTAAACAGGAAACCTTGTCTCCTCCAGACCACAGGCCCAAAAGGTTATAAAAGAAAGGTAACTTAGCTCCAATGTGAGAACACATCCTGAAACTCAGGAGCCTCACCTTGGCATCTTCATTTATTGGGTGGTGCTGGGGAGGGAACTCGGGGCCTCATGCATGCGAGGCCAGCACTCTACCCAAGCCACGTCCCCAGCCCATAGGGGTGTTTGGGGGTGTTTTTAGATATTTTTTTAGTTGTCATTTTATCTCTTATGTGGTGCTGAGGATTGAAACCAGCACCTCCCACGTGCTAGGAGAGGGTACTCTACTGCTGAGCCACGACCCCAGCTCCCACTGTGATGTTTTTTAAAGACTAAATGTGATACCCCAGAAGGCATTTCCATGTTGCAGACTCTTCATTCTTGCACATTTCATACATATAAAAATGTTACCCAGTGTTTCAATCACGGGTCTAGTTATATCACAGCTGTGGGTCAGGCAGAAGGATCCTGCTGGCTGGAATCTGACTCTTTATTTCCCAGTGATCAGGGCCATCCAGCCTGGCACTGCCATGCAGGGGTCGGCATCAGATGACACCCAGACCAGCCACCACTCAGATGACCTTCTTTGATCTTCAATTGTGACCATACCATACCTTATACTTAACAATAAAAACTCATACTACTTCCCTAGCACAAAAAATAAAAATAAAAAAACCCATACTACTTAAAAGTACCTGAGAATAAGCAATTATTCCATTTTAAGTCATTCCCAGGTTTTAAAAATACACCTATCTTTTTCTGGGGTGGGTACAGCGATAGAACTCAGGGGCATTCAACCACTGAGCCACATACCCAGCCCAATTTTGTGTTTTATTTAGAGACAGGGTCTCACTGAATTGCTTAGCGCCTCACCATTGCCAAGACTGGTTTTGAACTCGTGATCCTCCAGCCTCAGCCTCCCAAACCGCTGGGATTATAGGCGTGCACCACGGAGCCCGGCAAAATACACTTATGTTTAAGGAGGCGCTTAAGCATTTTGCTCCCTCCGCAATCAGGCTCTGCAGGCCAGCACAGCTCAGAGCACCTGCCGGTCCTGCTGAGCTGCACAGACTCACAGGGGAAGTGTAACAGGCAAATGTGGCATGAAGGGGCTGGGGAAACCTGGTAGTGGCGTGTCTGGAGGACATGGTATAAGGAGCTAGGCTCACCAAGCAGACAGTGGGAATTCCAAGGCCAGGGCCAGACCCGAGGGACTCTGGATCCTGGTCTGCTTACAGGGCCTGGGTGCACCTTCACCCTTAGGATGACAGTCCAGCCCAGGACAAGAGTAGCCGGTGTGTAGGGCCACATCCTCCTCGCCAACACCATCTGCACCTGCAGGGCCACTGATGTTAACTAAAAATACTACCAGCCAGTGAATGTGCTCTGTGCAAAGAAAAAGCAGAGCAAGATGACTTTGGCATGTGAAAACCTGATGCTCCCAACTGTAGCAGGGTCCCTGGGGCCCTTGGTCAAAGCACTGGCTTGAGAGGCCGGGCCGTGGGTCACCAATGACCCTCCACCTCACGCACAGCTGTTTGCAGGCACTTCCGTGAAGGTTAATAACTGTGCATATGAAGGATTCTAAAAGCTCACATTCAATTGCAAGGAACAGCTGAACTGCCATCATGTCGCACGCAGGACAGATTAGTATCTTTTCAATAGTTAACTCTTAGAAACTTCTAGATCCCAAGTTCACAGGTGCAAATATGCAGAACCCTGAAGAGGTCTTCAAAGTGCTTCTGAAGGGCAAGGTCCGGGTGTGGGTAAGCACTCAGTGGAAATCTAGTCGGGACTGAACAGTCTTGCAGCCCTTGTCTGAATAGATTTTCTCATCTTTGGGGAAAAACGTCATTTCCTCTGCCACCCTGGTGACGATGTCTTCATCCACAGCAGCACCACGGGCCCGCATCTCTGCCCTCACACACATCTTCACATGTCTGTACTCCAAGGGCAGGAAGGGGACGAAGTAGTCGATAAGGTTTCTGTCTATCAGTCCACTGCGCCACAGGCCACCTGCAGAACAACACAGAGCTGTCTCCTGCCTGTCACTGCCACCTGGTGGAACTCCACACCTGATCTCAGCCTGCAGCATGTTCTTCACCTCTTCACTCCTGGCAAGAGTCTGTCAGGTGTGCAACCCCTGCTAAGGCCCTAGGGAACCCCACGGCAGCAGAGCCCCTAGCAAGTAGGCTCTGGGGCTCTGTAAAGACTCAGCAGAACAGACAGCACCTGCTGGCTCCTCGCCCTGGGGACTCACTGTGTTTATTGTTGAAGACTCCGACAGATAGCACAGGTTCCAGGTCCTTCAGCTGGATATCTTCCCTCTTTCTTCCTGCCCTCCAGAAGTCCAGAGCTGTCTTAGTTATGAGGTCCCCACCTGCATTGCTGGGTTGGCCAGGGAATAGATCAAATCACATATCAAGACTTCTATGTTTCATCAGGAAATGAACCTGCTCCAGGGTTTATTTATTTTTCTGGTGCTAGGAATGGAATACAGGCCTCAAGCATGCTAAGCGTGCTATGCCACTGAACTCTGCCCAGCCCTAAGCTTCAGCCTTTCTTGGGGTGCTGGCAGTTGAACTCAGGGTCTCATGCAGGCTTGGCAAGCACTCTACCACCAACCTACACATCTAATCCCTGAAGCTTTCCTCTTAGACCAAATTTACTAAATGCTACTATACACAAAAGAAACTGCCCTCAAGGAACTTAAAATTTGTTTCTGTTTTGTTTTGCATATTGAAGATTAAACCCAGGGATGTTCTGAGCTACACTCCCAGCCCTTTTTAAATTTTATTTTGAGATGGGATCTTGCAAAGTTGCTGAGGCTCACCTCAAACTTTCAATCCTCATGCTTCAGCCTGCAGAGTCACTGGGATTATAGGCATGCACCATTTGTTTCCTTTTTATTACTATTATTAGTAATTTATTTATTTATTTTGGTATGGGGATTGAACCTAGAAGCATTTTGTCACTGACCTACATCCCCAGCATCCCCCCCCCCTTTTCTTGGTACTGGGGATTTAACCCAGGGGCACTTAAGCACCTAGCCACATCCCCAGCTCTGTTTTTTAAATATTTTACTTAAAGACAGGGTCTCGCTGAGTTGCTCAGAGCCTCACTAAGTTGCTGACACTGGCTTTGAATCCATAATCCTCCTGCTTATCCTCCCGAGCCAGGCCATCCCCAGCCCTTTTTCTTATCTTTTTATTTTTATGGTTAATTATTTTCAGGACATAATTCTAATAATAAATACCTCCACACATTTAGGAAGCTCCTCTAGGATCCTGGTGCCTTGCTCTTCTCACTACACCCCTCCCCTATTTGGGCCAAGGGCCCCACAAGACTCCCCACCCACATCCATGGGCTCACCTACACCTCCTCCCCCCCTCCCCCATGCACTGCCCCACCCAGTGGTCCCCTATCGCCTCTCCAGCCAGGGCACCCACCTACAGGCCACCCCTGCACACTGGCTTCCCCACCTGCGGCCCTCCTCACTGCTCCAGGCTGGGGCACCAGGGGAAAACAGTCCATGAAGGCCACCAGAAGAGCTGTGGAAGCCCAGTGGCCACTATGGCAGGGCCAAGTATAACCTAGGCACCATGGAGAGGATGGCGACTCCGCCTCCCAGGAGGGCAGCAAGGACAGGGACGGGAGCAGCGGAAGCCCTGGGATTATATGCAGTCTTCTTTTTTATTTTGAGACAGTTTTGCTAAGTTGCTTAGAGCCTTGCTGATTTACTGCAGCTGGCCTTTAACTTGTGACCCACCTGCCTCAGCCACCGGAGATGCCAGGACCAAAGGCACGCACCACTGCCCAACACCATCTATGTCTTCATAGCTTTCTGGGATCATGCTGTGGTTTTATAACCCTCGAGACAACACACAGTTCCAAATTGTCTGTTATCAGCAACTATTTCCTCAGCTCATTCATCCCTGCCCATTCTATGCCATGCTGATTATTGGTAACCAAAAAGTAAAAGTAACTTTTACCAGGCTGGCACTTCTGTCCCTGATAAACAAAATGCAGGTGGTCACAAGGACCTCATTCTAGCACTGGGAGAATGGAGGACTCGTCTATCCCTGAGAAACCACTGCTGGCTGACCTGAGAAAGATGAAGATGGCTTTGCAGTAGGACACCCCGTCCACCTGCTCGTAGTAGTCAAGGAAAGGCTTGATGGCATCGATGATCCCGGGGTGCAACTTATCCATCTCGTCAAATATGAAAACCGAGCTGGCGCAGGCACTCACGTTTCCACGGATCCACTTCTGTAGCTGCTCCTAGACAAGACCACGAAAGAGTGGCAGAGGCTCAATGGCCACACCCAGGGAGCCCAAGCACCACCCTGTTCCTCTGCTCTAAAGGACTAAGGAAGGGGTTCCTGGGGCTCTGTCACCTTTTTCAAACCATCAGAAGTGTAAAGGGTAGGGGGGGCGCCTGGGGTTGTGGCTCAGTAGAGCGCTCGCCTAGCACGTGCGAGGCCTTGGGATCGATCTCAGCACTACAAGAAATAAATAAATAAAATAAAGGTACTGTGTCCAACTACAACTAAAAAATAAATATTTTTTAAAAAAACAAACTATTGGGCCAGGGCTGTGGCTCAGCGGTTGAGCACTTGCCTCCCACGTGTGAGGCACTGAGTTCGATCCTCGGCACCACATACAAAAAAATAAATAAAAGATACTATGTTCATTTACAACTAAAAAATATTTAAATAAAAAATAAATTATTTATGTTAAAAAAAAAGTGTAAACAAGCACAAAGATAAATGCTGAATTGCAAAGACATTTTTCCTAACTCAAATGTCATGCTTTGACTTTTTAAGGGTCTAAGAGGTAGAAGACATAGGAATATTTATCCTTCCTGCTGACCACCCCATAGTTTTCACCTCACATTTGAACAAAACCTCCAGTCAATATTGCCACATACACTGAGGAATAAGGTACTATATTAAGCTTTTAGTCTTAGATTAAGACCAAGACCCTAGACTAAAGCAAAGAACTGACCTAGATGACATTTCATGAAAAGTCTGTCCCTATGCTGCTGGCTTTTTTTCTTGTGGTGCTAAGGATAAAGCCCAAGGCTCCTGGCACACTAGGCAAGTGCCCTACCACTGCTCCTCACCCCCAGCCTCGAGGCTTTTCTTGAAACAAAAACACCCCAGCAACAAGTTCTCAAACCCAAAACGTGAAAGAACTTGACCATGAACGCCCCCCAGATACCCCTTCATCTATTTTGCCACGTTTCAAGAGATTTACAATACAATTTGAAAACAAGAAAATTATTTCTTCCTTTTGGCAATCTTCCGTCTTAGACCTTGAGTGGAAAATACTTTCACTTCCTAGTTCAGTTAAGTTTCTATTTCCCATTTTAGTTGGCACCGAACAGCAGGAATATTAACCTTAATAATGACACATTCATTTAGAAAACATTTAACACCTTAAATATGGAAAGAATCTCTCAGAGAAACACTCATGAGGCTTTCTTTGAGCCAAGACAAGGACTTGAAGGTCGGGGGAAACAAGGTATAAAAACCATTTAAGAGAGAAAAAAAAAATCCTCTAGTCTACCTTGCAAAATGCAGGGGTACAGCTGAGGCCACCTGGGGGGACAGGGAGCATTAAAGGAGGCCAGGACCATGCTAGCCATTGAGACTGTGCACTCACTGTAGAAGGTAGCTAGCAGGTAAAATGGGAGCTGAGAGGTTTGAGTTTAAGCTTTTTTGGGCCCAAAGGCCACAAATATTTTGAGGAGCAAGTCACCTTGCCTCTCTTGGCTCCATCTTTTAATGGGAATTACATCATCTACTCTGCTAGACTTCTAAGGAAAGATTTACAGGAGATCTTCCTAACCCCCTGGACTACAAGGAGCCTTAACTCTGGGGCTGTTGGATGCAAAGACAAGAAGAGGCCAGAGTTCCCAGGCAGGTCACCCAGGCCACTCTGAGCATCCTGCGAGGAGGTAAGGGTGGGTTCTCTTACCTGGTACAGTTTAATCTTCTGCTCATGAGGGAAGTGCAGAGTTGATACAAACAGGTGGACAAAGTTGCTCTTCAGGCCTTTTGGGTGAAGATTTTCAGCCACAATTTGACTGACAAAATTCTTGCCTGTGCCAGCCCAGCCGTGCAAGGACAGGGTCAGTGGTTTCTTGGGGTTTTTGTTGTTCTTGAAGCCAGTCAGCGCCTTGAGAATCACTTCCGTGGCCAGATGCTGTCCAAACAGCTTCTGCTCCAAATCCAACTTGAGGGCTGCGGGAGCCAGGCCCCGGACAGAGAGAGAAACACACGTTAAGAATGCATCAGAGAAGCGGCACTTTCCCAGCTGACCAAAGCGAGAGGCAGGCTCAGCGAGCGATCCGGCAGCGACTCTGCCCACCCCGGAGCCAAGGCTGAGGCTGACCCGCAGGGGCTGGAGCCAAGTGATGCCACCTCCGAGGAAGTGCATTAGGTGGCGGTTCTGCTTAACCCTACGCGTCTGACCAGGAAGCTAGATGGCTTTCATCCAAGGTCGGACCACCTCCCGGCCGAGCTGCAGGCTACTCTTCCGCCATCCCCGCGGGCTTCCAGGCGGCGCGGCGCGGCAGGCGCGGCTTGCAGGGCTG
>NW_026000051.1:2568157-2647349 GCF_001458135.2 Marmota marmota marmota
GAGGGGCGGGGAGGTGGGTGCGACGCCGGCCGTGTCCGCGGCGGGAGTGCGTTCCGGGGGGCGTGACTTCCTGGAGCCCTACTTACGACCTTTATGCGTTTTCCTTTCTTTTTCATTGTCTCTTCTTTTCCCTTCCCTTTTCCGGTGCTGGGGATGGAGCCCCGGGCCTTGCGCATGCTAGGCCGGTGTCCTACCACCTGCCACTTCGCCGACCCCTTGTCGCCCCTCTACCCAGAGCGCGGATGAGCGCTTCCCAGATGGGCCAGACCGCAGGCCTTCTTCCTGCAGCACCCACTCAGGCCGTGCCACCTGGCACCTCCTTATGCTGTTACCGCTCTTTACCGGTGACGAGGCCTTGCCTTGTATAACAGCAGAGAAGCACCCGAGGCAGGTTTAGAGTGGAAAGTGGAAGCTTTACTAAGGACAGCAGAAAAGACTTCTCCCGGAGGAAGAAGGGGACCCAAGAGGTGGAATCCATGGAAGGGGGAGTTCTTCTCTCTTTTATACTAAGGTCTTCATTTAGCTTTCTGTCGGATTTCTGTCCTTTGTCCTGTTATCTTACAGTTATAGAATGTAGGTGGGGAGACCCAAAAGGTGAGGGGCAGATGGGCCTGAGGAGTAATCTGGTCAGGAAGGGCCTGGGGCTGCTTTTGATTAGCATCTCCCTGTTTACTGGGAGCTGTTTCATTAATATTTCTTTAGAATGGGCTCTGGGCCTTGGGAACATTAACATTTCAATTTCCCAAGTGCTTCTTTGCTTTCCCAGGGCTCCATTTTCATTATGGCCTTCATTTTCGATTTTACTTGATATTAGACCCGATTTACCTAACTACACTATCTACGTATCTTTAAATCTGGCTTCAGTGGGATGCCAGCAGGTTCCCTTGATGGTTTGACTGTGTCCCTTGTGGCTTTGAAACTTACATGTTATTTTTTTTCTTTTTCCCCTTCCCTAAACTTCTCCTCCCTGATCATCTTTTCCCTAAACTTCTCCTCCCTGATCATCTTTTCCCTAGACTTCTCCTCCCTGATCATCTTTTCCCTAAACTTCTCCTCCCTGACCATCTTTTCCCTAAACTTCTCCTCCCTGATCATCTTTTCCTTAAACTTCTACCTGATCATCTTTTCCCTAAACTTCTCCTCCCTGATCATCTTTTCCCTAAACTTCTCCTCCCTGATCATCTTTTCCCTAAACTTCTCCCTGATCATCCATTCCCTAAACAACTTCTTTCCCATCTCCTCCCTGATCAGCTTTTTTTTTTTTTTTTTTTGGTGGGGGGTACAAGGGCTTGAGTATCAGGGTCACAGGACCACGGAGCCCCATCCCCAGCCCTATCTTGTGTTTTATTTAGAGACAGGGTCTCTCTGAGTTGCTGAGCACCTCCCTTTGCTGAGGCTGGCTTTGAACTCCAAAGCCTCTGAGATTACAGGCAAGTGCCACCCAGCCCGCTGCCTGATTTTCTTTTCCCTGGCCTTCTCCTTGCTGATCTCCACTCCCCATTATTTTCTCTGAGCCACCTCTATAAAAGCCCCTGGGGATGGGCAGAATCACAGCCTTTGGGACTGGAGTCCCCTGTGTTTCACCTTTGCTAGCAAAGCAATAAACCTTTTTCCTTTTTCTCAAGATCTTGTCTTGGTTATTGGATTGCCATGGAGGCCCAGGACTCCAGCTTCCAGTTACAGAAGTTGTTAGCACAAAAGGACCTGGCCAGACTCAAACTTCACGGATCATCTCAGCCTTTTATCCAGGAAAGAAGTTTCATGCAGGAATGGGGTGATGCTGCTGGACCCACTTTCCTGGTAGAAAATGAGCCACTGAACAAAGGAGGGGACTGGGCTTAATTAAGTCATGAAAGATTTTCCAGAGGGAAGAAGGCCAGTGTGTCATAGAGAGGTTTTTCTGCCCAGAAGAGTCCAAGCCACCCTAAATCTTAATATCTCAAATAATTAACAAGTAATAAAACAAACACTTGGGCTGGGGTGGTGCCTCAGTGGTAGAGCACTTGCCTAGCATGTGTGAGGCACTGTGTTCGTTTCTCAGCATATACTAAAAAATATTTTTTAAAAATAAATAAAACAAAGGTGTCCAACTTCAACTAAAAAAAAATAAGTATTAAAAAAAAAACACAAACACTCAAATATATTTACAGACAGCGAAGCCCCTGATAGATCTAGTCGACATGGGTTTTTGAACTAGACAAAGAGAAAATGGCTCCAGTCTTTAGTTAAGGGGGTACATCAAAGACAGGGATAAGGTTTGAGGGGTGGAGTCTTGCTTCCTGATGTGTTGCAATCAACAGGTTGATTGACATCCCAGCAAGTCACCCCTCTCAGGTGATGTGTGGGCCATGGCAGAGCAGGAAAGAGATTCACATTGTCCCTGGGCAGTCAACCAGAGGAAATGTCCACTGGCCATTCCCAGACTCCAGATGTCTCTATCCATAAGGCTTCCATGCACATGACCTACATGCATCTCATGAACAGCTTATGACGAGATGACTTACTTAATGAATGTGTCAGAATGTGAATTAATGTGTCAGTTCGGGCACTCAGGAATTTGGGGTCTGTTTTACTGGGTGAAATGGGAGGGGGTCGGGGTCATCAGTAAATATCTGGTAAATATTTATAAATATCAGTAAATATTTATCTCACTGGACTGGATGGAGGGCCTGGAGCCAGTGGTTGGTATCTGGAAGGGTTTGTTTAGGAAAGGATCTCTGCTGTGGCCTCTTCCCAGAGACTGTCATTCCAGACTTAATGGATGCTTCCTCCCTGGGGCCTGTCTTGTCACTGGGAAAGGATTAGTGCTATCAATGTATGGCTTTTTCATTCCCTTTTCCCGGGCCTCATTATTTTGGGGTTTGTCATTTTTCCATATCTACTAGAAGGGGAGGAGACAGAGTGGGTGGTGCCCTTCCGACCTGTGGACTGGGGTCTTCCAGGCCAGGGGCAAGGACCCATAGTGAGGTCAAAATAAGGGGACCCTGTGGCAGAGGAGACTGTTGTCCAACTGTGGTAGGGGGGGTTGAAGAAGGTAGTCAAGCCCAAACTAGAGTTAGCCAAGCAAAAAGTGAGGAGTTGTACACAGAGACAGACTGTGCAGAGAGTTAGTTAGGGTATCTGATAGTATTTCACGTGGTGGTGTTACTGAGCTGGGTCCTCCCAGAAATGGAGGCAACCCGAAGACCCCCTTGATTCTTGTGGTCAAGTGAGAGATACAGATAGGGAACTGGGCAGAAAATGGATCCTACTGTCAAATATGACTAAAAAGAACCACTGAGGGGGTGGGGAGGAGAGAGGGAGGATGGGGAGAGAGAGAAAAATAAACTAGACAGAGACTGGAAGTGCTGTAAGAACTTGGCTTCTGTTCTTGGGGGTAACAGGGAGCCAGAGAAGGTTTTACAGAGGGAGCACATGATCAGCTCATACATCCTTCTAGCTGCTGGGTTCACCAGAGACAGATGGCAGAGGCCAGTGCGAAGGCTGTTGAAAGATTTCACACCTGTGGCTCAGCGTAATAGGAATGAGCTTATTGAAGAGATAGGAAATGGGAAGGAGATATGTCGAGAGCCATCAGTGGACTATGTGTGAGGACCTTTTCATCACTGGAGCCATTGGAGAGTAGAGCTGGTATTTGGGAACTTACAGTGGCCATCCTACTATTAAGATCACCCACTGCAAGTGAACTCCTGCTCAGCTCTGCTCAAAAAGTTCCCACAGGCTCAGGAGATGGGGTGACTGCTGTAGCTATACCACCTCTCAGAGATGGGTGTGATTGCCAAGATGCCAATCAACCTGTTGACTGCAAGACATCGTGAAGCAAGACTCTACCCCTGAACCCGTATTCCTGCCTTTGATGTACCCCCTTAAATTAAGCCACCAAAGCCGTTTTCTATTTGTTCTGCTCCAGCTCCTGCCAGGACTGGAAGAATCTATCGGCTGCCCTATGCTTTTAAAACTATAATTCTGATTTTGTCTTATTTCCTCTCAATTATTTCAGGCTCTGATTTCTCAGGTAGCTTATCCCCTCCTGCGCAGGAAAAATTACCCTGGGGAAGCGTTGGCCACCTCACGATAGGGATCTCTCAAGAGAGAAAGTGGATCCTCTTAGGAGAGTGACATTGTGCCTCTCCTGCACTCCAGTGTTATTGGTGATCCCAGAGAAATTTCCAGAGTCCCTCCTAGGTCTACCTCTTTGGCTGACAGCAGGGTGACATCAGACTTTCAAGTCCCCACTGTCATGGCAACTCCAGGTCACCGTGGCCCTTGCTGA
The DNA here is from genome assembly GCF_001458135.2 of Marmota marmota marmota. Classification (NCBI taxonomy): domain Eukaryota; kingdom Metazoa; phylum Chordata; class Mammalia; order Rodentia; family Sciuridae; genus Marmota; species Marmota marmota. The sequence goes on from NW_026000051.1 coordinate 2,572,431, forward strand.
CTGGTTCTAAGTGTGTTCTTAGCCATATATTCTTACAGATTTTATGGTTAGGAGGAACTGTCCTTATCTCTCAGAAGAATTCCAAATCATTTACACAGACACCGTGCCCTCCAGGATGTTGACCAGACATCCTACCCGCAAAATACAAGCTGCTCCTAGTGCCCGCCTTCCGCAGGGAAGGACAGTGTGGCAAGCAGCAAGAAGGGAGTAACTTTACGGGGAGAAACCTGGGCGCATGCTGCAGCCCGGGGTCAAGGTCCACATCTACGGCATGGACAGCACGCACCTTGCAGGATCTGATGCAAAGACACCCTCAGCCTCTGTGGGCCTCCTCCTTGAAGCCCAGAATCCCAGTCTAGCCATGAGGTCTGGGTCTCCGAATGTGCCAAGTCCTCGAGGTCCCCAGACGCCCCCATCCAGTTGTCTGCACCCCGCTCTTTCTCTGCCAAGTGTCTGGGAGGTGGATAAACCAAGATGGAGCCGGCACAAGTGGAGCCGGCCTCCGGCCTGGTCTTCCAGTCACCTGAGCCTTTGGGATACGCTAGGTTTTTCCAGGCAGTTCCTCACAGAAGGTTTGAGGAGTCTCTGGGGAGGATACGAGACCTGCAGGCATCTCTCAAGAGCTTTCAACTTTCCCATTTCCTCAGGAGCCTCTGCGGGAACTGATGGGGTGAGAGTAGAGCAGGGTCTGGGCCTCTCTCCCCGCTGTGCACTGGCCAGAGGCCGCCGCCCCCAGGGCCCTGGAGCTCATCTTGGTAGCCACAGGGTACCCAGGGGAGTCCGGGTGGTATTTGCTAATGGGTTTGGTCACAGGGGGACCTGACACCCTGCTCTCCTGGAAGATGGAGCCTGGGGAAAGTCATTCATTCCAAATCCCTGAGTCTGAGAAGGCGGCGGGAGGACACCATCTCCACTCTCCGGGCTCTGGTTGCCCCATCTGCCCAGGTCTTTTGCTTCCGAGCAACAGAAGCTGACCCTGACTGGCTTGGGCTTCTGCAGGGCTTGTTAGAGAACACAGGGTGACTCACAAACACGTGGATGTGCTGGATGACCACACAGAGAGGGGCAGGGCCTGGGTTGGGGTGTGCAGGATTCCATGGCAGGAGCTCAGGGGCCTTGGCGAGAGCTCTGCCCACGGCTGGATCAGGTTAGGCAGCTTCCTGTACCATATGTTGGGGTCCACTCATGGGGAGGGGGATCTGGATGGCCGACCTGAGTCAGGTTGACCCTGGACAGCGGGCCCTGGGCAGGGGCTGATGTGACTGGGTGGCCTACCCACTCCCTGGTTTGTGCTGTTCACTGACAACACAGGGCGTTTGGCTCCCTCCAGGGCATTTCCTGGTTTGCCATTTGCTCCCCCACCTGAGGCTGCCACTGCAGTGGGGGGGGGGAAGCCACAAGGGGGAGGGGCCTCGAACCCCTGTGAGGAGCTCTCGGGTGACCCCCGGACACACCTGAGTCCCAGCAACCACCCCTCCTCCCACTACAGAATCCTCTCACACATTTTGTGCCCCATTTCTTCTTTTTAAAGTTGGGGGCTGTGGCTGTAGCTCAGCAGTAGAGCACTTGCCCAGCACGTGTGAGGCACACATAAGACAAAGGGACTCTGTTCATCTACAACTAAAAACATTTTTAAAAAAAGTTTTAAAATGTTTTACAATAAAACAACACATAGTTGAAACAAACAAAAATCAGCATTGTCTATAGTATCACAAGTTGCCTTCAAATGAGAACTTGCCGTCCAGCACTTTGAGGTCTGCAGGACTTACCCAGAACGTTCTCCGATGTGGACAGTGCAGTGCCTAAATTGAAGACAGGCCTGCAGTCTTTCTTCTTCATCGAATGCTGTGACGCTGTTCCTCAGGTGGCTGAGGGATCTTACCTTTTCCTTAAATCATTGGTGCCAAAGCTCTTACAGGACAACTTACAGTACGGTGTTCAGGTCCAGGTTCTATTTTTCGTCGTCACCCTGTTTTTATCTCCTGTCTTTTGTCAACACAATTTCCTGTCGTCTGGCTTTTGGAGCAGTAAGTCAGCAATGGTGGCCACAGGGACGTCTGCCGAAGGGACTGCCGCTCAACTCCAGCCCACGTCCATGAGGGCACTGCTGATGAAGGTGGCTGACCTCGCAGTCCTCATCCGCCTTGTAGTATTTAGGGACAGCCAACCTGACCTCTGTTGTCCTGGGCTTCCTTGGGAGCATGGCATATGACTTCTTCCTTCTCTTGACACCACCATGAAGTCCCGGGAGCTGAGGAGAGTCATCGTCCTGTCCAGCACAGATCCATCTTTGCTGACCAGGAGGACTCCCTCGCTGACCCTGGACCTTGGCCTTGACATTTTCTATTGTATCTGAGGGTTCAACTTCCAGAGTTACTGTCTCTCCCCCAAGGGATTTTTACAAAACTCTGCAAGGTGACAAATGGCAGATCAGAGAGCCAGGCCCAGGGCTGAGCCCTTGCCTAGCAACACAGGTCCCCTGTCTATTTTTTTAAACCTTTAATTAATTAATTAATTAATTTTTTATGTGGAGCTGAAGATGGAACCCTGGGCTGTGCACTTGCTCGGCAATCGCTCCACCACTGACCGCAGCCCAGCCCCCCACCGGCTATTTTGAGGCTGTATGTTTGGTTTCCATAGACTGTCTGGGCTGGTGGCGGCGTCCCTGGAGGGGTGGTGGCTTCCCCCGCTTCGCCCCTGCACATCCTTCCTCTACTCATCCTGTCACGGCAGCACTGCCCACCGCGTTCACACTGCTAATCCAAAAGTGTCCCGCTGGGCTGCCAGCCCAGCGCCCGTCGGAAGCGGACACACCCCCCCCTGCAGAGGGGAGGGCTCTGCACTTTGGTTTTGAGTTTGGCTGAAGTTTTCAGGACCACAGACAGCGCCCCCTGGTCCTCACCTGTATCTCTCAGAGCTTTGGACTTGGGGACTTTAGGGAAAGGTGTCCCTAGCTGATAGACGGTATATCAGTCAGGGTTCTTTAGAGGAACTGGATCAGCAGAAAGTATAATTATGAAAAGGGATTTATCAGGTTGGCTCTCGAGACCAGAAGCTGGAGAGTCCCCAGTGGCCCTCCGCAGGCTGAGAGCTGGGAGAACCAGTAGCTGCGCCGTCCAAGAGGCTGAAGCCCCAGAACAAGAGGATCAACGGTGCTACCCTAGTGGAGACCACAGGCTTCTGGAGGATCACTGGCAGAGTCTATGGCCAACTAGCCGAGCTGGCCACCTGTGCTGGGCTCACCAAATCTGGCTACCTCAACAACTAAGAAAACAGCAAAAGAAGCACGCAACACCCGGAAATGCCTTTGCCTTCAGGAATCAGGGACGGCTCTTGACCTTAAGGGTCTGTTGGAAAGAGAGAGCGAGCCACCTGGAAATCCTCTATTTATTGGGGAGAAAGACATTCGAGAAAGTGTAACCCAAATGAGGCAAGGGATTGGGTTTCAGGGTGTAGCCCAGTCTCATTGGGTGACCCCCAATCCCAGAGCATCGTTCCTCTGCCCAGCAGAGGGGGGGGTCCACCTGCTCTCTGCTGAGAGCAGAAGCCACTCCCACACACCCTGGGCTCACTCCTGGCAGCTCCCTTCAAGAGTCCACTTTGGAAGAGTGAAGAGGCAAGAGTCCTATATCCTCAGACGATGGCAGCAGCAATCAAGAACCCACTCAATAAGAATGGAGCTTGCATCTGCTGCCCCTTTGTCCTTCCAGCTTTTATTCCATCCAATCCATCATCCTATTGGACAGTGCTGCCCACATTTAGGGAGGGTCTCAATTTCAGTTGGCCATCCCACATGCCAATCATTCCTAGACACACCCTCATTGGCCACCCATAAGCCTCTTAATCCTGGGCATCTCTTAATTCAATCAAGTTGACAATTCATATTAGCCACTTCAGGGGCTGGGATTGTGGCTCAGCGGTAGAGCTCTTGCCTAGCACCGGTGGGGCCCGGGTTCGATCCTCAGCACCACATAAAAATAAAGGCATTGTGTTGTGTTCATTTACACCTAAAAATAAATAAATATTTTAAAAAATTAGCCACTTCAGATGGAAATGGCCCAGACTGGGAGACTTCAAGGGTTCACACCAAAGGACTTAGGTAAGCTGCAGGTCTGAGGACTCACTGAGTCCAAATCCCACCCTGCACTTACCACCGTATAACCTTCAAAGACCGCAAAAAACGATGATTTAGGAAAAGCTCAAAAGCCCAGATTTTGCCAGGTGCTATGCACACGTCTGTAATCCCAGTGGCTCAGAAGGCTGAGGCAAGAGGATTGCGAGTTAGAGGCCAGCCTCAGCAACTTAGGGAGGCCCTACACAAGTCAGTGAGACTCTGTCTCAAAATGAAAAATAAGAAAGGCTGGGGATGAGGCTCGGTGGTGAAGCATCCCTGGGTTCAACCCCTGGTACCAAAAGATAATTGCACCCATAAATAAGAAATACTGTTCTTAAATGTTGCACATCGTGTTGTTGGACAAGTGAGCTGAGCGCCGGTTCCGGGGCGACAGTCCGTGTCTCTCCGAGGTCCAAGCAGCACTGCCAGGGGCAGCGCCAACCCCCGCTGTCTAGGTGGAGAAGGTGAGTGCAGCCAGGCTAGGGGAGTCCAGGGGAGAAAGGGGTGGGGCCAAGGGACCCCTGGGCCTGAGTGAGGCCCGCCCTGGCTCTGTGGCGCCTCCAGCAGGGCGGGAGGCAAACTGCGGAGCCTGGACTTTGGCCTGCCCAGGCAGCTCAGCCTCCCTGCTCTGCCCCGCTGCCCTCAGGGTCCCTTGAGCACAGGACAGGCAGTAAGCAGGTGACCTGTGGGGAATGAGTGCAGCAGTGTGCACGTGCAGGCAGGGGGTCTTGGGAGGTCATAGGACCTGGGGCCAGAAGCAAGTTTTCCAGAACATTCCTCCTTGAACCAGTGCGATCTGTTCTAATGGTGTTGGAAAAGCATCCACCTCTCCACCTGTGGTCCACCACCGCCTGTGCCAGGCACCGGATTCTACATGAGCAAGAAGGACGTGGTGCCCCCAGCGGGGCTCCTGTCTGGGTGGAGGGTCCAGTGTGGTGGGCGTTGTGGTGGGGAGATAATAGTACCTCTGTTTCCATGTCACGTTCACAGTTCCTCCAAATTCCTTTTCTCCATGTTCCACTGACCTCCATGCCACCTGAGACTGATCTGCCACCCTGGAGAATTTTTTTTTTGGGACCGGGGATTGAACTCAGGGGTGCTCTACCACTGAGCTACACCAGCTCTTTTTATTTTTTTGTTTTGACACAGGATCTCTCTTAGTTGCCCAGGCTGACCTCAAACTTGTGATCCTCCTTTCTCAGCCTCCCAAGTAAGTCACACCACCCCACCCTGTGGAGAATTCTTAATGAAGCCCCTTTTGTTGAAATACATTTGGTTCCTGACATATGATAGTTCACCTTACATTTTTTTTGACTTTATAATGGTGCAAAAGCAACACGCATTCATTAGAAACCATACTTCAAAATTTGAGTCTTGATCTGGGACAGCGATGGGAAGCACACTACTCTTTGTCATGGCAGCTCCCAGGCAGCCGCTCGGTCATACGAGGAACCCACCGCCGGGTGGGCGCTGTCTGGCTGTCGGGTGGGTCAGGGGTGGTAACTGGTTTTTGACTTACACAGTTTTTGGCTTACCATGGGTTCATTGGATGCAGCCCATGGTAACCCAGGGAGCACCTGCGCAGCTCAAGGACGGCATCTGTAGAAGGCTCCACAGAGCGTCCTGCCCTGCGGCTAACCCATGCCACTTTGCTCTCTGACTGCGATCTTCCTCCAGCCCCAGCTGGTCACAGCTGGATGGCCAAGAGCCGGCTGGGGAATGACTGAGCTGAAGCTCAGCCACACACTCCAGCTGTGTGACCTTGGCAGCATATATTTTGGTCGAGGCTCAGCTGTCACTTGTGAATTCCCTGAAGAACAGGTTCACCCAAGGCGGGTTTCTTCTCCTGGCGCTCACCCACTTTCTCTGGCCTCCCAGGGAGAGTGGCTCAGGGCTGCCACCCCCTTACTAAGTGGCATGAACCAAGGAAGGGAAATTTGCTGCTCAAAACTGATGTCCCCCTCACTGCCAAAGTCCAAGTCTGGGCCTGGAGAAGGCAGTTAATGGATTGCATCCAGGGGATTTTTTTTTTTTTTTTTTGCAGGTGTGCTGTGGAACTGGGGATTGATCCCGGGGGTGCTTTACCATTGAGCTATATCCCCAGTCCTTTTTCTTTCTTTTGATTTGAGTACTGGGTTTTGATCCCAGGGACCTTAACTACTGAGCCACACCCCCGCCCTTTCTTAGACCTTTTTAAAATTTTATTTAGAGATAGGGTCTTGCTGAGTTGCTGAGGCTGGCTTTAAACCCTCCATCCTCCTGCCTCAGCCTCCTGAACTGCTGGGATTACAGGCACGTGCCACTGCGCCTGGACCTTTTTATTTTTAAATTTGAGACAGGGTCTACATTGCTGAGGCTGGCCTCAAAATCGTGATCCTCCTGTCTCAGTGTCCTGCGTCTCTGGATTACAAGTGTGTGCCCTGCGCCCAGGGGAGTCTCACAGGGCGTGGTGGGGTGTGGAGAAGGGAACCTTGAACCAGGACCAGGGTGCTCACCTTTGTCCCTCCCCTTTCTTATTTTTCTCTCCATCTTAGCGGCATTGGCTTCTGCCTGGAAATTTGAGCCAAAGCCAGACACCAGGGAAGACCACTGGCCTGCCCTCCGCCCCTCCCCCTCCCCCATGCCACAGTCCCAGGGAAGGGATCTGATTGGCCAGCTTGGGTCAGGTGCTCCAGTGACCCAGTCATCTGTGCCTGGGCTGGGGCAGCAACACAGGGAATGCCTGCAGCCATCGGACTGTCACTCTGTGAAGGCCTAGAGGGCAGTTCCCACCGGGGGACCCTCGTGGGTACCCACCTCGGCCACTGGCTTCTGCGGCCAGGTGCCCTCCTGTGCGAGGACCCTCCTGCCAAGGCCCAGTGTGCAGTCACCATCTTCCCTCCCGCTCTCCCAGCCTGGTCCCCAGGCCTGCGAGTGACGCCCACCCACTGGACACCCCAGCCCGCCTCTGCACCCAGCTGTTCACCACCGCTCACCTGACCTGGTCCTCCCAGCACCTCCGTGGGCCGGCGCCTTGAAGGGGTCGACGGCACTCGGGGCCCCCTCTCAAGGGCAGTGGCAGATACACATTGAACCAAAGAGCAAACCGCCCGTGGACCCTGCAGATGGCGATGCCGGCAGTGAAGAGGCCAGCGTGCGGCCATCGCCTCCCGGCCCCGGCCTCCCCAGAGCCAAGGGAGAGGCTCCGTTCCTTTAACGTGTTTTCCGGTTGCAGAGGGACACACACCTTTATCTTATTTCTTCATTTCTATGCGGTGCTGAGGATGGAGCCCAGGGCCTCGCAGCCCAGCCCCAAGGTGGCTTTTCTTTTGCATCCTCTGGGTCTTGAAGGACAGCTGGGAAAGGGAGATGTTTTGTCCCGAGTGGGAAGGGCCTGCGCGTTGGTTCTGCAGCCAGCCTCAGAGGCCGGCAAGGGACCACCCTCCGGGTCAAAGACACAGGACTTTACAACCCCCAGAAAAGCAGTGTCAAAAATATCTGTGAAATGGGTCAATGGCTAGGGGCTCTCCCGTCCTGACTAGAGACCCAGGAAACGGCAGTCACCCAGGTTTCCGCAGAAGCAAAGGCCCTGGGGCAGTCTGAAGAGCTGGGGGAGATAGGAGACTATGGTGGCCTCTGGTGAAGCGGGGGGCGCACGTGTCCTGCAAAACCCCGAAGGTCCCCTCGGAGCCTTGACACAATAGGGCTCAGGTAGACCGTGGAGGCTTAGTAGAGCCCACAGGGCGGTGGAGCAGGCTGTGGAGGAGGCAGGGCCCACAAGTCTGGCCGCCCAGCCCCTTCCTCACCCACACACGGCAAGGAGGGTGCGGGCCCTCTCCCATAGAACCCACTCACGCGCACCAGGAAACACGTTCAAACATCTTCACCGCAGCACTGTCCATGATATGAAAAACTGGAATCAAACGTTGCTGTCCATCACTAGGGATAACAAACCATTGTTCAGTCCTGTGATAGAATATTACATGGCAGTGAAAATCGGGTGCACTTGAGCTGTGTGAATCACGTCTGTGAACCTCAGGAATGAGAATAAGGCAAAAGCAAGAGCGGTTACGGAGGAGCACACCCTCCACTCACATACTGAGAACACGCGGGTCAGGGGCGCAGGCCTGCGATCTATACTACTGGGGAGGCTGGGGAGGCTGAGGAGGATCCCAAATTTGAGGCCAGCCTCTTCAACTTGGCAAGACCCTGTGCCAAAAATACAAAGGTCTGGGGGCATAGCTTAGTGGTAGAGCGCCTCTGAGTTCACAAACCAAAACCACATTATGCTACACATTTCCACGGATACATAACATTTGTAAAGTACAACATGAGAAGGAATTGGTGTGTCGATCCCTTAGGCAGGGGGTGGCTTTTGGGGAGCAAGACCAAATGAGTCTTGAGGCTTTATATAGTTTCATTAAAAGCCAGGCCTGATAACACACGCCTGTAATCCCAGTGGTTCAGGAGGCTGAGGCAGGAGGATAGCAAGTTCAAAGCCAGCCTCAACAACTTAGCAAGACCCTGTTTCAAAACAAAAAATAAAAATAAAATGAAAGGGCTGGGATGTGGCTCAGTGGTTAAGCAGCCTGGGTTCAATCCTAGTACCAAAAAACAAAACAAAAGTTTAATTAAAGATACAGAGATCTGAAGCAAAGAACAAAATGTAACATTTTACATAAATGTTAAATCTGAGTGGTGAATAAATGGGCGTTATGTCATTCCTTTCTTTTTGGAGGGGAGATTTTGGGGTGAACCCTGGGGTCCTTTACCAGTGAGCTACACCCATCCCATCACCAGTTGTTTTTATTTTGAAACAGAGTTTAAGTTCCTGAGGCTGGTCTCAGTTTTGCAATCCTCCTTGCTCAGCCTCCCAAGTAGATTGGGATGACAGGTATTGAGCACCATGCCCAGCATTTCCTATCTTTGATGAAATAGTTTATAATTAAACTTTTAAGAGTGTATAATTAAATGAAAAGGTCAAGACAGCATCCAGAAGAGTAACTTAAAGACATTTGGAGAATGTGGCCCCTGGTACCTTGTGTTGCTATTTTTGTCGATGAGAGAAGGACTAGAAAATATCCATCTCCCTCCAACCCTGGGTCTCTGGAGCTTGTCAGAAGGAGGCAGGTGTGCTTCCCAACTCTGACCACCAGATGGAGCCAGCAGGCAGGGTTGGAAGTGGGGCGACTCCAGGGCGTCTGCGGGTCTCTCCAGCAACCTGACACAGGGAAGAATCAATTTTTGCAAGAGAGAAGCTCAGGCAGAGAATTTCAGAACGTGCTTGGAAGATGGAGGTAGAAAAAAGCAGTCAGGTAACCGAAGGACCCCGGTTGAAGTGGGAATGCCATGCACAAGTGTTAATAAACTACCATTAATCTGTTTCCCCAAGATGCAATTGTTAGACATTCAAATTGATGTCAGTGGGGCGCGGCTGTAACCCCAGCTACTCCAGAGGCTGAGGTAGGAGGATCCCAAGTACAAGTTTGAGGACAATCTGGGCAATTTAGCAAGACCCTGTCATAAATAAATAAAAACCAATAAATAATGCTGGGGCTTTACCACTGACAGCTCAGTGGGAGGGTGCTCGCCTAGTGTGCACAGGCGCTGGGTCCCATGCCCGGGACCGGAAAAAAAGAAAAGAAAAAGAAAGACTGAGGTCAATGAGGAGATCGGGGGACTCCAGTTCCTATCCTGACTCCTGATGCTATTCCACCCCTGTCTATGGATAACCCAGGGTGTGTGCAACTTCAGGAGGCTGGAGTGACCCATAGTTTGTCTGAAATACCTGGCCTGCAGCATGAAAACCCCAAGTTCACACCCTGGCTCTGTTCCTGGCCAGCTGTTTGACCCTGGGCAACTGTCTTAACCTCTCTGGACCTGTTTTTTGATCTGCAAACTAGGGATAATTGCAGTGCCTATTCCAGTGCCTATTGCAAGGACTAGACGAGATTCCCTTCAGGAAGCCCCCGGCATATGGTAGGCCTTTGTTAAATTATGGAAACAGCCCCCTAATGCCCAATGTAAGCAACTCCAGGGAGCAAGGATAAGATTCCAAACTAGCAGCACAGTGAACAAAGCTTCCAGCCACAAGGGGTTAACCTTTACCCAGATATCCAGCGGCAAGAAAAGTGCTGAAGGGCCGGGGTTGCGGCTCAGTGGCAGAGTCCGTCCTCAGCACCACGTACAGGTGAATAATAAATAAAGGTCCATTGACAACTAAAAATATCTATACTTAAAAAAAAAAGTGCTTAGGTGTTTGAGACCCTGTAAAATGAACTGCTAGAGGGAGGGGGGCACAGGGCTTTGTTTTCTCCACTCACTGGACAAGTGTTGCAAGGACTCCAGGACCAAGATGAGTGCAGGGGTCAGATTCTGCCAGTGGAATCCTGGGGTCCCGTGTGCCTGCCGGCTGTGGGGCTAGTTCTTCAAACATGAAGTTCTTTTGTTTTGTTTTGGTATCTGGGATTGAACCCAGGGATGCTTAACTACTGAGCCACACCCCCAGCCATTTTTATCTTTTATTTTAAGACAAGGTCTTGCTATATTGCTGAGGCTGTCCTCCAACTTGTGATCCTCTGGCCTCAGCCTCCCCAGTTGCTGGGATTACAGGTGTGAGCCCTCTTTAATTTGAATGCAGTAATATCATCGACTCTGCAGTCCATATTCAAATTTCTCCAGTTACCCCAATAATGTCCTTAATTTTTTTTTTAATCAAAGATCTCAGCTTTGTGCAGTGACAGTATCGTAGCCAAGAAGGTTTATCCGAGGTGCGATTATTGCTGATTAAATCAAAGATCTGATCAAGAATTGAGCCTTGGATTCTGGTGCCATGTGGGTCAGACAGAATTGAAACAAATGGCTGGAAACTTCTTGCCCACTTGGGAACTGCAGAGGCCAGTGCCTGGGGGAAGCCTAGACTCTCCCTCGGTCCTCAGAACTGTCCCCCAGCTCCTGTCCCCGCATCATCCAGGACAGAGGGTCCTCGTCAGGGAGCTCAGCCACCAGCGCACTGTTTTGTGGCTGAGCAGAGCGAGGAGAGGCAGCCTGAGAGGCCCTGCCCTGCCCGCCACCCGCCACTGGCCACTGGCCACAAGCCCCATGAGGGTGGCAGAATGGGACCTGAACCCCAGTCCTCTGGGGTGAGCGTGGGGTGCCGAGGCCCCTGTCTTGTGACCCCATGTCCCCAGCTTTCTTTCCAGGCCTATTCTGTGGCCCGACATTCTCCAAGTCGTCCCCTTGTCCCTTGTTAAACGCCCCCTTTCCCCTGAGCCACCTGCACACCCACATGCTGGGGCCCGGGTGGTCATCAACCCCAGATCCTGCCGGGGGCCGACTCAGGCAGGGCAGGGAGCTGACCCAGAGGTCAGGAGGGGGACAAGGGCCGGCTCCGGGGCCCGGCAAACGCCCCCCCCGCCCCCCAGTGCCCCACCTGGGCCACCTGCCCTGGCGCCCTATGCCATCCAGCGCTCCCAGCCACCTTCCTGGCCCCACTTCCAACCTCATGGATGTCTTGGAAGGCGCTGAGGGAAGGAGGGTGACAGGGGCGAGCGCCTGGGGCCACCACGGACCACGCCTGACTCAGAGCTAGGGGTGAGAGGAAGCACCCTCTGGGGACTTACCCTTGTTATCAGGATTACTATTAGTTGTGCCTTAGTGGGCATTGAACCCAGAGCTTCCCCTGTGCTACACAAGGTTCTCCCTCTGAGTCACCTCCCAGCCCTTAAAATACATATTTAAAATCACAGAAACAGACCAGGTGTGGTGGCACACGCCCGTAATCCCAGCAACTCAGGAGGCTGAGGCAGGAGGATCACAAGTTGGAGGCCAGCCTCAGCAATTTAGTAAGACCTTGTCTCAAAATATAAAAAGGGCTGGGGGTGTGGCTCCATGGTAGAGGGCCCTGGGTTCAATCCCCAGTACCAAAAATAAATAAATAAATAAATAAATAAATAAATAAATAAATAAATAAAATTAATTTAATTTCAGAAGTAGGACATGTAGGTGAAGAGAATTAGGAAATAGAAACCAGCAAGCAAAAATGAACAAAAACATTGCGTCCTCCATGGCTGTCATTTCCAGCCGGGCACCCGAGCCCGCGCTCCTCGGGTTTGCTGTGGCTCAGTTTTCCCTTCTTAGGGGGTCGCTGGAGGGTGGGGTGCAGCGGCCTCATGGGCGCGTATCTCAGGAGATGCTGATTACACCACGGAAGGTGACATCATTTTGGTGACAGGACGTGCTGTTTTATAAACTACTTAGTCAGTGGCTTAACATTTTCCGTTGTGAAGATGTCCACTGGATCTAAAGCAAAGCTGGACGCAGCCGGAGCTGGTGACCTGCAACAAGCAATAAAACGGGGCTTCGTGAAGACTCCCAGGAAGCCAGCTGGGCTGTGGATGCTGGTCCCCAGGCCAGCCGTGTGTCTGTCTGGTGGCCGGGCCCTTGAGGTGTTGTGAGTGACAGCCAGCCGCTGAAGAGGCTGGCCAGGTGTCCAGGGAAGGTGGCCCCTGAATCCGTCTCTGGTCGCCTGGGGTGTTCGGCTTGTTCCCTGCCATCTCTGAACTGGAGACTTGGTGACGGGTGACTTTATGATTTTGAACACAGCCCTTGCTGCTCTGCCATTGTGACTTATTTTTATTTTATTTTATTTTTTTAAAAATATTTATTTATTTATTTATTTTAGTTCTCGGCGGACACAACATCTTTGTTGGTAGGTGGTGCTGAGGATCGAACCCGGGCCGCCCGCATGCCAGGCGAGCGCACTACCGCTTGAGCCACATCCCCAGCCCCATGTGACTTATTTTAATAAGGACACATTTCTTTCTCTCCTCTCCCCTTGCTCCTCCCCAAACTCCCCCCTCCCTGATCTCAGGGGACACCGGGTCACCTTTGTGACCATCCTAGGCAGGGTGACGGGGCCTGGGGCACACACCCACCACAGGAACCAAGTCATCCAGACTTTGGGGACGGCACCAGATCTCAGAAATGACCATCTCCCAAATTAACAAGTGAATTGTAACTGGACCCCAGAGGGCATGGGGAATGTGGCCTTTGAGTCCCCTCTTTGAAAGCCCCCTGTTCCTGCTGATGGGCAGAATCACAGCCTCGGGGACAGGGGTCCCCAGTAAATCTTCTTTTTCCTTTCCTCAAAACCATGCCCTCATATTGGATTGGCATGGGGACAAGGACTGAGCTTTCAGTGACGATTCCCTGTGCAGTGGACTGGCCATCGGGTGCCTGGACGCTGGAGAGACATCATCCTGGGTGTGTCTGTGAGGCAGGCCTGGGTCAGTGGGCCACGTAAAGCAGCGGCCTCCCAGTGAGGGTGGCATCCGCAGGTGACAGGGTCCTCAAGAGAAGAGGGGGCCAAGCTGGAGGGATGCTTGCCAAAGGCTGGGCCGTGACACCAGTCTCGGTTCTCAGCCCGAAGCTTCTGGTCAGCTCCCTGGGTGCTGCCCTCCTGGGCCTCTGGCCTGCCCATGGAGAATGCCCAGAATCGTGTGGTCCAGTGGCCCAGCCGTGACAGAGGCGAATTGGCTGGGCTCTGGAGGCTCAGGCCATGCTGGTGGCTCAGTTGCTTTTAGTGTCTGGAGGGCAACACACCATGGCAGGGAGCAGGTGGCGGAGCAGAGTGGCCAGCTCAGGTGGCCAGGAAGCAGAGCAAAGGAAGGGCGGGACGAGCCCTGGGCTTTCAAGCCCTGCCCAGCAGCCTGCCTCCTCCCCAGGCCCTCCCTACAGTCTGTACGGCTCCCAGCGGCCACTAGGTGACGAATCCATGGGGACCCAGTCACCTCCCGAAGGCCTCCCTCCCAACACTGCTGCGTTAGGGACCAGCCATCCACACCTGAGCGGACGGGCAAGTGTCAGATCCCAACCCAGAGGTGAGTGTGTGTGTGAGTGGGTGGGTGTGAGTGTGTGTGTGTGTTTGGGTGTTAGTGTGTGCGGGTGTGAGTGTGTGTCTGAATTTGAGCGTGTGAGTGTGCGTGCTACTGGCTCCCTTTCTCTAGCAGCCCCTCACACACCAAGCGCTACCGCGGAGTGTGAGATACAGCCTAGGATTCACATTGCAACAGTACAGACCTGCGTCCATCAAGGAGAGAAGGGTCCCGCTCTGCCCAGCCCTGTTCTTGTCCCCTGAGAGGGTGCTATGACTGGCCAGGTGTCCCTCCTCCCAGCTCTTCCTCTCAGACAGTGGGCAGCTGTGGGTGGGGTGGTCCCTTTAGTCTTCAGCTGATGCGGGGAGGGGAAGGGGAGAGGGGGAGAGAGAAGCTGTAGTTTTTTGTTTGTTTTTGTTTTTAAGAAGTGACACAGTGGACCTGGGTGTGGCGGTGCACACCCGTGATCTCAGTAACTCGGGAGGCTGAGGCAGGGGGATTGCAAGTTCAAGTCCAGCCTCAGCAATTTAGCGAAACCCTGTCTCAAAATGAAAAATAAAATGGGCTGGGGTGTGGCTCCGCGGTAGGGGTTCAATTTCCAGTGCCTCAAAAGAAAGAAAGGAAGAAGGAAGGAAACCGTGGATTTGGGTTGAGGGTCCTTGTCACCACGTGGAGATGAGCCCCTTGACCACAGGCCAGCCTCAGCTAGAATGGGGATGGCAGACCCACCTAGAGAGCCATGAGGGCCCCTCGCTCCCCCCAACACTAGGCGGTGGGCTTAGGGGGGAGCAGAAGTCATGAACTCAAAAATTATTAACTAACCCCAGTCTTAAGAGGTGTCATGATAGGAAAAGTAAGAGTCCCTGGGCTGGAGTTCTGGCATCTGACTGTCTGGGAACAGGGCCTGCAGGACGTCAGGGTTGGTCCCGGGCAGGATGGGCCTCTCTGGCTTCTGCCTTGTGCCTCCCCTCTTCCTGTGACAGGGCGTGACAGGAGCCGGCAGCACTACCAGGCCAGAGACCCCAGCTGCCTGTTCCCACTGAGCCCCAAGCTGCCTTCATGCCTGGCCCATGCGGCAGTGGGTGACTCTCAGACGAGGCTTGGAAGCCAATGTGGAGCTTGGCCCTCACTGAGAGGCTGGGGACCCGCAGGGCAGACACACCTCCACCTGCTGTGGGCTGGGCTCTGTCCTCCAAGACTCCAGGTTAGACTCTTTTTTTTTTTTTAACCCTAGATTAAACTCAGGATATCACGGAGTGACATCCCCAGGCCTTTTCATTTGTTGAGACAGGGTCTCACTAAGTTGCTTAGGGCCTTTCTGAGTCGCTGAGGCTGGCCTTGATGTGCGTCCCTTGTCCCAGAGGTTCCACTTTGCTAGAAAACTCCTTCAGGTCCTGGGACTCAGTAGGAGTGCACAACCTTGACTTCCCCTGCAGCAGCTCTGTCTCTGGGTTTACAGAGCCCTCTGGGGACATTCCTGCTCTTCTCCCCCACCCCCTCTGTCATCCCCCCCACCCTGGGAATTGAGCCCAGGGCCCTGTGCATGCCAGACAAGAGCTCCACTCTTGAGCCACATCCCTACCCCTTTTTATATTTTTTTGAGACAGGTTCTAACTTCCATAAGGCCTTGCTAAATTTCTAAGGCTGGCCTTGAATTTGGGATCCTCCTGCCTCAGCCTCCTGAAGTGGCTGGATTACTGGCGTGAGCCAAGGTGCCTGGCTTCTCTGTCTTTTCTTGACGGGCTTCCTAGGGTGTGTTCAGTGTGGGGGTGGGTCTCTTGCCACACACACCTTCCCTGGGCCACCCTGTGGGTCACATACGCCTGGGGTGCACTGCCTTTCTGGGGAGCAGAATGCCACCTATCTTCTTGAGAGTGAATCTGTACTTGGGACCCGAGGCCACACTGGCTTTTGCAGACTAAAGCCACACTTCTTTTGTTTAGGCAGCTGTCAAAACCCATGTGCAGATTTAGGAGAGAAATGCGAATTCCTGGGGAAGACAGCACTGGAATCACGCTGCCCCCCAATTCCTGTCTTACCACAACCCCAGAGTGATCTTGAAAACCCATTTGTTGAGCCAGGCATGGGGGTGCACACTTATGAGCCCAGTGCTTCAGGAGGCAGGAGGATCTCAAGTTCAAGGCCAGCCTGCGAAATTTAGGAAGGCCCTGTCCCAAAATAAAAACTGAACGGGCTCAGGGTGCAGCTCGATGGTAAAGCCCTGGGTTCAGTCCCCAGTACCAAAATCAGAAGAGGGAGCAGCTGCGGCTGGTCCTCGGTCACCGGCCGTGGTTGTGGGCAAGGCTTTCAGTGTGGGCCTCTTCTCAGGGTTGGAAAGACCCCTCTGAAGAAGAGGCCCCTCTTCCTCCACTGCCTCCTACCCAGAGGGTAAGCTCCCGGGGAGGACCCAGCAGCAGCCCCTGTCTTCCTTGCCCGTCCTGAGTGCCCTGGACGAGGCCAGCAGAAAGCGAATGCATGAACTCATGGGTGAGTGCTATTGGAAGTGTAAATAGAGCCAGTGAGAAACTGAGGAGACTCCATTTTTAAAAATAAATAAATAGGGCTGGGGATGTGGCTCAAGCGGTAGCGCGCTCGCCTGGCATGCGTGCGGCCCGGGTTCGATCCTCAGCACCACATACAAACAAAGATGTTGTGTCCACCAAAAACTGAAAAATAAATATTAAAAAAAATTCTCTCTCTCTCTCTTTAAAAAAATAAATAGATAAATAAATAACAGCAGCTTCTACCTCAAGGCCTGTCCCAAGGAAGGGGGCGTGACCCTTGTCCTTGGAAAAACCCACAGAGCTTTCCTAGGCACATACCCACCCTGCAGAGTGGTTTGTCTGTAAATAACAGGAGAGGTCTTCAGGCGCCAGGTGTCCCTGACTCAGTCAGGCTAGGTGAGGACCCACAGCAACCCCATAGCAACCTCCAATCAGCATGGGACAGGGAAAATACCTGGGATGCCAGATGACCCCCCAGTAGTTTATGGTGGTTGATAACATGTTGGGAAACCATGTAGTTTAGCACATACACCCCTTGTGGCCTAAACCAATCAGTTCAAACGAACCCCCCTCTTATATTAACCAATCACTCCTACCCAAATTGTTCCCGCCAGTGAATGTGTTAATCGATGCTAAGAGTTGTTGTTTGACTTTCCCACGGTGTGGAATGATTTGCTGTGTGATGTTGCGATGCATAGAGTATCCCCCCAAACCTATAAAATCTCACTGGACAAAGGACCTCAACTCACTCCCTGGGACCACTGCGTCGGGAACCGTTGTGAGTCCAGGCTCGAGCTTGCAATACAGACTCTTGTGTGATTGCATCGGATTCTGCTCCTGGAGGTCTATTGGGGTCCCACGAATCTGGCATAACACCAGACATGGTGGCGCACAACTGTAACCCCAGGGCTTGGGAGGCTGAGACAGGAGGATCGCAAAGTCAAAGCCAACCTCAGCAACTTAGGCCCTAAGGAAGTCAGCGAGACTCTGTCTCTAAATAAAATACAAAATAGGGCTGGGGAATTGGCTCAGTGGTTAAGTGCCCCTGAGTTCAATCCCGGATACCAAAAAAAAAAAAAAAAAAAAAAAGGAGTATAAATGGGCCAGTGGTTGTTGGCAATGTCAATCAAAGGTCTTAAAGACAGGCTTATCATTTGATCCAGAGAGCCTACTTGTGGTTGCACAAAGCGGATCATCTCAGCAATGTTTGTCCTGGGCCATGCCCTGGGGACGCTTTGATACCCAACAGCTGATTAGCACCAACTGAACTCTCGGTCTTTCCTCCTTCTGTGGTCTGAATGCGTCTCCCAAATGTGATGTGTTTCCCCAGAGTCACCTGCCAGTGGATTTGAGAGATGAGACTTGGGGAAGCTGTGGGGCATGAAGTCCCTCCAGAGTGGACTAATCCACGAGTGGATTAAAGGGTCAGGGATTAAGGGAATGATGGGTCGCGTGGGAGTGGCTTTGTTATGAAAGCCACGCTTGCTGTCTGTCTGGCCACACGCGATGTCGTCCATCATGCTCTGAGGCGCAGGAAGTCCTCCCCAGATGACAGCCTCGCCATGTTCCTGGACTTCCTGCCTCCAGAACCTGAGCTAAATAAACCTTTCTTCTTTATAACTTACCCAGTCTCGGGTATTTTGTTATTCCAACAGAAAACGGACTCACACACCTCCCAAGTCAGTGGTTCTTCCAAGCTTCCCGTCACAGTTAATGGCCCCTCGTTTGTTTAAGTGAGAGACCTGGGCACTGAGGTGTTATTTTTTGAGGCATAATTTACATACAGTAAAATGTGCAATATTTTTAAACTGTATTGGGAATTGAATCCAGGGGCATTCTACCACTTATTTTTTTGTCTTGACACAGGATCTCATTAGGTTGCCAAGGCTGACCTCAAACTTTGTGGTCCTCCTCCCTCAGCCTCCCAAGTTGCTGAGATTGCTGACATGCACCTTCACACCCAGCTTCAAGTGCAGAAATCTTGCCTGGTGCATTGGTGGACACCTGTAATTCCAGTGACTTGAGAGGCTGAGGCAGGAAGATCCCAAATTCAAAGCTAGCCTCAGGGGCTGGGGATGTGGCTCAAGTGGTAGCGCACTCGCCTGGCATGCGTGCGGCCCGGGTTCGATCCTCAGCACCACATACAAACAAAGATGTTGTGTCCGCCAATACTTGAAAAATAAATATTAAAAAGTTAAAAAATAAATAAATATTAAAAAATTTTAAAAAAAATAAATGTTAAAAAATTAAAAAAAAAAAAAGCTAGCCTCAGCAAGTTAATGAGGCCTGGTCTTAAAATAAAAAGTAGAAAGGGCTGGAGATGTAGCTCAGTGGTTAGGTGCCCCTGGGTTCAGTACCTGGCACCAAACCTAAACAAACAAAATAAAATAAACTCTGCAAACCTTAAATTCACTTTTTAGCTAAGTAGATATCCTTATAACTACACCCAGATGGAGACACAGTAATTTCTTAGCACCCAGAAGTTCCTTCATGTCCTGTCCCAGTTGATACCTTTCTTTCCTCCCCGGCCTCTCTGGTGGGTACTAGAGAGGGGTCCGCTGTGTGGTCTTCTCACTCCCGTCTGTAGCACCTGACCGCCCCTGTCACTGAGGCTGTCAGCTCTTCATTTTCGATCTTTCTCAGGTTCTGTCACATCTCTCTGGATAACAGTGCCAGACTCCTCCTTGTCCCCTCTTTCCTGAGTCCCACTGTCCCTACCCTGCCAGCACCCAGAGACCGGGCCCTGCCTGAGTCTCCCTGAAGGTTCCCTCAGGAGAGGGCCAGCTCCCTCGGGCCTGCTCCCCTCCGGCTCCGGCTGGTCCTGACAGTGACGAGCCCCCCTCCTGCCTGCACCCTGAGCCACAGCCCAGACGGAGGAGTGGAAGAGCCATGGGGATATCACTGGTCCCTTGTTGCAAAGGTGACATGTGGTGGTGCGGGGACACACCCTGGGTTGTCTGACACGGGACCCCGACTCTTGCCTACTTGACCTGCTCCCCACAGTGGAGGCCCTGTTGCAGGCTTTCTTTTTCAGAAATGTAGCTAGCGTTTGGAAAGCTGCTGTGTGCCATCATGACCAGCTGAATTTGGTTCTGAGGTCACTGTTGTGGCTGGAGAAGAGGAAAAGGAGGAGGAGACAAGAAGGGGAGGAGAAGGAAGGACAGGAGCTCTGGGTGGACCGGTGTGCTGCGCAGGGGCGTCTGGAGGAGCTTCCCTGCCCTGTGGCCACCCCCTGGCATTGGTCTGAACCCTGACCTTCCTTGAGCTCAGAGGCAGAGCAGCACCCCCTGCCCAGGGTCTGTGGTTTGAGTGAGGAAAGCAATTTCGTAAAAACGGAGAGCCTGGCCGCAGCCTGGTCCTCCCCGCTGAGTCATGCCGGAGAGAGGAGAAAGCTGGAGCCCGGAGCCCCCTCATTTCAAGCTGGCCCGGGCGCCAGTGACATCGCTGAAGTCACAGCCTGATGACCTCAGGCAGAGATAGCTGGGGATGGGGTGAGAGGCAAGAGGGAGGGCCAAGGCTGGCCTAGGGTGCAGAGTGGGGGTCCCACTGCCCCCTGGGCACCTTCTGCTGGCAGCTCCAGCCCCCACCTGGTGCCTGTTCTCCGGGCCCCTGCTCTCTGGCTTCCCCAGGACTTTCCCTCCTTCCTGGCCAGCACCTGCTATTTCCAGGAGCTTCAGGTGTGCGCCTCAACCTGGGTGGGGCTGGGAGTCCAGCTCTCCGCCAGAGAGAAGCACCATTTCCTTTAAGATCGCTGCAGTTCACAGGCAGAAAGCCAGATTCCAGGGTGGGCTGCTGATGAGGAGATGGGAGGGTCAGGGCTGCTAGGACCCCCCGGCCGTCTTTGTGCCTGGGTCTGTGGGTCGAGTGACAAGTCCTATTGGGTCCACTTCCTGACCCTGACCTCAGATCTCATGGGGGATCCCCTCCCCGAGCCTGTGCTCTGGCCTGAGAAGACGATTCTAATGCACCAGTCCCGAGACAGCAGCCTGGGACCCCACTGGAAACCAGACACGCTGGGCCAGGTCAGAGCGTCCAGCTGGGACCCCCATGGGAAGTCAGCTGGACAGGTCTCCCACACCCGGCACTGGGCACCAGCCCCTTCTCAGCCAAGTCCTCCGCTGGAAAAGACCCAAGAGTCTTTTCACTGGCACCAGAGGACGTATCTCTATCTCCCTGAAGTTTGGCACAGCCGTGGGCTAGTCTCCTCACTCCCAACCTCAGTTTCCTCATCTCTAAAACTGCTACCAGGAGACAATGAGCTAAAGTTCACAGGGCACGGGGCACGGTGTCTGCCAGGTAGCTATCATCACCCTCATCAACACTGTCTATGAGGGGTGCTTTTCGGTACCCTTGGTTTTCTTGCCCAACTTGCAGTGCCAGCCCAAGGTGAAGTTGTGACTCTTGGCCACCCTGTCCTGGGGGTAAGGCTTATCCTCTCTGGCCTTCTGCTTGGCTGGAAGCCACCTGTGTCTGCTCACCTCTAGGTCTGACCCCGCTCAGGGTGCTGGTTGGCTGCTTCTCTCAGTTACTGCTACCAACATGCTGAACAGTGACCACCTGTGGCCCCAGAGGTATTCATGTTGCCAGAGTCATGCCTGGAGAACAGGCTGGCAGGACACAGGTGGTGAGGAGAGGGCTGCAGGTGGCCAGGGGTTCATGGGGTCAATACTGTGACACTGTGCCAGGGATGACCAGGCTCCTGGGGCGAGGCGAAAACGAGGAGGTGTCCGTGGTGGTGGAGTGGGGTATGGGGGCGACTGCATGTGCAGAGAATGTTCTCAAACCCTGCAATACCCAGAGGACAAGTAAGAATCCCGGGTGGGCTTTGGGAGTCCTCACCTTCCCATGAACCCAAGCACCCAATAGAGCAGGTGACCGAGCCCAGCAAAGTGGCCTGGTTTGTGGAGCTCTGGTTTGTGCGCCCTGCCTCGGGTGGAGGTGTGCAGAGGACACTTGCTCAGGGTCCAAAGCCTTGCGGGGGGCGGGGGGAGGGGGCACAGACAGGCGAGGAGACTAGGCCCGCTTAGGAGCTGAAGTGATGTCCCAAGAGGCATTTTGTCACCCCTGGGCGTCTGTGTTCTTGGCGCAGCTCCTGCGGCCGGAAGCTGTGCCCAGCCGCGAGCTCAGCCCCCTCTCCGTGTGCCTGGGCACCTCGCTGGGCATCTTCCATTCACACCCCGGGACCTGGGGGCGTGGTCACCGGCCTCTTGATTTCATTGGCTGCTGGCTAGCCTCGTCATTGGCTGCCTGTGGTCAGGTGCTCTGTGCTGTCCAATCAGCTGTGGCCATGGTGACAACCAGGATGAGGCGCCCCGGGGCCACCACGTGGGCCTGGGGTTGCTTCTTTGGGGGAGATGTGTGGATAGTGGATGAGGACCCCTCACAGGGACCCAGGAGGGGTCCGAATTCAGGGCCGTGTCCAGTACAGCCCTTGACTTCTTCCACCTACCAGGTCCGGGGAGCACCCAAAGCCCCCCTTTCCCCTCCGAGTTCCTCGCCTGGTTGCACCGCGTTAGTACCAGTGGCACCCTCCTGGGCCTCAGGTCAGGTCTGCTGGGCATGCGCTGTCCCGGGAGTGGTGGCAAAGATTAGTGTGGGCGCTAATCTCCCGAGGCAGAGGGCTTGGGTTGCGTAACTCCGTGAAAAGCTGCGTCCTCTGCGGGCTGTGCTGGCCTGATGGCAGATTCAGGGTCATTCACAGATGAGTTAACTTCCTCGAGTGTCCAGGGGGCTGCTGTTGTGCATTTGTTGAATCTCCCAGAGTAAATGCCGTCAGCACACTCATTTCCTGCCCCTGTGAGCTGGTTGGAACCGCTAAGAGCTTGTCCTGTGAATGAAAGTTTTGCCCCAGGAATTAGACTGACCTGATTGTGATCTCACTTGAAATAGCAATAAGCACTCGTGTGTGTGATGGCACTTGCCTGTAACCTCAGCTACTCTGGTGGCTGAAGTAGGAGGATGGCAAGTTCAAGGCCAACCTTAGCCACTTAGTGAGACCCTGTCTCAAAATAAAAAGTAAAAAGGACTAGGGAGGTAGCTCAGTGGGAAAGCACCCCTGGGTTCAATCTCTAGCACTAAAACAAAGCAAGCAAGCAAACAAAAAATCCCAGTAGCACCCTCAGCATCCATAGCTTCCAGCTAAGCTGGGTGGAGGCGGGAGGCAATAGTACCTGACTGTCCCGCTGTGGCTGGGGACTTGGGTTCCTTCCTGCTTCTCAGCTGATGAGCTCATCACTGGCAGGTTACTCAGCCTTTCCAGGCCTCAGTTTCCCCTACTCCAAAAATGTAGTGAGAAGATGTCATGGTGAGGCAGTCACAGAAAATAAGCACTTTTCAGACCGTAAAGCTTAACCTCTACTCTGGCTTTGTGATCACAGGCCAGAAGAGTTTTTTATGTTTTTTCAACAATAATTTGGATTTGCCGGAGTAGGTCTTTAAGGCCAGCTCACTCAACACCAGCTCAACAACATAGACAGCAGTAACTCCTTGGTCTTGAGATATGCGCCAATAGCAGGTGCTTCATCCGAGTCCAGTCGCCTCTGGGAACTCTGTGTCAGGTGTCCGAAAACAGTAGGAAACCAGAGAAGCATAAGTCCTGGAGCACTGTATTAGCCAGCGAAAGGCAGGCCACATTATCCTTGCCTCTGTGTGCAACTGTGCTGTCCATGAAGCCGCTGCAGGTCAGGTGTGGGCACTGGCTCCCCAAGCGTATTGAGTCCAGTTGAAAAAGGCTGCGAGTATAAAGTCCACGCTGGATTCAAGGCCTACTATGAAGGACATGTGAAATATCTCATCAATTTAAAAACATTGATTGCACTTGAAAATAATATATTGATAAAAGAACCACCCACCACCGCCACTGCTGCTTAACACTTCTGACACCAAATACACGGATTTTCCACACCAAGAAATTTTGATACTAACTTCCTGAAGTTAGGACAGCCCCAGAGAATCCAGGCTCACGAGACTACAACCTCTGTTTCAGATGTCCATTGCAAGTCTTATGGGTTGTAAATCAGAGGTTCTCACAACACCCTCAGCAGGTTTAGGGTGAGAAGGTATGTTATACTCCAAAAGAACTCCTTGAGTTTTCTACTTAGAAATAGATAGAATTCTGGGTACATGTGTAAAAACATTGAAGGAACATAAAGGATCGGATGTTCTATATTGACATTGATTCGGTCTTAATCTGTTCTCGGGTGCTATAACAGAATCCCTAAGGCTGAGTAATTTATGAAGAAAAGAAGTTTATGTCTTAGAGTTGTAGAGGCTGGGGAAGTTCAAGGGAAAGGGCACATCTGGTGAGGGACTTGGTGCTGTTGGAGACTCTCTGCAGCGGTGGTGCTGGATCTCACATGGCCAGATGAAAGCAGCTGCCAGAGAAAGCTCCTTCTGTAAGCAAGCCACTCCCTCCGGAACCCATTACCCCATGAGTGGATTAAGCCACTCACCAGGACAAGAACCCTACGACCCAGTCATCTCTCAAAGGCCTCACCTGCAAATGCCATTA
Organism: Marmota marmota marmota; assembly: GCF_001458135.2. Classification (NCBI taxonomy): domain Eukaryota; kingdom Metazoa; phylum Chordata; class Mammalia; order Rodentia; family Sciuridae; genus Marmota; species Marmota marmota. Next base: position 2,596,413 of record NW_026000051.1, read on the forward strand.
TTATATGGCTTTGGGGATTACCTTTTCAACACATGCCTTCCAGGGAACACACCCACACCCACACCCACAGGCTTTCGGGGCAGGGATCTGCATTCATCAGCTCAACTCAGGGCCTTAGAAAGGGCTCTTGCTGTTTGGTGGACTGGTTGGCTGAACCACGACCCAAAAGAGGCCCACCGTGATCACCCGTGACTGAGTATGATAGTGCATGGCTATGATCCTACCTAGCAGGAGGACCACAAGTTCAAGGTCAGCTTCAGTAACTTACAAGACCCTCTCTTAAAGAAAAATAGGGTTGTGCCTATAGTTCAATGGTAGAGTATCCCTGGGTTCAATCCTAGTACCCCCCCAAATTTATATATATATCTATACACTTATGTAACGTATCTAAACTTATGTGCTATGTATCTTAAATACCAGCTCCAGCCCGTGACCAGTTGGAAACAGACACGGCCACTGTTGTGAGCGCCCCTTCCCAGGGCTCTGAGTGCCTGTCCCTGCGGGCCCTTGTTTTCTCCCCTCCTGTTCTCCCGTGGTGCCACCTGTTCTGATCCTAGTCTCAGGGTTGAGGCTAAGCAACGTGGAGGGAAAAGGGAGGTCACTCCAGCCTCACATCCTCTTCTGGAAGGGGCAGGGTGTCCGCCTCCAGCGGGACGGTGGTGGTTAGGCACTTAGTGGGGCTGCGCCTTCACCTTCCTAGGAGCTGAGGGGAGGTTAGGAGGCCTGTGCCTGGCGGACCCGGGTGGATTTTTGGTGGTTGATTTCATGCGTGGACTTGGCGGGTGCAGCGGGCCAGGTCAAGCCTGCTGTGTGTCCATGAGGTCCTTCCAGAGGAGACCGCTCCCCTCCGTGGCACAGAGCGCCCTCTCCAGTACCAGCCTCCGTGGGTCCACCGAGGCCTGGAGCGGAGGCAGAGGAGGCAGGACGGAGCTTTCCCCTCCTGGGCCTGAGCTTGCTGGGCAGATCCTGCGACTCCCCGGCCCTAACCAGGAGCCAACTATGAATCATCAAGAGTCCTTCCACGTGGGAGGCTGTATGATGCGGGGACACGTGCATCTCCCGTCGGGTCTCTCCCCAGGGAACCCTACCTAATATGGGCCCTTATTATGCTTGAATTTGGGACCCCCAAAAGACCACCCGAGACCGAGATCAGTGTCAGCCGCAAAGAGGCATTTATTGCCAGCTAGCACAGCAACTGGTGACCCTGAGAGGCCAGAGCCCAGGGTTTGCAGCAGTTTTATACACTTTTGGGGGAAGGCAGGGACTTTACATACATCATAGCATCTCTTAGCAAATCATCACACATGCGGGAAAAATCATAAAACAACTCTAAAACATGATCAGCACATTCACTGGTGGGAACAAGTTGGGTAAAGGTGGTTGGCTAGTACAAGAGGGGGATTCGTTTGATTGGTTTAAACCACGAGGGGTGTAAGTGCTGAACAACCTGGTTTCCCAACACGTTATCAACCACCATAAACTACTGGGAGGGTCATCTGGCATCCCAGGTATTTTCCCTGTCTCATGCTGATTGGTGGCTGCTAGGGGGCTGCTATGGATCCTCACCTAGTCTGACTGAGTCAGGGACACCCGACTCCACAGATCTCTCCTGTTATTTATAGATAAACAACTCAGAGGGTGGGTATGTGCCTAGGAGTGCTCTGGGGGTCTTTCCAAGGACAAGGGTCACAACCGCCCGCTTCCTTGGACAGGCTTTGCTCTGAGGTAGAGGCTGGCTTTTCACCCTGTTTCCGAGTGAGGTGGATTCACAGGTGTGGGGGTTAGGACTTGGATGTACCCCTTTAGGAGACACTTGCAGCTTACTAGAAGCAGGACATCTGGGTTCACTGGCGAGGCTGGATTGCAAAGGGCTCACAGCACGGGGTGGGCCAATGGATGGATCTTGATTTTTTTTTTTTTTTTTGGTACTGGGGATTGAACTCAGGGGCAATAGACCACTGAGCTACATCTCCAGCCCTGTTTTTTTTTTTTTTTAAAGAGAGAGAGAGAGAGAGAGAGAGAGAGAGAGAGAATTTTAATATTTATTTTTTAGTTTTCGGCGGACACAACATCTTTTGTTTTTGTATGTGGTGCTGAGGATCGAACCCGGGCCGCACGCACGCCAGGCAAGCGCGCTACCGCTTGAGCCACATCCCCAGCCCTCCAGCCCTGTTTTGTATTTTACTTAGAGACAGGGGTTCATTGAGTTGCTTAGGGCCTCACTAAGTTGCTGAGGCTGGCTTTGAACTCTCAATCCTTCGGCCTCTGCCTCCCAAGAGGCTGGGATTACAGGCGTGCACCACGGGGCCTAGCCTACGGATCCGGATTTGAATACTCCACTTGGGATCACTGTATGACGTGTGCTCCCCGCTCTGCCCCCAGCCTCTGGAATCCTCTTTGAAGACTGAATGAATAGTGCTGGGAGTTCTTCCTCCAGAGGACTGTCATACAGCAAGAACCCCCAGTGCTTACTAAGTACAGAGCTGCGTAAGGTACACAAGGACTCTACAGCTGTTTTCTCATCTGCAAAATGGAAATAATAACACCGACCTCAGTCCACACAATGATTTCCAGGACATAGTAGGCATTATGTAAGCACTATTTAAAAAGGATTGCCCGGCATGGTGGCGCTATCTATAATCCCAGCAAGGGTCTCCATAAATTGCCCAGGCCTTGAACTTGTGATCCTCCTGCCTCAGCCTCCCAAATTGCTGGGATTATGGGAATGTAACATCACACTTTGTGGGATCCCATGTGACTGTCCCTGTTCTGAAATTCTCAATAACTTTTGCACAAAGGGCATTGCATTTCGTTTTTTTCCTGTGGCCAGAACTGCTTGGAGTCACGACTCTTCCTGCTTATAGCAGCAAGGGATGCTGGTCCCCCTGTGGTCCTAAATGGGTCGGTGGCACATGGGGTATGTATGCCCCAGTAGAAGGGCCTTTTATGAACTGAGATGATCCAGTTGTGGGGCCGGAAAATGAGATCCCAGCGGATGGGGTGGTGGCTGTGTGTCCTGCCAGATGAGATGCGGGTGGGCCCAGTGGTGTCCTCCAGTTCTGAAGGGCAGTGGGGGTGGGGGAGAGGGTGTGTTCTTGGCCCTCAAAAGTAGATCCAGCTCTGCATAGGAAGGAATTGTGAACGACTAAACTGTTGTGCAAGAAGGGAACGGCCGGCCGGCTGGAATTCCAACCTCAGCCCGCCTGGGGGTAAGGGTGGGGGCTCCTGCTTGGGACAGCCTAGCTCTGAGAACTAACAGGAGGTTATCCGCCCTGGGAGATGAGGTGTGGTTTAGGAGCCCTGGGTCTCCTCCACCTGTGAAATGGCCTGAGGATACCCTGCAGGGCTGGGCGAGGACCGGGTCCCTGGCTGGGTGGACCCTCAGCCCCTCTTAGGGCACTGGCTCACAGGACAGATGGTGGTGGCTATGGCTGCTCCTGCTATAACTGACAGGGAGCTTCCGGTGCCCAGCAAGGCTGAGGCTGAGCTGGACCATCCGTGAGTTACATAGAAGACCCTTGTGTTACTGGGCACAGCGGTGCCCGCCTGTAATCCCAGCGGCTCTGGAGGCTGAGGCAGGAGGATTGTGAGTTCAAAGCCAGCCTCAGCAACTGTCTCTAAATAAAATATAAAAAACAGGCTGGGGATGTGGCTCAGTGGTTATGTGCCCCTGGGGCTAGTCCCTGGTACAAAAAAATAAAAAGACCCTTGAGTCAGAAGTCGAGGAAGCTCACATCTCGCCCCCTAAACATGTCAACATCTGGCATATTTGGGGGATTAGTAAGAAACAGTCATAAAATACAGTCTCGTGACAGAGTCCCCGTGGGGGAGGGGTGGTGCCTTTGGAGCCTGCTGGGGAAGCAGGAGGGGCTCCCGGCCTTCCGAGTGTCTGAAAACCCTGGCCAGCTGTCCCAGCGGCCTGGCCAGCCCAACGTGAGGAATGCGAGGCTCCCCGCAGGGCTTCCCAGGAAATGGGTCCCTGATGTGTCCAAGAGCCGCACACAGGAATGGCCCATCTGCGCCAGGGCCCCTGGGGAACGGCATCCGAGGGCGGTGCACGTGTGAGCCTCCACTGCGTGTGCCCCTTGATGCTTGAGCTGCTCGCCTAAGGCCACTCTCAGGGTGACAGCAGCAGCCCTGGAAATGTCTTGGCTGCAGTTTGTGCTGAGACGACATTTCTCCACTCTGCTCCCATTCACCTCTGCAGTCAGCGGGGTCCTGCGGGGTGCGGGGGAGCTGTGGCCTCCGCTCTAGGCATCAGCAGTGACAGGAGCAGAGACCTGGAGGCCAGGAGCAGCAGAAGGCCTCCATCAAGGGCCGCTGTGGTCAGAGCCTGGCGCAGACACAAGTGTGTTTGTATCTCCTGAAACAGGAGAGGAGGACAGTCAGCTAGGAACTGAGCAGCACTTCACCCCCGCATTCAAGTGGCCGGCCTTCCGTAAATATTGACTGAGTGCGGCTGTGCGCACACACCACGCCAGGCGCCGCCAGTGCAGCCACGCACAGGACAGAGGCCCGGCTCTTCTGTTTTTGGGGGATGGGGGACAGGTACTGGGGATTGAACGTGGAGGCTCTTTACCACTGAGCCGCATTCCCAGTCCCTTTTAGTTTTCATTTTGAGACAGGGTCTCACTAAATGCTGAGAATCTCACTAAATCGCTGAGGCTGGCCTCCAACTTGTGATCCTCCTGCCTCAGCCTCCTGAGTCGCTGGGATTACAGGTGTGTGTCACTGTACCCAGTTCTCTTTTCTCCGTAACATAGAACTAACCACTTGAAAGTTACCATTTGGAGACTGTCAGTGTAGCTCAATGGTAGAGCGCTTGCCTAACATGTGCAAGGCCCTGGGTTCAATCCCCAGCACTGCAACATTAGCAATAGCACAGCTCAGTGTTATTAGTGCAGCCCCACCAGTGTGCACTCGGCACCACTGTCCATTTCCAGAACTTGCCATCCTCCCAGAAGAAACCCCGGCAAGGCACCCCCACCCACCTGCCCCCACCCACCCCTGACTGTGGATCTTCCGCTCTGGACAGTTCATATAAATGGAATCCTATATTACGTGGCCTCCTGTCTGTCTTCCTTCCTTTGGCACCTTGTTCTCGGGGTTCATCTGTGTAGAGGCAGGATCGGGAAGTCCTTCCTCCTGGTGGCTACTGTCTGTAGGTGGGGTGCCACCTTGGGAGTAGGTGCCAGGGACCGGGTGGTTCACTGATGGGCAGCTTCCTGCTCTAACCACTTGTGCCCGTCAACGGGCGTCCGCCTCTGATGCTGCACGGCTGGGTGTTCGCGCTGTCACAGGGCACCTCAGCTTTCATTTCTAACTGAAGGATTACAAGGGCAGGTGTTCTGGGGCCAGGCCCCCGTTATCCGGCTCCCATGCCAGCCTGACCGTCACCCTGCCCCACTCGAGACACACGGGCCTCTTCCTGCCCTCTCCCCAGCAGAGGTGCAGCCAGCCCCCCCCCCCCCCCCCCCCCGCAGGCATTCCAGGAAGTAGGCAGGGCCAATCTCCTAGAAGAAAAGTAGAAGTGTCTCTTATCTCAGTCTAGATTCTTTTGGTTCTGAGGGACAGAAATCCAAACCAAATCAGCTTCTTCAGCTGTGGCCACCGGTCAGCTTGGTCCTGGTCCTTGCTGGTTCATCAGTGAACCAGGTCCCTGCCCTAAACAGCTGGTGGGCAGGGAGGGTCCAGAGAGTTCAAGCCTTGGCCTGGGAGCTGAGAGCTATGGAAATCCAGCAAATCAGGGGCACGAAAGGCCCCAGGGCCTCCTCAGAACTGATCAGGTGACCAGAGCCCCTGGACAAGGTCAGGTTGAAGGGAAGACTTGAAGGAGATCAGGGGTCGGCCCAGAGGGTCCCTGGGGAAGAGAAGGCCAGGCACAGGGACCAGCCAGAGGCAAGGCCCAGAGGCAGGACTGTGGCCTTCTTGAGAGGACAGTGTGGCTGGGAGACAGTGGAGGCGGCCTGCAGAGAGAAAACGGAGACCAGATGGGATGGGCCCGGGGCCAGGGCCAGACTTGGACTGGGACTGCCCGAGCTGGAGCCATGGCAAAGTGTGGGGGAAAATAGGATGTAATTTGACTGATTTTACTTATTTATTTATTTTTAAGCAAAAAAGGAAAGTCCTAGACTTCTGGGCCTGGGTGAGTCAGAGGCTGGGGCCTCCTCTTCTCCTGGACACAGGTTCCCTTCAGACCAAAGCCATTCACAGCCCGCTTCAGAGCCCAGGGCCTCTCTACCCATGTCGACATAGAAACCTCCAGGCAGGGTCTCCACTGGCCCTTCTTGGACCAGCCACTGTGGCCAGACAGTGATGGAGGGGCTTGGGTCCCATGGCCACCGGCTAATGGAGGCCCTTCTGAGGGGTCACTGTTTGGAAACCCACCAGAGTGTCCCCAGTTCCTTGAAGAGGCTACCTTCTTGCAGAAGAAGGGAAGAGAGAGGGGGGCCGACCCACGGAGCACCGGCCTTTCCCTGAATTCTTCATCTTGAGGGAGTCCAGGGCCTCTCCTGGCGGGCCTCCACCCAGGAGGGCTGAGCAGCCTGGGGCAGCGCCCTCTGAGCTGTTGGCAGGGTCTCCTCTGTGGCCACGAGTTGGGGCAGGGTCCACTCCAGCACAGGTCACACTTGAAAGGTCACTTTGGCCCCTGTCGGTTTCTCTTTCTCATCACTGGGCACGGAAAGCCCAGCAGCAGTCGGAGATCAGGAGCCGGTGGCCGAGGTGGGGCCGCTTCCTCCTCTGATGTCCCCAGGCCCAGCCTCAGCCCTCGTGGAGAGGGGCTTTCTGATCCTCAGGAAATGCCCCCCAGGGAGCTGGGATGGGCCATGGGGCCACGGCCGCTTCCACACAAGGACCCTTCTTTGCCTAGGGTTGCAGGATCATGACGGGGAGAACTTCCCGTGGGTTTAGAAGAAAATGCGGCCCGGCGCCAAGCTGAAAACACGGCGGGGGGAATTTTATGTCCGTGTCCCCCTGCGTCACCAGCATCTGAAGTGCTTCCAGAAGCTTCTCTCACCCTCATTTCCCTGCCTCCGTCTCCCAGCTTGGCAGGGGACACCCACCCCCTAAAAGCAAAGAAAGCGAAACTGAGAGAAGCAACCTCTCCGTCACCGTCCGTCACCGCCGCCTCCCAAAACACGGGTAGCTGCTTCCATTGACTGAAATTCCTGGCCAGAGATCAGAGGAGGGTTATCCTCCCTGCCAGGCCCTTGCTTGCCAGTTCATTCAGCAGAGGACAGGAAGCATGTCTACCCCAGAGTCACATACCGCAGTCAGGAGAATTTCCCTGAAAAATCCCTCTCGCTCTGGGCTCAAGGTAACCTCACAATTGAGCTCTTTCTTCTTTATTTATTTTCCTTTTGTGTGATGCTGAGGATGGAACCCAGGGCCTATGTGTACTCTACCCTTGAGCTGCACCCTGCCCCTAAAACTGAGCCATTTTTTTTTTTTGGTTCTGGGGATTGAACCCAGTTGTACCACTGAGCCACATCCCCAGCCCTTTTTATTTTTTATTTAGAGACAGGGTCTCACTGAGTTGCTTAGGGCCTCACTAAGTTGCTGAGGCTGGCTTTGAACTTGTGATCCTCCTGCCTCAGCCCCTTGGACCAGTGGGGTTACGGTGTGCACCACCGCGCCTGGATGCCAGAGCTTTTTATTGTTTGAGACAGGGTCTTGCTGAGGTTCGCCTCAAATGTGCCATCCTCCTGCCTCAGCCTCCACAGCCGCTGGGAATGCAGGTGTGTGACTCTGTGCCCCACCAAATAAGCTTTCAGATGAGGAGATGGCCACCCTCAGCAGGGCCCCCCCGCTGGGCCCAAGAAAGGCAGGCACCCTCTGTGCTCAGAAGAAAACAGTGACAAGGAACGCTCACATGACCCCTGTGACATGCAGCCAGGAATGAGCTGTGTGTCAGGACATCCCCTGCTTGCCTTGTCCTGTCCCTGAAGGTGACCTCCCATTTATCTAGTGGGGTGGGACAGCCTGGCCTGGCAATTCATGTGTTGGGCTTTCAGTTTATCAAGTGCATCTTTTGTCCAGATAAAGAAATCCTTGGCACCTGGTGAGCAGGCGAGGAGCACCCCACCCCCAGCCGCAGGCTGGGGCTTTCCAACAGTCCTCCTCCTGACAAGCTGGCTGGACAGGGACTAGTATCCCTAGTTTAAGGAGGAGGAAATGGAGGCTCAGAGGCTCAGAATGAAGCAGGATCTACTGTGTGCCTGGTACTTACTAATGAGGCTGGGTAGACGATTCCTTTGAATTTCCAAAATGTTTGTGGGAAATAACTGACGTTCACCTGCGTTTTACAACCCAGAGAACCAGATCAGAGAGGGAATCTGCTCACCCGAGACCACACAGCTGCGGCAAAGGGCTGGCTCTGGGATCTAGTGCCAGCTGAGCTTGGCTCAGGCCGGCCATTCCCTTGCTCTCTGCTGCTTTAGGGCCCAGGGCAGACTGGTCCTGCTGTCCATCTGGCCAGTGCTGTCCTCAAGGACTGGCTTGGGAGGGAGAGTGGAGCAGCATGAGAGACTGATTTTTCTCCTTCCTTCTTCCCTGGGCACCTCCTAAAGTGTCAGCAAAGTGACATGAGCGGGAACCTGGAGAACGCCATGGCCAAGGCCTCAGGGAGGGAGCGGGACCAGCAGGTGAGGGACTCAGAGAATCCTAGTCACTGACTGTCCATGCTTTCTAATGAGGAGCTGAAGGCTTTTCAGGAAAGAGTCTCCTAGAAAACTAGGTTCTGACAAAGACAGGTGTGACATGCGGCTCCCATGGCTGCCATACAAGTCACCAGGCTGAAAACTATACCAAGTATTGTCCTGAATTCTGGGGGTCAGAAATAAGTCTCACAGGGCTAAGATCAAGGCATTGGCAAGGCCATGTCCCTTCTAGGGGCTCCAGGGAGGAGCAATCTGTGTCCTCACCTTTGCAGATTCTAAGCCAGGTGTGGTGATGTATGCCTGTGGTCTCAGCGACTCAGGAGGCTGAGGCAGGAGGATCACATATTGGAGGCCGGTGTTGAGAGCCACAGTTTAGTCGGAATGAATGCCTGGCATTTTGCTAGAGGGAATGGTTGAAAGGTGACCCTGCTCTGGGATTAGGGCGGTTCTGGGATTAGGGCGGATCCTCTGGAATAGGGTGGCTCCGGGATTAGGGCGGATCCTGCTGGGTTAAGGGCGGATCCTGCTGGGTTTAGGGCGGATCTTGCTGCCTTGGGTGCCTGCCACTTTGGAGTTCCCATTGAGTTCTCAAGGGGTTCCCAAGGGGTTCCGGGAGAATTGGCATGCAGAGCCCGGTGGAGGGAGTGTGTTCCCGGAAAGTGTGTGTGTAGAGTGCCGGTGAGAGTTCAGAAATAAAGAGTTGCTGTTTGAACCTACAAACTGTGTGGTGGCTCCGTCATTTGTGCCCAGCCAGACTGCGGCAGGCCAGCCTCAGCAACTTAGTGAGACCTTGTCTCAAAATAAAAAATAAAAAAGGTTGAGGATGTGGCTGAGTTGTAGAGCATCCCTGGGTTCAAATCCCCAATTCTAAATAAATAAACAAATGAATAGAACCTTTCCACCTTCCAGAGGAAGATGGCTCTGGGGCCCTCCTTCAGCTTGGAAGCCAGCAGCTCAGGCCTCCCCAGAGCCCATCTGCCCTTTCCCCTCCTCTGTCCATCCCACTTTGCTTCTGACAATTCTAACACCCCTCCCAGAAGGGCCTGGGGTGGCACTGAACGCATCCAGACAGCCCTAGAGTCTTGAGATCCTTATGGAGTCCCATCTACAGAGTCCCTTCTGCCACGCCAGGTGACATATTTGCCAGTTTGGGGTATGGGAATGTGGACGGGGTGTTTATGGAAGGACTTTTCCCGCAGTCACGTCCGTGTTTGGGGACTGTGGTTCCAGCGTTGGGGCGAGTGTGGGGCCTGGTTCTCACGCGCTGCCTGCCGCGACCCTTGGGCAGGTGGAACGGGTCGGCAACAGGTTCCACAGGTGCAGACGCTGCCAGGGGGTCGCCTTGCTGCAGCCCCGGAGGTGGGCTGTGCGTGGGGCACGCCCATGTCCCAGAGGAGACAAGAAGCTGATTGGAAAATGCTCCAGGGCTCGCCTGGGAGCATGGTCCAGAGCCAGGACTGGGGGTGGGCGCGCCCTGCGCTCAGCTTTGGAAGCATCTGCGCGCACAAGTTGTCTTTGGTCTNACCACAGCACTGGGGGCCCTGGGGAGGAGCCATTTCCACCTGACTTTTCTGGGCTGGGAGAGGAGACATCACATCCCACACCCAGGTGCCTGGATCCTGAGCTCACAGTCTTGGCACTGTGGTTCTGAACAGCAGGCAGAGTGGTTTCCTTTCCTTTTTTTTTTTTTTTGCTACCAGGGACTGAACCCAAGGGTGCTTGCCCACTGAGCTGCACCCCAATTCTTTTTCTTATTTCGAGGCAGGGCCTTGCTGAGTGGCTGAGGCTGGCTTTGAACTCATTACCCTCTTGCCTCAGCCTCCCCGGCTGGGATTGCAGGCCTGTGCCCCCACACAGGCCCAGAAGTCTCCTTTCAAACAGGTGAACTCAGAGAAGGGCGGAGGTGACCCTTTCCGGGCCTCTGAGCAGCAGAGCCAGGCAGGAGGAAACCACCCAAGGGGAGGCCTGGGCTGGGGTGGCAGCTCCTCAAGGCCAAGCGCCCCTCTCATTTCTGCGCTTGTCGCGAAGGACCTGGGGCAGAGCACCGAGCAGAGCTGATAGAGGCAGCCTGGGCCCCGGGGCAAGCTGGGGAGGTAGCTCCCTGCACAGAGCAGAGCCTCCCAGACGGTGGTCCTCGTGATTTACTAGTAACTGTGAGTCTGAGAACCCCAGCAGCCAGGGGTCACTGGGAGAGCGTCCAGAGGCCGGGCCTCTGGCTCCACTAGAGCCAGGACATCCGACCCCCTGGGCTTCTGGTCAGCAGGGCAGCTGGCCCCTGGCCAGGCCTACTTGTCTTTGAACCACATTGGCCAGAAGAACAACCTGTGGCCATGGGCTCCAGAGGCCCGCACCTGCGAATGCAGAGACCCTTAGAAAGGTGTCGGGGACCCAGGACTCTGCCTGGGACTTTCAGAGTCCATGATACATTGACTTAAGGACCCGCAGAGAGCAGGGGAGCTGTCATCCTCCTGATGAGCCTGATTTGCCTGGGGCCAGGCAGGGCGGGGCAGGGCAGGGGCAGGCCCACTGGGAAGGACAAACCCACCCTGGGGGGAGCCTGAGCCAGAGGGTGGGTTTGGTACAGGTGAGCAGTTAGAAACCTGCTGCTGAGATTCAGGGTCTGCTGTTTGTGCTGCTAGATCTGCAGGGTTGATTTTGTTTGCCTGGGGGCCAGTGGGGACAGTGTGACAGGGCCTTCAATGACCTGTATGTGGTCGGACGTCTCTGCTCTCCAGTGAGAAAGACTGACCTTCCCTGGGCGCCCTTCTCCTGTGGGGCCTCTGCCCACGCCCGCCACCTGGAGCTCTGTTTCCTTCTGAGCTTCCTGAGGAGGAAGTTGAGGCACAGGGAGGATCAGGAGCCGCCTCCCGCTGCTGTTTACTGGGCTTAGCCTCTCCCTGCCAGGCAAGGACCTCCCCCACCCCAGCCACACCCAGCCCCTGAACTGCTTGGGGAATTTTTTAATTTAACTTTTAATTATTTTGCAACTTAGAAATTTCAAAGGGCTTGACCTGCTACCATGTGTCCCCAGCCCCAGGGAATCTCTCTGTGTTGGTACTGATCCCCAAAGCTGCATCCTCATCTGCATGCCAATCCAATAACTAAACAAGAAGCCCAGGGGTCTCCTGTCCCCGAGACTGTGATTCTGCCCATCAGCAGGAACAGGGGGCTTTCAAAGAGGGGACTCAAAGCTGAATTCCCCGCGTTCTCTGTCCAGAGTTCGGACTCGCTTGTTAATTTGGGAGCTGTTCATTTCTGAGATCTGGTGCCATCCCCAAAGTCTGGATGACTTGGTTCCTGTGGTGGGTGTGTGCCCCAGGCCCCGTCACTCTGCCTAGAATGGGGAAGAAAGGTGACCCTGTGTCCCCTGAGATTAGGGAAGAGCAGGGAGAAAGGAAGAGAAAGAAAGGTCTCATTTTAAAAAGGCCAGTGGCGGAGCAGCAAGGGCTGTATTCAAAGCATAAAATGGACCAAAGTTACAGCTTCAGGACCTCTGGTGTCCTCTTGTGACTTTATCTTGGGCCCCTGTCCCTTGCTCTCTCTGCTTCAACCAAACTGGTTTGCTGTTCTACAAAACTGCTCAATTTCTTCCAGCCTCAGGGCCTTTGCACACACTGTGACTTCTGCCTTGAATGTGGTTGCTCCAGCCCTCCCTGCACCTGGTTAGTGTCAGGGTATCCACCCAGCCTCAGCCTTAATAATACCACTACTGTCCCACTGTCCCATCTCTGACCCCAGAGTCTCAGGTCCCCTGTGAACATTCCCAAGGCCAAGTCTGCTTCTCTTCCTTTCCATTCCTTGCCCCTCCTCTCCTTCCTCTCTGCTGAGGAGGAGCTCATGGTTGCTGGCTGAGTTGGGGGGTGGGGTGACTGCGCCACTGCTGTGTCCCTGGGAACTCTGTCCATGAGCAAAACAGACCGGTGCCTGGCTGTCCCCCTGATGATGGTTCTTGGCTGGTGTTTCAGGCTTTCGCCAACCCGGAAGATGCCCTGAGACACGGTGGCCTCCAGTTCTGCCGAAGCGACCCTGACGTGGAGCGCTGTCTCAGGCAAGTACCCTCCACCCCGGCCTGGCCCCACACAGCCTGTCCTTCAGGTCCCCTCAGCACCTTGGGATTCCGGGAGGCTGAGGTCTCTGCGTTCCTTCCTCCCTCTGACAGCTTTAATCCATCCGCTGATTTAATTTCTAATTAATCTTGGAAAAAAAAAATACATGCTCATGTCTCAACTCTAAAGTTAGCAAAGGATGTTCAGAGAAATGTAGTCTCCCTCCCACCGGCCTCCAGGTGTGCCCCGGCCTCCAGGTGTGCCCCGTCTGCCCCGCAGGGCCCGCCCCGTGTCCTCCCCGGGAGCCTCGTCGCTGCTCTCCAGGGCCGAGTCCCGAGCACAGAGGTGGTTTCCCGGAGACTCACAGAGGGGCCTCTTTGGTCACCTCAGAATGGTGCACTGATCTGATAAGGCTGACCAGCTCCCCTCCGAGGGGCCTCTGGCTCTGTCCTCCTCCATGGTGAACAGAGCGCAGGGCACCTTGTCTTCCTCCACGAGCACCTGTGCGCAAAACTGCAGGTGTAGAAAGCGTTGCGCATGCGCATAAATCCCGTCCTGGCAACCCCTGCCCACGCAGCGGGTCGTCCTGTTTGGTGGATCCCTGCCAACGCGAGGGGTGCCACTTCAGTTTGCATTTCTTTTATTCTGAAGGAAGGTAAACATTTTTTTTTTTTGGATGCTTAACATTCCCCAGAAAAAACAGGTTTTTTTCCTTATCATAAAACTCAGAACTACTCATTGTGGAAAAATTGGATATTACTGAGAATACAAAGAGACAGGGAAACCACTCAATTCTAGCACTGTTGACGTTTTCATCTTTTGTCTTCTATGTGCAAACATTGTTCATAAAATTCTGTCAACACCATTGGGGTCCTGATCTTTTACAGGGAAAGTTCTTTCATGAGCACTTTCCATGTCAGTAACTAGTACTTGCAAAATGATTCTTTAAAAGAGGCTGTGTGCTGGGCATGGGGCACGGGCTTGTAGCCCCAGTGGTTCAGGAGGCTGAGGCAGGAGGATTGCAAGGCCACTATCTTCCTCAGCAACTTAGTGAGACCCTGTCTCAAAATGAAAAGTAAAAAGGGCTGGGGATGTGGCTCAGTGGTTAAGTGCCCTGGGTTCAATCTCTAGCTTAAAAAAAAAAAAAGATGTGGGGACCTGGGTAAAATTCCTGCCCAGAATAAGTTCACCTAAGCAGGCTTAGGGTTAGGGTGATTACAGGAGTCTGTAGCAGTTTCTGCCCGGTACTTCTCACCAGCAGGCAAGAGAGGTAGTCACACCTCTGCGGGACAGAGGGAGTGACTGAGGAGTAGTTGGACAGGGGTGAGACAGGAGACAAACCATCACACAGGTCCCAGCACGTCCCCATGCGTCACAGGCGGAAATGGGCAGAATGCCATCACTTTAATAATAGGAACTTTTCTTCTGCAAAGAAAGTCTGTGGGTTTTTTCCTTATGTTTTTCTTAGCCATTGACAACAGTACACACACTTGTGGTTTTCACAAATTACAGAGATGTGTCATAGGAAGTGAAGTCCATTGCTGTCCTACCCTTTCTAACAGAACTATGGTATACAACCTTCCATCTGAGCTCCCATCCATCCATCCGCCATTTAATGAGCACCTACTATGCTGAAGACTTTGCATGCCTTCCCCACACCTGGCCCCACATTGCTGACCCTTGTGCCACCCTCATCCCTGGGGACTCTCTGGGCCCTGGGGAGGGAAGAGATGAGAGGTCTAGGCAGCTATCGAGAGGACGTGTTGTGGCTGGTCCTGGGTGGCAAGACGTGTCTGGGAGAGACTAGAGGCCTGTGTGGGCTGAGTGTTTTCAACAAAAGGACCTGTCATCTAGTGCTGATGTTAAGTGCTGAGATTCAAGCTGGCACGTTATGAGGACCGCTTCTCTAATCATGCTTTATATCCATTCACTGATGTATTGGGGAGCTACTCTGCACAGGTGGCACCTGGATCCCCGGGGCTCCTCCTGCCACCTGACTTTCTGGAGCAGCCTGGGGACTTGAGGGTGCAGAACTAAGAGCCCGTGTCTGCCACTCCTGGCTGAGCCCAACAAGGAGCCCGAGGCAGTGGCAAGTTACACATTAGACCGAGGGTTCTGATGCACGCAGGAGGCCTCCCAACCGCCCGCTCTGGAAAGCGCTGGGTCCTGGTTCTTGGGGTTCAAACTGGCCTTGCAGAGTAGCTCACCGGGAGCCACAGCTCAGCCTGGCCCCGGGAGACAGCAGGGAGCAGGTTTAAAAGGCCACTGTCCAGGCCACTGTCTTCCCATGACACGGTCCACACTTCCTGGCGAGGGGTAGGCACGTAACCACTGGGCTCTACCTCCCCTTCTTTTAATTATTTTGAGATAAGTCTCCCCAGGCTGGCCATGAAGTAGAGGTCCTCTTGCCTTGGCCTCTTGAGTTGTTGGCATGACCAGCGTACGCCGCTGTGCCTGGTGCAATGTGGCTTTCCAGGTGGCCCCTGAGAAGAATGGTGAGCATTGAACTCTATTTTATTGGTGGTTCTGGGAATTGGAACTGGTTTGTTTCCAGGCTGGCCTCCAACTAACTAGTGATCCTTCTGCTGCCCCCTCCTGAGCTGCTGGGGTTATAGGCGCGTGCCACTGCATTTGGCTGAAGGAGTAGTTTGGGTTTTGGTGGCTTTTGCTGTTGATGGTTTGGTATCAGGGGTCCAACTCAGGAGCCCTGAACCACTGAGCCAGTCCCCGGCCCTTTTTATGTTTCATTTTGAGACAGGGCCTCACTACGTTGCTGAGGCTGGCTTTGAACTTGTGATCCTCGGGCCTCAGCCTCCCCAGCCACTGGGATTACAGGAGTTCACCACTGCACCCGGCAGGAATGTGTAGTTTTAATTGAAGAGAACAGGTTTGTCAGGGCATTGGACCCCAAAATGTCAGCCTGGAAGTCCCCTAGACGTTACTGAGGGGGGTCACTTTGTGGTGGCGGACTCAGTCCCAGAGAGGCAGACTTGCCTGAGGCGGCAGCGGTGGGTTCCGCAGCGGCACTGGAGGCCCCCGCTGAGCAGAGATGCTCTTTATCCACTGGGGCTGGGCGGCCCAGGCCATCAGGAGTGTGGCAAAACCCAGACGGGGGCTGGCAGCTGTGTCCAGCCCGGGCGGCGGCGGCGGCGGTGGTGATGGTGGTGATGACCCTGGCCTAAGGTGCACGTAGGTGGTGTCGCCTCTTGCAGCCCAGCAGCATCCGCACAAAGAAGCCCTGGGCAGGGCTGAGCGGTCTGACCCCCTGGTCACCAGGCAGCTGAGCTCCAGGAAAGGGTTAGGGGAGCCGAAGGGGGACTCTGAGTGACCCGCGGCACTGGCCAGACCGCTCCCCACCGCAGTCACCTGTCGCAGTGAAGGGCTCTGTGTCCAGCTGCTGCTGAGGGCGGGGGCGGGCCGTGCTGCGGAGCCCTGCATGTCCCATCTCGTGGCCTTTGGTGACTTAGCTTAGAAGCCTTGTTATTGGGATGACACATTCCGCCTGCGTCTCCCTACGTGACTCCCTCCGCGTCTCCACCGTCTCCACGATCCTGCGGGCGGAGGTGGAGGGCCGTGGTCTCCCCTTGCTCCCTGTCCTGGCTCCACGGTGGCCTCCCGGGGGCCCTGCTGCGGTTTGAGGCCGGACAGGGAGGGAGGGAGGGCAGGCTGCCGAGGTCCAGAGTCAGAGCGGCCTCCACGCCCGCCCCCTCTCCCACCGGGGACCTGCCTCCTGGGGGTGCCCAGTGGCTGGGCTGGGAGGCAGCTCGGGTTCCCAGGGATCTGCAGGGCCCTGCTGCCTCCCCACACCGGGGTCTGCGGGCCCCTCGCTCTTGGCCCTGTTGGCTTTTCTGCCCGAAGAGCTGGCCTCTGGGTGGATAAGCGTCTCCCCCAGTGGGACATTTTTTGATGGGGGGTGGGGAGGGAGGGCGGGGATCGAGCCCAGGGGTGCTTAACCACCGAGCCACATCCTCAGTGAGGGTCTTTCTGAGTTGCCTGGGGCCTTGCTAACCTCGAACTTGTGATCCTCCTGCCTCAGCCTCCCCAGGCTGGGATTGCACCGGGCCTAGTTATGCTTTTCCGAAACGGATATGCAATTCACGAAGGGTCTCCTGGTGGCACTGACTGTGGTCACTGGCAGCAGACCTTGTTTTCAGACATGCTTAGCTCACTGGGGTTTCCAAGGGTGTCCCTCCCACCCATAGGTGGCAGATTCTGGTGGACTGTGTCCTAGGTGCAGTGATTTTGGGAAAAACCCATCATTTCCTTCATGACTCCCAAGCAGGGTAAGGGACTTGTTTGGGGACCAGCCATGGCTGCAGGCCTTGGCTGCCTCCTCCCCGTTCACCCCCAGGATGCACCCCAGCTCCCTCCTTGGTGTGGGGGACAGCAGGCTCCCCATGGTGAGGGACACCTGACCCACCCAGCTGCAGACTTGCTTTCCCCATGGCTGGGTTGCAAGGTCAAGGATCACGATAAAAGGAGAAAGAAGGCCGGTGTTGGTCTCAGGGAGACAGAGGCCAGCTGCCGCATCCTGAGAAAGACCCAGCCCCTGCTGGGCTCAGGAAGGCTCCATACACTCAGAACAGTGTCCTGCTCTGCAAGCCTATCACCCACTGTCATCTGCCTCCCTCCGTCCCCTGCAGCACATTCTAGCACAGGGTCACTTTTCTGTCCTGTGAATGCTTGTTGCTTATTCCTACCCCAGGGCCTTTGCAAGTGCTAGGCAAAATGTTCTTCTCTTACATGGCCAGCTTCCTACCCTTAAGGCTCAACGCAAATGTCTTCTTCCCTCCCCTGCTCTGCCTGCTTTTCTTCTGGTCAGGCAGCATGCTGTGGCCTTTGTCTAAGACTCCTCTTGCCAGTGTGGGGAAGAGGTGGCCTCCAAGTCCATCACCATGCAGGGGCTGCTGGGCTGGGCCTGGCCCGGTGACCCAGAGTTGCTGCTGAGGTGCATCCAGCTGGCAGGCTTGGGAAGGGGCTTCTGTTCCAGCAGAGTCCCCATGAAACGTACCCGCGGCCTGTCTTGGGGGTCACAGCTAGGGCACTGGGGTCCTGTTTATTTGAACATCCCATGTGGTCACTATGGCTTTGGGAATTTGCTTGGAACACGGCCTCCCCACCCTCCAAAGGGAAAGCTGACCGTCACCAGGGTTCATGGAGAGTGAGCCAGGGCTGGCGGGCAGGGGGCCTCTTCTTTCTTGGCCATGTACTTATGGCAGGGTCTGGGCAGCCCATCGGCCACACCTACAGTGCAAGGCAGGCGTGCCCGGGCCCTGGGGCTGGGCTGCATCCAGTCAGCCCAGCCCCATCCTGTTGTCCTCACCCCTGAGGAGGTGGCTCTTAGATTTCAGAGCAGGAGACAGCCAGGCGCAGGGACGGAGCCTGCACTCAGGGGGCGGCGCGGGTCTGACTCAGTTCCTGTGGAGAGGGGAGGGGAGGGAGGCCGACCCCATGGAGGCCAGAGCCCCAGCTCTTACCCTGCTTTTCCTGCCTGGTGTCCAAGGGCCAGAGAGAGACGATGGGCGAGTGGCAGGGGCCAGGTCCCCACAAGCCCCAGGCTGTGGTATGCCACCCCCTGGCCTGTCACAGGGCTTGGTTGTCTCGGACAGAAGCAAGCAGCCACTGTCCCTCTCACTCGGCCTTGTCCTGGCCTTGGGGTGGCCCGAGTGTCTGGAACCCCTCAAAGTCCCCAGTGGATCGGCCCTTCAGGGGCACAGTCCCAGCCTCCCTGACAGTCTCAGAAGACAGTGTCCCCCGCGCTGACGCCCGGCTGACCATCCCCCTTTCCTCCCTAGAGCGCACCGGAACGACATGGAGACCATCTACCCCTTCCTCTTCCTGGGCCTGGTCTACTCCTTCCTAGGGCCGCACCCTGTGGTGGCCTGGGCACACTTCCTCGTCTTCCTCCTCGGCCGCCTGGTGCACACCTGGGCCTACCTGGGCCAGCTGCGGGCACCCATCCGCTCCGTGTCCTACACCCTGGCCCAGCTGCCCTGCGTCTCCATGGCCCTGCAGATCCTCTGGGAAGCAGCCCGCCACCTGTGACCAGCAGCTGAGTCCTCCTCGGCCACCAGACCATGGGCAAGAGCCGCTGTGACTGTCCCTGGGGACCTGGTGTCCCTTCCAGATGGTGATGGGCTCCGGGTCCTGGCTCCCACGGCCCCTGCTGGGGGTGTGGACCCCTGAGCTGGTGGCCTGTGAGCCCTGCGTGAGTGTGAGTGTCTGGCGCAGCCTTGTGGGCTCCTGGGTGAAGTGGCCCATGGCAGGGTTGGTAGAAAATCCTGTTCAGCAACAGCAGTGACCCGCTCCTGTCCCCTCCCCAGCGACGAGAGGGGACACCCTTCAGGGTGCCTGCACCTGCCATCGTCCAGTCCAGGGCTGCAGTGTGGAGATATCCCAGAGCCCCTGCCCAGCTGGTCTGGAGCAAGTCCCCGCCCTCTGTGTGTTACAACAGCTGCCAAGAGGGTCCTGGGGTGGCCAGGCCTGGGAGGAGCCGTCCCCTCCAGAGATTGGGCTGGTGCGGCCGGGTGTGCTTCCACTGTGAGCCTCCAACCCTGTGGGGATCCGTGTGTGTGTGTGTGTGTGTGTGTCCTAGGTTCCTGTCTTGGTTGTGTGGTGGGTTTTGATCATTAAACAGTACTGTCCGACCCTGTGGCCACCGCCTCTTGCCCTTTCCTGTTGGCTGTTACTAGCGTCTGCCACTGTCCCTCTGGCCTGGTACTGCAGCTTGCTGAGTGTCCGGGGCCAATCTGGCAGGACATGATCTCTGGCACGGAGACCCCCTGACTGGGTCACACAGCAAGTGGGCCGCTCCAAGCCAGAGAGCGTCCTTCCTCCCTGCCCAGGTCAGGTGAGGTGGCGCTTGGTCTGGGGTTCAGGAATCCTGACTCTGCCCCGACCAGGTCACCTGCCACCTCATGGCCCTATGTCATTGGCTGCAGGATCCCGGGAGGCAGATACCTTGAGGGACCGGGTCTGCTCTACCCAGGTTCTGAACCTCTAGGCTGTGGCACTGCGCTCTCCCTGCCCTGCCGCGCTGCCTGGCTGCGGGTGGCTCCCTGGCTGGGGGACCCTGGCCTCTACAGAAGACAGGCTGGTCCTGGTGCCGTGGAGCTGGGCGTGGGCAACACTGACCCCTGGTGGTGAGATGGAGCCTCTGCTCCTGAGCTGTGGGGCCTCATCTGGAGAGAAGCCCCGGCCCTCCCCACACTCGCCTCCTCCTTAAAACTATTCCAGGAGGACATTTCTGCCTTTTAGGTGAGGACGTGGAGAGGTGGCCTGGCCAATCTCCCTGAGCCAGGATGTGCTGGGGGGGGGGGCAGGCACAGCCCTGGCAGGGACAGTCCAGGTGCCACTGGGCATTTGTATGTTTTCCCTGCTGGCTGTGGGGGCCAGAGCCCTCCTCAGAGCCTGCCATATGCTGGGAGCAGGGGCATCTGTCACACAAGGTGGCCTCGCAGCCCCCCAGGCACCCCCTCATCCATCTCACATGGTGCCTCCTGGGACACTGGGCAGCCCTGTCCCCTGCAGCTCCAGTGGGTGGGGGGCAGAACAGACAGCACCAAGTGCTGAGCACCCTGATTGGGGTGGGAGCCTAGGGGAGGGTCCTCACCCTGCTGGGGAGGGTCCGCTTCCTGGTGGCAACTGCCCCTAGATGTGTGTGTGGGGGCTAAGTCTGCTCGGTGAAGGGACTTTAATTCTGGGGGTGTCCTGGGGCTTCAACTCAAGGGCACTTGGACCACTGAGCCTCATCCCCAGCCCCCTCCTTTCCCCCCTAGCCCTATTTTGTAATATGTAGAGACAGGGGCTCAATGAGTTGCTTAGCACCTCACTCTGGCTGAGGCTGGCTTTGAACTCTCCATCCTCCTTCCTCAGCCTCCCGAGCTGTTGGGATCACAGGTGTGGCCACCGTGCCTTCCCAGCAGGGAATTTCAAGTGTGGACCTCCAATGCAAAGAGAACCAGGAGGCATTTCTTTCTATTTTCCAAATAGAAAATAATGACATTAAATTCTAGCTCTCGTTAAGTTAGATCTGCTGACATCTAGAATTGACCTGGGTGTTTTAAGTCACCATGACCCTGGAGCGCTCACAGGGAGGGCTTCTTGCTGGAGAGGGTTGGTGGGAGGACGTTGCTGGTCAGGCCCGGGAGGAGCGGGCACAGTGGATGGGCAGAGGCGCTGAGTCGCCAGGGCTGACTGGCGGCGGTGCTGGGGTGGGAGGAGCAGGATCGTGACCTGGGGAGCCAAGGCAGGCGCTAGGCAGGGGGGCGACACAGTCAAGCTGAGATCTAGGGCAGCCGGACCGTCTGCAGGGGGACAGGGGGCTGGTCTCTCCCGAGGCAGGCGGAGGGCGCCCTGTGTGTGTTATATGAAGTAAAGGAGGGCGGGGAGGGCCTCAGAGGGGAGGTCCCAGAGACAAAACTCCTGCAAACACCCAAACCAGAGAATCCAAGGCGGAGTTTCTGGCTGTGACCTTGATGGGGCTTACAGGCCCATCCCTGCTCAGGACCACTTCCCACTGCTGAGTCACAAACTATCAGTGTAAACAACACGTGGGATCTCCCAGCGTCTCAGCCAGGAGACTGGGCTCAGCTGGGTCTTTCTGCTCAGGGTCCCTCAAGGTGCCCTCGGAGCCTCACCCACCTGAGGTTCCATCTAAGGTCTCCAGTGCATTTGTATTGTCGCCAGATTGGGTTCCTTGTGGTGGTGAGAGTGAGGCCCTGGGCTCCTAACTGAGATCATGCATGGCTGCTTGCTTCTTCAAGGTCAGCAGGAGGGTGTATCTGCCCTAGCTCTTTCAGGAGGGACCCACTCATCTACTAAAGGACTCACCTGATTAGTACAGGCCCACCCAGGGCAATTTCACTTTTGATTAAAGTCAAAGGCGACTGATGGTGGAGCCTAATCACACCTGAAAGGTCCCTTCCCCTTGCCACCCTCTGTTAGGTGGAAGCAAGCCTTGGTCTCCACTCATACTCCAGGACAGGGATCCTAAGATGGGGTGACTGGGGGCGGAACACGGGACCGTCTTAGCACTTTGCCCACCACACAAGTCTTTCCCTGGCCCCTTTCTGACCTTGAGGTGCCCATTCCTCACCTCGTATTCTAACTTCCACCCAATCCCCTTCCAAGATGTGAACTAAGAATTCCGAGGTTCTCCAACACACTCTTTCCAGCACTTGCAGCTTAAAAGGGAGACCACCCTCAGACGCTGGGGTGTTTGCCTATGATCCCAGCAACTCGGGAGACCAAGATCAACGGAAAAAAAAAGAGAAAAAGAAAAAAAGCTCAGTGACCTGCATTATTTTGGATAGCTTTATTTTTTTATGAAGTCATTATAATAATGTGCAGATGAGTGGACTGTGAACACCATGTAATTTAAGCCATTTATGTTTGGTTTGTGGCTTCCCAGATTTTTTACCTCGCACTTATAAGTAGTTGGAAAACGCCCTGTGCGCGTTGCTTTTCCCTGCTTTGGGTTACAGCTCAATGCGGGCTCAGAGGAGGAATGACTGGGCCAACATTTACATGGCTGTTGCAACGTTTCCAAAATGCTGTGGGGCTCCTACCCCGGCCCTGAAGGAGCCTGCGGCCAGCCCCGCTTTGCGGCCCCGCAGCGCCCTCCAGTGGTGGACACCAGGAGCGCAGGAGCCAGAGGCACGGGTCTGGTTTTAGTCCCTCTGTTGGGTTCCCCAAGGAGTGGGGTGGGACAGAGGGAACCTGGGGGAGCCCTGGGCCGGGCGCAGGGTTTCCTGGTCAGGGAGAGTGCCTTTTCATGCCAGGGCAGGAGATTTTGACCCCTTTCAACCCCACCCCTCATTCTGTCCTCCACTGTAAGGAACTGCTGTGCCCACAGATGGCCCAGGTCGGGGCCCACAACCCTGGGCGGTGGCCTCTGAGATCATCCACTTCACAGAGGAGGGAACCAGGTCCTGGAACAGTGCGTGGCTCAAGGTCACGGAGCCAGAAACTCTGGCCTTGGTTTCTCTGGTTTGGGTTTCTGCAAGAGTTTTGTCTCTGTGACCCTCACTTCTGTGACCCTCCCCCTCCCTCCTGAGTTCACATAACACATAAAAGTGGACACACACAATGTCCCCTCCCAGCCTCACCTGGCCAACAGGCAAAGGCAGGCAGACAGAGTGTGGGTTCCGCCCACCTGGACGGGGCCTGGGGCCCTTGGCCTTATGGGAAGGGACGCGGGGAGGGTGCCCAGGACCTGCAGTGAGTGCCACCTAGCTCAGCAGGGTGTGAGGCTCTGTCCTCCGTGTCCTCCAGGCAAGGCAAGCTTGTTTCCCGCAGCACCGGGGAGGGCGCGGGGTGGACGTCTCCGTGGTCCAGTGGCCCTGGGCTGCCCTGACCCTCCCCAAGGCTGGCGCTCCTGGGACCCACCTTTCAGGCCCCACCTGTGGGAGCCCACCTCTGGCCAGTAGCCCCAGCCCCACTCTTCACGGAGCTTCAAGGTGTGAGGAGGGGCAGAGAGGCAGGAGGACGGGAGGCGCCGCCATCGAGCTCTGGGCCTCGCCAGATGTCCTGGAGCCCAGGCTCTCCTGCCTCCGAGGAGCCTCCTGCCACAGCTGCCCACTGACCCTACTCCTCTGAAGGGGCCACGCTCAAGCCACCGGAGCCAGGTCCCCATGGCCCAACTGCAGATGGAGTATGGGGAGCAAATGCAGGGTGTGTTGGGGCCGCAGGGATGGGAGGTCCCCAGGTCCCTCAGTGTGGCTACAGACCTCTCAAACAGAATCGAGGACTTCAGGGCTGGAGGCGTAGCTCGGTGGCAGAGCACTTACTGAGCACGCGCAGGGCCCTGGGTTCTGTCCCTAGCACCAAAACAAAGGTGTGTGGGGTGTCGGCTGAGGGGAGACGGCCGACATGTTCTGCAATAGCATCCATCGAGGCTTTGCCTGCTTGAGGCCATCTAGAAGGTGGGGCCCACAGCTAGCACTTTTGGGTAGATATGGCAAATCTGCTCATCGTGTTCCCCCCATCCAACCTGAGGCTCCCGGGTGCAGATCGTCCAGTGCCCCTGGGCTGGGCTGGGGTCTGCACCTCCCCTGGAGGGTGAGCACCCAGAAGAGCCGGCAGGAGGTGGGGCAGCCTCCGTCCACTCTGGCCACCCAGATTATGCAGGTCCCTCCTAAGCAGTGTCACTGGTGGCACGTGTGTCCTCTGCCACCTCCAGTTATTGTTTGTGAATGGGTTTGGGGGGGACAGCTGTCCCATGCCTCGGTGTCCCAGGAAGAGGGGAACCTAATCCAGCATCGCCCACACTCCATCCGGCCACTCAGAAATCAGTGGCTGTCTATCCTGTCCCAGCATAGAGTGGAGGTGCCCCCGCCCCGTCACACAGCAAGGGTCCCTTAGGGTTCAGAATGGGAGATGAAGCCCAGGGCAGATTTCTGTCCCCTACCCCAGCCCCCAGCCGTGGGCCCTGCAGGGTGACTGTGGACGACGTTCCAAGGGGCTGTGTGAGTGTGCCTCCGAGACGGCTGGTCTGAGCCAGGCCCAGGGTGGCCCTGTGACTGCTGCAGGCCAGAGAAGGGTCCCAGAAGGTCCATCAATCCCACGGGGTCCCAGCTCCCCTTATCCACCCTCCCACGACCTTTTGGAGCTTAAAAAAAATGGTTTTATTTCTTAAAGACAAAGCCTTTTGGTTTTAATACACAAAGTAATCGAGGTCCTTGGCGGGCTCCCGCCCCGCTGTCCAGCCCAGCCCGTTGCAGGCCAGGGTGGCGGTCTCCAGCCGCTGCCGACAGACGCGCCGAGCCGCACTCTGGGTGCCCCGGGGCCTTCTGGGCTCAGGAGTCCAGGCTGGAGATGTGGGTAGGAGCGCTGGCCAGCCCTGGGCACAGGGACAGGAGGGCCACTTCCTGTCCAGCTGTCCTCTTTCCTGTGTCAGGCCAGGGCCGCTGGGTCCCTGCCTGTCAGTTCACGGTGGGCACCTGGCTGTGGTGCAGGCTGAACTCCTTGGCCTTGAGGCGGAGGCTGGCTATGCTGTTGGCCATGTTGACCCCTGGGGTGGTGGGGCCTGAGCCCCCAGGGCTGTAGGGTGGCACCGAGCTAGGGGGACAGGAAACAGGGGTCAGTGAAGCTGGCCTGCTGCCTCGGGTCACCTTGTCCCCCAGCCTGCTCTGCCGGGCGGGGCCTGTGCCTGGGGCGCAGGGCTGGGCTGCAGGACTTGGGAAGGAGGCAAGGGTCAGGGGTCAGAAACACCTGGGAGGACGCTGGGTCTAAAGAGCCTTTTATTTGTGGACGTTCCTCGCTGACCCTCCCAAGAACAGTCCCTGGGGCACCGCTGTCCCTGAGCCAGCTCTGGGCCTGGCCCCGTGGGGCCTGTGTCACAGGGCGCCCTTGGTGGTCCCTCAGGCCCAGGTGAGGGAGAGCGGTGTGGATGGGGTCTCGCAAGCCCAGCCACTGCCTCTGAGGCCACCGCAGCAGGGCTGCTCACCCAGACCACGGCCAGTGGTGCCCCTGCCAGCCTGCGCCCCGGGGCCTGGCCCCAGCTTCTCCCTCTTTCTGCCAGTTCACTGCAGACCCCTTTTAATTTGAAGGGAAAAAAAAAAAAACTACCCTAGAACTTGACTCTGGGCCCAGCCAGGACCATGGGACAGGAAGGCCATTCCCTCAGTTCTCCCAGCCTCAACTTCTCACCTGGAGAGTGGACACAGCGTGCTGGAGACCTGGCGTCCCCTCTTCCTGGACCCGCGGTGGGCACGTAGACGCACACGCCCCTGACACCCAGGCTGGGCTCTCGCCCGCGCCTCACACCCAGGTGTGTGCATTCTCTTGACAGCCACACGCACGCTCACGAGCGCACACACGCGCACAGGCAGGCCACTTGGTGGGGCCAAGCCCTCAGGTCCCCAAGGGGGTCTGGGCCCTAAGTGCCCCATGGGAGCCCCGCAGCCCCCGTCCAGCCCCAAGGGCCCCATCTCACCTGTAAGGGGACGACGCGGGCCAGGAGAGGTAATCGGCGCTCAGGGTGGTGGGCCGTGGGGCCACCGGCTGCTCGACGGCCGCCTCCTGGCCGTAGGACTTGAGCAGCGAGGCGGAGCGCGTGGCCAGCATGGCCCGCTCGTTCCGGCGGAACTTGGCGCGGCGGTTCTGGAACCAGACCTGGGGCGGGAGGTGCGGTGAGTGGCAGCAGGGCAGCCGGAGGGGCTGGGGTCGTGGACCTGGGTGTGTGCCCGCCCTGCCGCCTGCTTCCACCTCTGGAAATAGGGACGACAAGAGGCACCCGCCGGGTGGGTGAGTGAGGAGGCTGAGCTGAGCCCGAGGCTGAAGGAGAGGGGGTGCACCTGAACGCCCAGCTCAGCTGGTGCAGGTAAAGCTGCAAACTTCAAGTGGCTTTTACGTATTAAAGTCCTTGTCAGGCACTGTTCTGAGCACTTTACAAAAATATTAACTCCCTCAACTGTCATAGACCCCTACAAAATAGACCCGTGTGTTTATTTTGCATGGAGGAATGAAAGCACAGAGAGGGTAAATAACTTGCCTAAGATCACACAGCTAGTTAAGTAGCAAGGTTTGGATTTGAACTCCAGCCCTCCTGCTCTTAAACACCCGGCGCCCCTTGGCAACTGCATAACCCTGGGTGAGCGGTGGCTTAGTGCGCTTCAGGCGGCTCTCCCTGGTGCCCCCTAAGGGGTCATGCTCACCTGGACGCGCGCCTCGCTGAGGTTGACGCGCCGGGCGAGCTCCTCGCGCACGAAGGCGTCGGGGTAGTGCGTGCGCTCGAACACGCGCTCCAGCGCCTGCAGCTGGCTGCTGTTGAACGTGGTGCGGTTCCGCCGCTGCTTTTTCTTACGCTTGGCGGCGCCACCTCGCCCGGGGCTGGGACACTCGCCTGTGGAGAGGCCGAAAGGGTCAGCAGAGGGGCGAGAGGCCCACGGTGTGCACTGCCCATCCTGGCCGCCCTCTGGGGCTGGGACAGCCTCCAGCCTTCTCCCTGTTTCCTGCGCTTCCGTCCACCCATCTGTCCATTCTTCAGCTGCATTTCCTGAGCACCTACCCAGTGGCAGGCCCCGGTGTAATGGTGACCAGCAGCAGCCAGGCCCTGCCTGCGGAGCCCAGTCTGAGCAAACTAATTGGGGCCACAGCCAGAGCCCATCAGGGACAAGTGACCTGGTCTAGCAGGGCCCAGGAGACACCTGATTGACCCCAGTGCCTGGCCCAGCTCTGGGGCACAGTAAGCTCTCCCTCCACATCTGTCATTGAATAATAATAATAATAATAATAATAATAATAATAATAATAATAAATAAATGGTAAAAAGCTGCAGGGGCCAAGGTGGTGAGGACCCGGGGCACGTGGGCACTAGCCCCCAGGTCATGGATGTCCACAGGAACCTGAGGCGGGTGCTGTGGGCCTCATCACTTGTGATTTGCAGAGGGGGAGGGAAGATGTGGAGGCTGAGGTCTCTGGCCCAAGTTCAAGGGCCCCCCGAAGTCACTGGTGGGGGACGGATTTGAACCCTGGAGTCTGGCACCAGGATCCTCATCCTGCTCCCCAAACCAAACCAGCTGTGCGAGCAGCCTTGGGGGTGCTGAGCCCCACCTTGTGTCGGGGGGGACTGGCGACTGGCGTCATGGGCTCATCGGCTGGGATCCAGACACACAGTGCCAGGGGTGAGCATGCACAGCCCTGGGAGGCCCTGAGGAGGGGTCAGGGGAGGGCCTCGGAGGGTGTCTTTCTTTCTTTTGTTTTCCAGTACTGGGACTGAACCCAGAGGCACTTTACCACGGACAGGGTCTTATTGAGTTGTAGAGGCTGGCCTCAACTTGGGATCCTCCTGCCTCAGCCTCCCTAGTTCCTGGGATCACAGGTGTGCACCATTACACCCAGTGAGAGATGTTCTTGAACTGGATTTGAAGGATGCGCAAGAGCCTACAGACCGGCATGGGGGAGGATGCCCAGGCAAGGCACAAGAGGGCCAGCTGAGGCAGCCTGTGAATCCCAGCAAGGAGCTGGCTGACCCGGCTCAGCCTTGGTGCAGATTGAGCAGCTCTGTAGGGGGGATTCTGCATAGCCCTGGGAAAGCACAAGGTCAGCCACTTTGTCCTCTCCGAGGAAGGGGATGTTCAGTGACTCTTTCCACATTTAAATTTTATCCTGGAGAGAAGTCCCCCCAGACCCAGCTGACCGTCCCCTCCTCCAGGAAGCCCCCCTGATCGCCCGCACCCCACAGAGCCCTGTCCATCTGCTCGCTCACCCTGCGCCTGGGCCAACGCCGCGCAGTTCGGCACAATTCCTCCTACGTCCGATTTTCTCATTAAAAATGTGTATTTTAATAGCAAAGTAATATCACTGCGTGTCCCGGTAAGAGTCAACCAGCACAGGGGTTGGGGGGAGTGGTGCAAAGTGCTCCCCTGTCCCCGTCACCGCCCCACCGTTTGGCAGATGACAGAAATGTTAAAACCTGACAGGTACAGATCCGGCGGGCTCGCTGGCGCTCTGCCGCGTCTGTCCTTGTCCAACAGCACTCTGGACACCTTTCCGTCTCAGCACAGCAAAAAAATCATTTTCCCAAAATGTATTTTCCCTCTTGTCCCCTCTCCCCGCCTGTAGGAATCATTTCTTTAATCAGTCTTTGCTGCATTTCCTGGATTGCTTTTTCCAAGGATAGTAAAATATGTGTACTGTTTTTTTTTTTTTTTTGATCCTGGGGATTGAACCCAGAGGCGCTGAACCAGTGAGCCACATCCTTAGCTCTTCTTTTTTATTTTGAGACAGGGTCTCGCTAAGGTGCTTAGGGCCTTGCTAAGTTGCTGAGGCTCACAATCCTCCTGCCTCAGCCTCCGAGCTGCTGGAATCACAGGTGTGCGCATCACCATGCCCGGCTTCTCTGTCTTTCTGATAATAGAAAACAGGCAGGCACTGTTCATCCCCAGCTAACGAGTCACCCTGCATCCTTTCTTCCCGGGCTTAGAAGCCCTTCCGTCCTCTCCTCTGTGTGCGGCTGCACTGTGCCTTATTCAGCCAGAGCCCTCTTGATGGGCACTTGGCGTGTTTCCAGCATTTTGAAACTTAAGGAATGCCGCAAGAAATAGCCTTATCCAAACAGCCTCTTCTATTTCTGCCAGTGCATATTTGGGACAGGTTCCTAGGCGTGGAATTTCTGGGCCAGTGAGTAAACGCTGGATGTGGCCAAGTCCCCCACGGCCTGTGCTCATCTGCTCTGACCCGTGGGGCGGGGCCTGTTCTGACCGCAGTTCAGCCGTACCTTGTATTTTCTGTTTCCCTGGTGACACTTTCCTCCATCAAAGAACATCATGCGGCGCTGGGGACAGCTCAGAGCAGAGGCTTGCCTAGCAGGTAGAAAGGGGTGGGGGGAACAGGCTATGTTCTTTGCACAAGGCTGGACTTTTGTGCAGTGGTTCACTGAGCTTCTAGAACATTCCAGGCCTGGCGATGGATCCCACTTGGCACTTCATCTATTCCTAAATACCCTGCAACACAGGACAGGCTCCCACTTCAAGGGATTATCTACTTCAAAATGCCCATGGCGCCCAGGCTGAGAGGCCCTGGGTGGGGGGTGACAGGCGCTTGTTTGCACAAGCAGAGGCGGGGAGAGGGAGCACAGAGGGGCCCGCGTGAGCTGGCCTTGTCCCCTGAACCTGCCTGCCTTGTCACTCCTCACCCCTAGCCTCAAAGGGGAGGCGAAGACGGATGAGAAAGTCCGGTGCCCGCGAGTCTCTGCACCACCGCTGGACGGAAACCCTACACCCCGCAGCTCGGCCGCCGCTGAAAACCCGCGAGTCCAACGGCGAAGGCAGTGATGGAAGCTTCCGGAACGCCAGCCACCCGGAGCTGACTTCCGCCCTCCTTGGGGCAGTGCTGCTTGGGCACACGCCCAGCACAGGAGGCATTTCAGCCAAAAAAGGAGACTTTTTCGGGAAGTTTCT
This sequence comes from Marmota marmota marmota, assembly GCF_001458135.2. Lineage (NCBI taxonomy): Eukaryota > Metazoa > Chordata > Mammalia > Rodentia > Sciuridae > Marmota > Marmota marmota. The sequence continues at coordinate 2,626,023 of NW_026000051.1, forward strand.
GAGCAACCCAAAACTGGGGGTGTTTAAAGGAAAACCATCCTCAGCCCCGGCGTCTCCGAGTGGCTGCTGGGGCAAGCAGTGCCATCCTGCAGTGAAAGGGCGGCCACTTGGAGCCAACGCCCTCACGCAAAGGGTGGCATTTGCTGCCCCCTGACCAGCACAGAGCCCCCTACCCTGCTGGGGTCCCCAGTAGGTCTCAAGCCAGCTCCCTGCGGTCCCCAAGGACAGCTGTGAGGGGAGGTGCCTGCCCAAAAGTGGCCTGTGCCCCGCTCCACATCTCCCACCCATGTCTCCCCACACCCGCCCTGTGAGCCTTGCACACCCAGGGAAACAATCCCGAGAGCCTCACCGAGGGCACCCGCGGGTTGGATCCACGGCCGCTGCAAGGAGCCCATCTCTGCAGGGTCTCTGCTCCCGCCACCCTGCTCCCAGGCGCCGGGGTCTGTCTCCCCACGATCTCAGCTCTCAGAGCCCGAGGTCAAGGTGACATCATCTCCTGGGTGCAGAAATGCCCAGCAGAGGCGCCAGCCCTGTGCAGCCCCATCCACGGGAAGCCCCCACTGCAGGAGCTTCGGGGACAGTGGCTCGTCACCGCCAGGAGCTTGCCTGAGCTGGCTGCTGCAGGCTTGGTCCCTGCCTGATGTCCCCGCGTGCCCTCAGAGCTGTGCTCCGTGGGACCCCAGGACAGGGCGTTCCTCGAGCCCAGGCCCCTGGTGGACGCCTGGGTGCAGCTCCCGCAGCGGGGGGGAGGCAGAGTGGAGGCCCAGCAGTCCAGCCCACGGCTTGGCCCCAGCCAGAGGGCCCTGGTGCGTCTGCCTCCAGGGGATGAATGGGCCGGATACTTGTTACCAGGAGTTCCTGAGCCACCTCCTGAAGGACCGTGGTGGGCGTGGGGACGCCCCAGGGGACTCCAGCTTGGGCTGCAGCATTATGAAAATAAACAAATCCCCTCAGAGCCTCAGGCCTCTGGGCCTCTGCCTTCTCCCGCTTTTCCCACATGGGGGGTTGGCGGCCTCCCCTGTCCTGGCGGGGCTGAGCCCCGATTCCCTTCTGTTCAATAAGCCTTTTGCTTTTCCCGACCTTCAGAACAAAGCGGAGACCCCTGCCTCGGTCCCCAGGGCAGTCCCCATGCTGTTGTGCCGGGTGGGACAGGACAGGACGGGGCTAGGGGTGAGGAGTGACAAGGCAAGCACTCTCAGGAGGGGAAAGCCTGTGCTCTCTCCCTTAACCCAAGTCACATGGTCCCTGTCCTATGACAGCGAGAAGACTGTGCGGGTCTCTGCCATTGTTACTCCACTCACACTGTTTCTTGGGCCGACTGCGGGCCACGCTCTGCTCTGACCAAACGATGGCGCACTCCCCGCCCGCCCCTGCACCCACAGTTTTTCTTATTCCGTGTATTTTAAGGGTCTAAATAGTCTGGAGGGAATTAACTGCAAATTCTTCGTAAGACAAATAAACTCAGCCCCTCTGTTGCTGCCTTTCTCAAGCTGTCGAGAGACACTCTCTGTTTGTTTTTGCTGCAAATAGTCAGTTTGCGCCTGACCCCGGGGCTGCGGAGAGCTCCAACCCAAATAAATGATTTTTATTAATTAGCATTTATTCTGACCAAATAAGCAAACCCCACCCCCACGTGGTCTCTGCCAACAGGATCACAAAAATAAACAAAGGGTCCTTGGGACCTTGATGTGGATTTAACAAATTAACACTGGGCCTTCGATGGAGGCGCTTGAGCTGCAGAAATGTTTATGGCCAGGGAAAGTCACGGGCAGGAAGGGGGGGCGAGCTTCCGCCCCCCAGGGCTTCCTTGGAGGACACCTGGGTTCCTTTGAGGGGTCCTGGGAGAAGGGCTCGGAAAAAGCTTGAAACCCCCTCCTTCGCTTGGAGTGCGACCCAGAGGGGCCGCGCTCAGTGGTCAAGGAGGGGCCAGGTTCCAGGTTTGGATCTTAGGTCAGTCACTAGCAGAGTGGCCACGCGTGACCCTTTCACCGTTCCCTGGAATTGCACCTGAAAACGGGAATAACAGGGCCCAGCTTGAGGCTCCTGGCTCAGGTTTCCTGGGAGAAACCGAGGCCCACAGGCCAAGCAGCCAAGGGCACAGCCCAGGCCAGACCGGGGGGCTCTGAACCAAGAGCGCAGCACAGCGCAGCGCGCGGGCAGGGCCTCCTCCCCACGTCTCCCCAGGCGCTCAGGGGTGCTGGAGGGGTGCCCACGGCAGTGCCTCTGTTCCCAGGCTCAAAGGCCTGGGGGGCTGTGCTGGGGGCGTGGCAGGCTGACCAGGCCTGGCCCAGTGTTGGCCTCAATACACTTGGAAGCAGGACAGAAGGAAGTAGGAGGGAGAGAAATGGGGTCCTGACCCTGTGGGGAAGGGCACTAGGGGCTTCCAGCCCCATCCCAGCCCGCATCCCAAGCAGGGGCCAGGAGTCGGTGTGGTCACCGGCCGACACTGGGGGCCAGGCGTAGGCAGGAGGGCAGCTCTGGTCGTCTGGTCGGGTCTGCATGGGGAGCCTCCATGGGCCAGTCAGCCATGGGTGGAGCCAGCCCTGGCCCTGGGTAGTCTCAGGCCATCCCAGGACGGCAGCCTCCCGTGTGGCCCCTGCCTCTGCCACACTGATCCCGAGCCCACAGGATCTCCTGCCCGGGCTCACCTTCACTCCGGCAGAGACGTGGCCTCCTCCAGGAAGCCTCCTAGGCTCCCAGAGGCCCCGCCCTGCCCCCACCTCACCTCTGGCCCACTGGAGGGTAAGCCTGGGGTCGCTGGGTCAGCAGGGACTGGAACTTACTGCGTCTGTGTCCTTGAAACCCACCCTAGGGCCGGGGACAGGTAGGCTCTCCGTGAATGTGTGTTAGTGTTGAAGGAACGGGCCAGGAGTGGAGGAGGGCCCGGGGGACTGCAGCGCCTGCCCTCCTGCAGGCCAGGCTCCTCCTAGGGGCCATCCAGGCCCAGGCCTGGAGGATCTCAAGTTCAAGGCCAGCCTCAGCAACCGAGCAAGAACCCTGTGTCAAAATACAGGTGAAAAGAGCTGGGATGGGGCTCAGTGGCAGAGGTTGGCTAGTATGTGCGCCGCCCTGGATTCCATCCTCAGTACAACAAAGAAAACGGAAAGGAAGAAATATGCAGATTCCAGCAAGCTCAGGGAAACATGCTCAACACAGTTCAGATCCACCCACAGTGTCTCACCCACCCCCGGGGAGGGCTGCAGTCAAGACGGCACACCCAGCAGGGGCAGGAACCCACACTGCTGCTGGGAATGAAAATGGTTCATCCACTTTGGAAAACAGTCTAGAAGCTTCAGCAAAATGTGAAACAGAGTTACCACAATTACTACAGAGTTACCGCAATTCCACCCCCAGGTGTTTCCCCAAGAGAAATGAAACACATCCCCACAGACTTCCATAAACAAACCTCCACCAGGCATTAGTAAGTGGGAACCACCCTACATCAGCTGACAGGTGGGCGTGGCCTGACCACACAATGGAATATTATTCAGCTGTGAAGGGGACGCCGGTCCCAAAGCCCACATACCATAGGGACCCCTTTATGGGGAAGGTCCAGAACAGGGCTGGGAAAACCGCACAGAGCCCGGCCCGCAAGCCTGGGTTTGATCTCTAGCACCACAGAAAAGAAAGAAAGAAATGTCCAGAGTAAGCAGAGAGGCAGGGACAACGCAGATCAGTGGCCACCAGGGCGGGCGGCTGCTGAAGGGCACGGGTTTCCTTCAGCGTGTGAGCCTCTCAGCTGGGGGACTCACGGCTGAAACCCACCCGACGGCCGCGGGTGACGTGCTCGAGGGACAGAGTGTATCTCAATGAAGTCGTTATTTTAAAGTAGGGGGCTGAGGGGAGCCTGGGGTCAGCAGAGGATCGGCACCCCCTGAATCACTGCTGTTGAGGTGCCGCGGGGAGAGGTGTCGGGGAGCCCGCGAAGCCGGGGAAGGTGCGGAGCCCCGGAGGCTCTGCCGAGGGTCTTTGGGAGCTGGTGGCCGGGCTGCAGCAGCTTACTCGGGAAAGCCCTAGGTGGGTCAGGCCCAAAATTCCAAAGCCCAGGAACCGTAGGAAATGGGGTCATGAAGGTCATGAAGCCCCAGTGGGGAGCAGGGACATTGGTGTCCAGTTCTCAGGCACAAAAAAAAAAAGGGGCCAGGAAGGCAAAGCCAGATGCAGCTGGCCTGCCCCGATCCTGGGGCTCCCAGTGCCCAGCAGGAACCCCGTGGAGTTGCTCGGTCCCCAGGCCACCTCCCTCAGGGCACCAAGAGCCAGGGGCTCAAAGTCCCAGGCTCCTCTGGTCACATTCCACTCCCAAGACCCCAAAACCAAGCTCCAGAGAGTGGGGCACTGGCTGGAGTTGGGGTACGGGAGGGGTGGGAGTTGGGGGGTCTTCCCGGAAGAAGAGGAGCAGCCTTCTGCCCCAAATCTACTCTGAGAGGGGGTCCTGTCTGGTTTTAATCTAAGGTTGGTGGCCAAATGCCAAATTCATTGTAAAAACCTACATTTTAATAAGGGGCTGGTATCTGCGGGAGAGCTGCCGGGTAACCATTGCCTGCCCAGGACGAGCAGCAAGCTCGGGGCTTCCTCTCCTGTGGGGGGCCCTGGGCCTCTCAAAGCCTGCAGCCAGCTGGGGAGTCTGGGCTGGACACACAGCTGTTCCAGGTTCACGGGAGGCTTGGTTTGGAAACAAACCTGCAAACCGCGCTGGGATCCCCAGCCTGCTGTTCTCATCCTCGGAGCCTGGAGGGACCTTAGAGGTCGCCCATCAAAGCCCCTCATTTTGCAGATGGGGAGATGGAGGCACGGAGGGCACGTGACTTGGCCAAGGGCTCCCAGCAGGATAGTGGGACCCCAGGTTCTGTTCACTAAGTCTGATGCCCGGGGACGCTCACTGTCCTCCCCTCCCACTTCTGTTCCCAGGCTTCCAGGGTGGATGCTGACCCAGCCGCCCATCCAAACAGCAGAAGCGCCTCCCCAGAGTATCTGAGGATGAGAAAAACTGGGCCCTGGGTGCCCTTAGACAACAGAGCCCCCCTCCTTTTTTTTGGTACTGGGATTAAACCCAGGGGCATTGAACCACTGCTCCTTATTTTTATTTTAAGACAGGGTCTCACTAAGTTATTTAGGGCCTCACTAAATTGCTAAAGCTGACCTTGAACTTGATCCTCCTGCCTCAGCCCACCCCCACCTCCACCCCCAGACACTGGGATTACAGGTGTGCCCCACTGCACCCAGGGACATCTCCCCTCTTGAGTCCTGGGCTTCCCGCGTGTCCATGGCAGCAGGAGCAGCGTCTGTAACCCCGTCTCTGGCAGTGGGGCTGGGTCCAGGATCTTCCTAAGAGCGATGAACATGATGGTGCTTCACACGCACCTTCATCTCAAAATCCCTCCCCGGGCTCTTTGGCACTTCCCCTACTCAACCCTGAACCCCTCGAGGACTCCAAGGAACACCACCGACCCCTCCCCAGGCAAGCACAGGTGTGCAAGAAGTCTGCAGGTGACGCCCAGGGGCAGCGATCCGAGAATCCTGCCCACCTACCCTCTCTCAAGTCAGCCGGTGGGGAGTCCTTTTTCCTGTGCCTCTGCCCTTGCCCCACCGCAGGGTCCCCAGGTGCACCACAGCTCCTTCTTCCCAGGCTGGTGGCACCCGCCCTGACTGTGGCTGGGGACAGTGCTGCCCTCCCCAAGGCTGAACTTGAAGCAATGCTGGAGATTTTCCTGACCCAGTTGTGGGTTCCGGGCAGGCTGGAAACTGTGTGTGAGGCTCAGCTCGGCCGAGCTCCAGGGCTGTCTCAGGGCTCCTGCCCCTGCAGCCCTGGGGGGGGGGGGCTGTGGTGAGGACAGGATCTCTTCTTCCCCACCCTTTTTTTTTGCCTTTCTTCCATCAGCTCAGCTTTTACCGTGCGCTTGGGCCTGGGTCATAAAGCCCTGCTTTCCAGGATGCAGAGGGCTCGGTTCTGAGCCAAGCTCACAGTGGGGACAAGGGAGATCAGAGTGGGAAAGTAACTAACCAGGTCACACTGACAGGAGGGGCCAAATGGGGGTTTATGTCCAAACTCCCTGTGCCCAGAGTGGCTGGGGGAAGCCCTTCTTGGAATCGCCGTTTCCAGCCCAGGGTGACCAAGGCTGCTGTTGACAGGCAGCAGAGACAGGCCCAATTTCTGGGGCTCAGTTGACCCTCTCCCTCTACCTGAACAAGCAGAGCGTGGTGCCCACGGTCCCCAGGCTGGTGCTCCCTGCTGGGTGGGGGCAGGTGAGCACCTGTGTCCATCCCAGCTACTGTCAGCCCAGGACTGCCTCCAGGGGTGGGGGATCAGAGCCAGGCCCTGGGGTCTCCAGCACCTCGAACACGTTCCCAATCAAGCCCTCTCACAACAGCCAACCCTGACTCTGGAGGATTCCCGGCACAGTGGGCCCTAACTCTGCTCGCCGTGGTCCCCCAGTTCTGCTGGGTTTAGACTGTGAAGGGGCAGCACTGGGGACTCCAGGACCACTTTGCTCTCTCAAAGCAGCTTCAGCCCTGACTCTGGGGACTGCCTGCCCCTGGACACACAGGAGCTCCCAGTGCAAGGGAAGATCCCAGACCTGGATTTCTCAGAATCTGGAATCAGCCACTGACCATCTGCTTTGGAATTCTACTTGTTGTAAAGGGACATTCCCGTCCTGAGGGGCCAGCTGAGGATCTGCAGCAGACTCTCCAGCACCTGCAAGTTTTGGAACCAGGACCTTCAGTGCAGCCCTCTGGGAAGGACACGGCTCAGAGGGGTGGACAGTGGTCGGGGCTCCAGGTCTGCCCTGTGCCTCTTGGCAGCTGCAGGCTACACGCAGCCACCTCAACTTGAACTTTCACGGATTAAAATGAAGATGTAAATCCCATTCCTGGGTCTCACGAGCTGCATTTCAAGGCCTCAAGAGCCACATGTGGCCAGTGGCTGGCAGGATGAACACTGCAGATGGGGAACGCGTCCATCACCACAGAAGGTTCCACAGGCCAGAGCTGCCTAAATAGGCTGTCCCCCTCCCCCGCTAGCTCTTCTCTTCTTTCTTGGTACTGGGACTGAACTCAGGGATGTTTGCCACTGAGCCACATCCCCAGTGCCTTTTATTTTTTATTTTGAGGCAGGGTTTTGCTAAGTTGCTCAGGGCCTCACTAACTTGCTGAGGCTGGTCTTGAACTTGTGATCCTCCTGCCTCAGCCTCCCAAGTTGGTGGGGTCAGGCGTGCACCACTGTGCCTGGCTTCTTCTTTTTTTAAAGGGGAGTTGGGGGATGATGACGACCACAAAGACCATCACCGAAGGACATTTGTAAGGTGAGGTAGCTATACATGCTACCATACTGTTTATTTGTTTATTTTCCAGACTTTAGGTCCTGTGTCCACATGTATCCAGGTACTTACAGTGTGTATAACTATGATCTTCTCTTTCACATGGGGCATGGATTGAGAATCTGGGAGTAAGATCAGACACACCTAAAGACAAGGTGTATGATCACACAGTTCGTGCACTGCCCAACTTTAAGATTGTCATTCCAATAGACTACAGTGTGCTGGGTGCCCCCTACAGTTGTGCAGTGGACAACCTGTCCAACCACACTTTGCTTTCCTGAAAATAACTGCATTCAATAGCTGGCATCACATGCCAGCTACATGAGATCTGTGAACAAGTGGCTTTACCTTTCTGAGCCTCAGAGTCCTCACTCTAAGTGGAGACTGGTATCTAAACTGGTATTTGACAACACTTGGCACCCTGTAAGTGTTCAGGTAACATCGCTGTTGTGTGTGTTCAGGCTGGGGGGATTGATATTACCTCACCATTTTATGGAGCTGATTTAGTGTGGTGAGGCTTCTCCCTGCGGGTGGCCGGAAGCTCACTCCATCCACCCTCAGCCCCCTGCCATCTTCACAGCCACGGGGAGACCAAGACTGCTGAGCCAGACATTCCCCTCCCCTTGGACACTAAGGTTCCTCCCAGCTCCTATCTGCTGTAAACACTGGGGGCTGTCTCAGTTCTATAGCTTTCTGGGGGGGAAGGATGGGGGGGGGTGTTCAATACCCCACCTGCTTCAGAGGAAGTCTTTCCAACACACTCCTCTCCAGCACTTCCGGGTTCTTACATGCAAAACCGCCAGGACAGGGGTGCCCACCAGCCCAATGGCAGGAGCTATGGATGCCAGAGTCAGGCTGGGGCTCTGAGTCCCTCCTCCACGGCTGCACCCTCTCCTACAGCCTCTCACATCCTCAGTCTTCCCAGCTAGAAAATGGGGGTAACAACCACATCTCCTCCTGGGGCAGTTGTGAGAACTAGAAGGACAAATACACATGATCAGTCACATACACCTTAGTCACCGTAGCTGTCAGCGTGTCCCTTGGAGCCAGATTCCAGACTCAGGTCCCAGACTTGCCATATANCCCTCTCCCTGAGCAAAGCGCAGGGGACTCCGGCCCCCAGTACCGAGGGGCAGTTCCCACGGCCGTGCCACCCAAGGCCACGGGCTGGACGGGCTCCGTGACGGACTCCACTCGCCATCCCAGCTGGACAGGCCGGGGAAGTGAGGCGGGGGAGGGCGGTCACAGCCGCAGGTCCATGGCTGGAAAGGCAGCAGATCGGGCACTCAGCTGGGCTGTGGGCCTCCAGACGCCACCCGGGGCCCCGTGGATCCTGGATGAGTGCCCGCTCCTCCACTGCTAACCGTGCACCTGGAGCCCGAAGTCACCCCCGCCGGCAGCAATGTGGACCCTCACCAGGGCACCCCTCCTCCACTCCCCTTTCTCAGGGTCCTTTTGATCCCTTAGCAGAAGTCCTCCTATCCCAGTACCTGCCTGGGGAGTGTGGCCTCCCGGGGCACTCAGGAATGTGGGTGACTCCTTTCCCTTGACAGGCAGGACTGACTGCAAGGCCTCCACTTATGGCAGATCTCACCCCACACCCGAGCTGGAAGCCGAAGGCACATTCGGAGCCTTTCTGTCCTTCAAGGGCCTGGGTGGCTGTTGGGGAAAGGGGACTGTGCTCCTCAGGAGCTGTCCTTCACACTCGTGTGAGTGCTGGATGCGCCTCGGTGGTGCATGGCCCACCAGCCCCTCTGGGGGAGCATGTGCCTGGCCAATTGCAGGCCATCTGCAGGCTCCAGGTTACACTAGCTCCCCCTCCTCAGAGGGGGCTTTATAAGATACAGGTCCACATCAAAGGGCCACACTCGCCCTTAAAGTAGGGTAAGAGCCTTTTTTTTTTTTTCCCCTGAGCAGTGAAGTTCTGGGTAGAACTTTCCCATTAATACTCTGTGAATTCACTTGGGGGCTCGTTAACTTGTGCTGTCAGAAATGCTGGGTTTTAGAACAAAACTGCACTTTGGAAAAGCTCCGGCCCAAGCCCTGCGTCTGCCACCCGCCGAGAGGCTCCTTTTGCTTTCCAGCCAAGCCCCATGTTAAATATTCTGAGCTGGTGGGGCCCTTGCTCCCCACACCCCACAAAGGATGCAGGGGTCCAAAAAGGGGGGCTCCAGCCTTGAGGGGCTCTCCACCCAGCTCTCCCTAGGTGGTGAAGCAGGCTCTTGCCCTCAGCCCGGGAGGAGAGAGACAAAACAAAGCTCTGGGGTAAAACCAAACCAAACAAGCAAGTTGGTCCAGTGGGGCTACAGGCAGGTGGCAGAGGGTCTGGAAGGAAGCCCACTCTACCAGGCAGCCTGGCTCCCCAAAGCAGGTTCTCATCTGCACTAGAGAGAACCCTGTGGCAATTTTTGGTCATTTAACTCTGTCCCTTTGCCTGACACCCACTCCATGGCCTCCCTCCGTCCTCCTTAGCCAGGAAGCTCTGAGGATGTGCCTCCCCCAGCAGGTGTGTCCACACTCATGGGCTGGGGGAGGAGGGGATCCCCCAGAATATCCAGGACGACCCTGGACCTTCATGAGCTCTGGCCTTAGCCAGGCCTGGCCACCTGCCTGGGCAGTGTTGAGTTCTCCCTGGGCTGCAGAGAGACTCCAGGAGATGAACCAGAGGGTACTGCAGCCACCCTCGCCCTATCCCTGGGCCCCCCAGTACATGCATTTGGGGAGGTCCTGCACCAGTCATAGAAGTGCATTCAAACTATGTTCAGTTCTGCTTTTTATAACATTTTTAGTTGTATTGTAGATGGATACAATACCTTTATTTAGCTTTTTTTTTTTTTTTAAATGTGGTGCTGGGGATTGAACCCAGTGCCTCATGCATATTAGGCAGGTGCTCTACCCCTGAGCCATAACCCTATCATCAGTTCCACTTTTTAAAGGGAATAAATCCACAACTATCTGGCATTGCCAGGAGGCAAACCCTTGTCCACAGCCTTGGTGATAGCAAGAAAAATTTTCTAACATATTTAAAATACAGACAGCAGAGCAGCTCTGTAGATAAATACCTATAGTCAGATTGTGGTGAGGCAAGCTTTGCCCCAAGAGCTCAATTAATTTTTAAAAAATACTATTTACTGGGCTGGGGCTGTAGTTCAGTGGCAGAGCGCTTGCCTAGCATGTGTGAGGCACTATGTTGAATCCTCAGCACCACATAAAAATAAACAAATAAAATAAAAGCATTCAGTCTATCTACAACTACAAAAAAAATTAAAAAAAAATACTATTTACCTAGAAGAGAAAGAAGGAGGAGGAGGAGGAAGAGAGAGAGAAAAAGACTATCTACCATATTTTTTTTTTACAAAAATGATAAACAACCTGGTTAAAAAATGGGCAACGACCTGAGCAGACACCTCACCAAAGATCTACAGATGGCACATGAGCATACAAAAGATGGTCCATGTCATATATCACTGGGGAATGGACTTAAAACAAGACACCATGATGCGCCCATCAGAATGGCCAAGGTCCAGAACACTGACAATTGGCCAAATGTGCGTCTGTTGCTGGTGGGGAGAGACGTTAGACTTGGAAGAAAGTCTGGCAGTTTCTTAGGAAGCTAAGCAGACCCTACATGTATTGACCCACATGAGCTGAAAAATGTGCGCATGAGAACTGCCCACGGCTGTTCACAGCAGCTTTTTTCAAATTGCCCAACTTGGAAGCAACCAAGATGACCTCGGGTAGGTGAGTGGATAAACACACAGTGGCCCATCCAATTCTATTTATTTATTAAGTTTGCACCAGGGATTGAACCCAGGGGCATTTAAGCACTGAGCCACATCCACAGCCCTTTTTTTGGATTTTATCTTGAGACAGGGTCTCACTGAGTTGATTAGGGCCTCACTAAGTTGCTGAGGCTGGCTTTGAACTTGTGATCCTCCTGCCCCAGCCTCCTAAACTGCTGGGATGACAGGTGTGGGCCACTTACTTTAACCCCTGAAGCCTGAAAAAAGTCAACCTGGAGAAAACCGGCCCCACCTTTTAAGCCGACTCTCAGGACAGGAGTGCGCATATCCCACAATAGAGGAGAAGGAGAGGGCAGGGAGGAGGGAAGGGACAGTGGCTACAAGGCCTCCAGTGTCCTCAGCCCCAGCTGCACAGTGCAGGGGTCAGGCAGGGTAGGGGTGGAGCTTAATTGGATGCCAGCCCCTGGGCCCCACCCCTGAGAGTCCCACTGAGCTGGTTTGGGGCAGGACCCACCAGGCCTCACTGAAAGCTCTCCAGTCAGCCCTCAGCCAGGGTGGAGGCCAGGGGTGCAGAACACCAAGTGCATGGCCGGTGCCACACAGGCCTCGAGGCCAGCTCCAGCCCTGTGGCCATGGACGTCTACCCAAAATGAGCCTGCTTTTTACCTGCAAAATGGAGACCCACCTACAAGGTGGTTACAGGTGACGACTGTAAGGTAGTGAGCCCTGCAAGGAAGGGGAGGAGGACACACAGTGGCTCCTGCCAGCTTGCGAGGAGCAGTCCCCAGAGCCAAAGGTGCCCGCCCACCAAGGTCTGGCACCGTCCTGGAAGATAAGTACTATCATCCCCCTTTTACAGATGGGGGAGCCATGATGACTGGCCTGAGGTCATCCAGTCCCCAGGGCCAGGCTCTGGGTCCCCAAGGAAGCAGGCAGGCTCTTGCTGGAGACACAAGCACTTTGGGAGTTGGGAGCTGGGGATGGAGGGCGCAGGAAGGCCTGAAAGAGGAGAGCCCCAGAGAGGAGACAGGCATGTGTTAGGGGGCACACAGTGTCTCCCTGTGTCCTGACACCAGCACCCAAGCCATGAGCCCATGTGAAACTGGTGACTGACACCCAGACTGAAAAGGCTACAAACTATGATTCCAAGCGCAGAGCAGGCGCTGTCCACCCCATTCTATGAAGGAGAAGGCTGAGGTCACAGAGAAGATGCTAGGCCACATGGCAGGAGGGCAGGGATGCGTGGACTGGGGCAGAGGGCAAGCAGTGTGCTCCTCCTCATCCTACAAGACCCTGCCCAAAGGGCCCTTCCCTGAACCCAGGACCCTGGAGCACGTGTTCGCAGGTTTCCCCACACTGGCTCTTAGGCTTGGTCTCCTGTCTCAGGGCCCAACTCTGTGTGAGCTCCAGGTTTCAGTGTCTCTCTGGGCCCCACGCTCTTGAATGACAGCAGGCAGAGTGACAGAATTGGCTCCATGAGCTTTCCTGGCCTCTCAGAGTCAAATACGCCTTGTCCAATGTCAACGATGCATCTTGGGAGAAAAATGAGTCTGATGTGCCAGTACAGGTGCTTGGGGGACAGGAGGGGCAGAGACCCGGGGCAGTTCATGGGTCCAGGCATGGCTTTAAACAAGCCCCTCACCTCACGGAGCACAGAGTGTCTCCCTCTGAGGGACACACACAGAGTGAGTCCTCAGCACCCCGTCTCATTCCCTCAGAGTGGACATGGCCTGCCCAGGCCTGCGCAGCTGGGCTCTGAGCCAGGCTGGGCCAGGATGCCTTCCTGTTCCCGACCTGGTTGTTATCAGGACCCCATGGCCTTGGGTCCAGTGACCCTCAGGGGAGCCAGGCTGTTCTTTCAACCCGTTCCTCCCTCTCTGCCTCCATTCCCCCTCCATACCGCAGGGCACGCGGGGGCTGTGAGATGGCATCTGGAAGATGGTCAGGGGATGGGACCCACTTTGACCCTCTGCACCTCTCCCCTCTTCCCTGCCGAGCCAGAGGCCACTTTGGTCCACGAGCCCGAGTGCCCTGAGCAGCCCACATCTCCCAGGCTCCACAAAGACGACTGTCGTTTGAGGCAGCAGATCTGTCCCCGCTCTGACTCTGTGCTGCAGGTGTCTATCCCTCAGCCCAGACAATCAAATATGGAAAAGAGCCTGTAACAGGAAGTGCAGATTGCATGATTCTCCCCTACGGGTGGCCCCACCTGGGCTCCACTGATTTCATTAGCATTCCCACCCCCCTGGGCCCACCCAGGCCCCCACTGGAGGGAAGGGGAGGGGGCGGGAGCAGGAGGGTTAATTTCAGGGACTTGCGGACCTGCCTCGTGAATCCTCTTTATTTTCCTTTTCAGCGTTGAGGATGGAACCCAAGACCTTCTCCACACCAGGGAAGTGCCCTACCACTGAGCCACATCCCCAGTCCTAATTTCATGAACTGGGACCTCGTTCTGAGAAGGCCCTGGCTTGGTGACGCACATGTTACCAAGGGGCCCACCCTTGGAGCCCACCCTGCACCAGCACAGGCCCAGGTGAGTGTTTCATTCATGCTCACCTGGACGTCCCCCTCCTCCCACCCTGGGCGAGAACCAAGGAGCGCAGGGCATGGTGCCGCACACCTGTCATCCCAGTGACGGGGAGGCTCAATCAAGAGGATCACAGGTTTGAGTATAGCCTCAGCAAATTAGCCGGGACCTAAGCAATTTAGTGAAAACCTGTCTCAAAAAATTAAAAGAAAATTAAAATAAATAAATAGAAAGGGCCAAGGATGTGCCTTCGTGCTAAAGCACCCTTGGCTTAAATCTCTAAAAAGAAAAGGCCTGGAGCATGCAGACACACCAGCTCAGAGGGTTTCCTGGTGCAGCACTGGAGACGGAAACCAGGGGTGCTCTGCCACTGAGCTACATCCCCAGTCCTCTTTTTAAATGTTTATTTTGGGACAGGGTCTCACTAAATTGTTCAGACTGGCCTGGAACTTGCCATTCTCCTGCCTCAGCTTCCTGAGGATTCTAGGTCACTTCCTGTCTTTGCGTAGAGTGTCCCTTCTGACTAGTGGATATCCCAGTCTTGCTCTTACCCCTCCGTGAAGAACCCTCCCCTCACTGGCCCAGAATGGCCTGGGGCATGACTGCCTCTCCCAGCTCTTGCCATCAGCGATTAAGCTGGCCTGTGCCTGGCACCACAGGTGCTCAGTAAACTCTTGGGGTGGAGGGATGAAGGGTTCTGAGCCTCCAGCCTTTTAGCCTCTAGGAACACAAGGGTTAAGGCCCAGGAAAATGAAGGCCTAGAACCTAGTTTTTGACATTACAGGGCAGAAATATAATTTAAAAATAGTTCGTGGGGCTGGGGATGTGGCTCAAGCGGTAGCGCGCTCGCCTGGCATGCATGCGGCCCGGGTTCCATCCTCAACACCACATACCAACAGAGATGTTGTGTCGGCCAAAAACAAACTAAAAAATAAATATTAAAAAATTCTCTCTCTCTTTAAAAAAAAAAATAGTTCGTGACATCTTGAGTGCGGGAGATGGCATGTCATCACTGTTCTTGGCCATGGGTCAAGGGTATTTGTGTCCAAGGCAACATGGTGGGGGGCCTTGCTACTGGAAGAGGGTGCTGGGCCTAGTAAGAACCAACCAGCCCAGCTGCCCAGGCCTGGGCAACCTCCCCAGAATCAGGTAGGGCTGGGACACTCCCTGGCCATCTAGAGGGCTTCCGGTCATCACCCTTGAGCACCCCTTGGCTCACAAGCTCTGTGGCTGAATAGATGGATGCCCTCAGCCTCGGTGACACTACAGAGAGGCCAAGAAGGCCAGCCAGCCATCCAGACCTCATGGGCAGACAGGGGTGGCTTTGAGTCATGATTGAGACTGAGGTCCTGAAGTGAGTTCTGCTGCCCCACTCACAACCGAAGTCCCTTGGGAAAGTCACTGGACCTCTCTGAGTCTTGGCTGATGCAGGTCCTTCAGTGAGGCCTGCGTGAGGCGCTGCACGTGAAGCACGGCGGGCCAGGCTGTCCTGGGAACTCTTCCTTTCCACACGGAGCCCCAGCACTCCCACGACCCTTTGGACAACAGCCTCCCCCAGGGCCAAGGGTCCAGGGCAGCCTCACGGGCTCCAGCCAATCAGCACCCAGCTTCTCTCGGTTCAGAGGTGGGCCGGGGCCCAATCAGGGCATAGGGAGACTTTTGCTGGGACTTCTGGCATCTTTTCTTTGGCTTCGTGTGAGTGAGTCTGTCTGTCTCCAAGCCCCATGGGGGTGCTGAGAATCGAACCGGTCCCTCCCACATGCTAGGCAAGCGCTCCACCACTGAGCCACAACCCACAACTGGTTTTCTATCCGTCTTAGGTGACGGCCCTGACTGGCACACCACCTAAGCTCCTTGTCCTCGCTCTGGCAGAAGTAGAACAGTGTGCCCCCTGCTCCAGGAGCCCCTTTCCACCCTAGTCTGCAGCCAGCACTGCGCCCAGGGACTTGCGGACCCGCCTCGTGAACCCTCTTTACTCGCAGACCCCCCGGCCACATGGGCGGGTCAGGGGTCCCCCTCCAAGCTAGGTTTGGAGGATAATCTGTGCGGCCTGTTGGGGGGCTCTGGCCAGCTGCAGCCGTGTGCCGTGGGGTGAGCAGGGACAGGGTGGGGTGTTCTGGATTCTGGAGTGGGACGCTGCCTCTGCCCGCGGTGGTGGGAGGGACTCCCCGGCTCTGACAGCTGATTGGTGGGTGTCTGTCTAGAGCCTGCGCTTAGTAGGGGGTCATGAAGCGCTGAATAAAGGAGCCTCCATTTCTCATCTGTGAAATGGAGATTTCGACAGCCTTCTATAAAGAGGAGGAAGGTCCTGCTGGTCTAGTGCTTCGCCTGTAGTGGGGGACCTTGAAAGGAAGGAAGCGGGTCCCAGCAGGGGCTCCTGTGGACAGTGACATCACCCAAAGAAGCCACTTTAAGGACGGTGTGGCAGGCTCAGCGCAGCGCGCCGAGGCGGGAGGCCTCGCAGGCAAAGCCCCGCCCTCAGGCTGTTCCGGACCCTGCGCTCAGGCCCGGCTTTGTGTGTCTGCTGTGCCAAAGGCTGAGGAGGACTGCAGATACCCGAGCAGTCCCCCGGGAGCGGGCAAAGCCACTGCCCAGAGCGGGTGGAGGCCGCCTGCGCTCCCCCTCTGGCTTGGTCCTGAGCTTGCCAACAGACAATGGGGACAGACCAGCGCCTGCTCTCGCTGCCCCGCCTCGGGGTGGGACTGGGGTGGAGGGACAGAGATTTTGCCTTAATATGGAGCTAGTTTGGGTTGGGACACTTCCTGATCCCTATGCTGGGAAGATGAGGGTCCCTGGGGACCCGAAGCCGCCAGGGGTGTGGCTGGGTCCTCGGTTCATCCTCTCTCTGGGTCCCCTACCGCGAGATCCTAACAATAGCAACGGCAGTAATAATAAGGACAGGAGGAGCCTGCCATGTGCCCAGTGCGCCTATCCCCTTCCTCCTCAAAACCCACACTTCTGGGTAGGTGCTGTCATTGTCCCTGCCTTACAGATGAAGAAACTGAGGCTCGGGAAACTCCTTGCCCCAGGAGCCCAGCGGAGCCAGTCTGACTCCATGGTCCCTTTCTGGGCCACAGACAGCTGGCCAGCAACTCCCCGGAGCTGCCACCCTCCTAACCACACCTCTTCCTCGGGGATGTCCATACCCATGGGAAAGTGGAAAGAGGAAAATTCGAGTGCCCAGAGTGGCCCCTCTCCGGTCCATTGCTGTTTCCCCCGTTTTGAACAAGACAGGAAACTCTTCCGTGGTTCCCCAGAGAGCCCCGAAGCTGCCAGTGAGACCTCCAGGACTCTCAAGTTCCTCCGCCAGGGTCCCCGAGCTGGCCTTGCATGCCAAAGGGGATGCGTCCTGCCTTTGGCCTCTCTGAGAATGGGGCTCTCTTATCCTGCCTCCTCCCGACCAGGCCTCCCTTCCCACACGTCTTCCCGCCCTCAGACCACTTCGATTTCCATCTGGTTTTGGTTTGGAGGGCGGGTTTATGGAGAAGCAGAGAGCTGGCACCTACGGCCATAAACCTGATCTGTTCACTTCTTTTCTTGTCCCCCAAGCTCTGGGCATTTCCCTCCTCTGCCATCTGCCTCCCAAAACCCCAGGGCTGCTTTGTCATGGGGAACCTGCTTCGGACGGCTACTGACATGGGGTCCTGGGCAGAGAAGGAAGCCAGGGTCCAGATCGGCTTCCCTCAGAAGGCGAACAGCACGTCTGCGCCAGCTTTGCAGGGCCCAGGACTGGTGGCGCGTGGAGTGCGCATGCGTGTTCATGCTCTAGCCAGGCTGGGAGGGTAGGGGAGAGCCCTCCGGACGCACACCCGAACGTCCCAGCCTTCTCCCTGGGCTCTCTCACCCCCAGGTCTCCTGGAAGTTGCAATTAATCTCTAATTTGAATTTTTAACCTCAAACACCACATTATAAAAATAGTTGTGCTGTGTTTTATAGATGGTATTTGTCATGAAATTAGACACGGTTACAGTCAGTGCCGTGGAAAATAAAGCAAGACGCCTCCTCCCGCTCTGGAGTGGCGGTCAGGTCCAGCGGCAGCGAGGCAGCAATTCAGCACTGTCCCTCCCAAGAGGGGTCCTCAGGCAGACCGGGCAGGGACAGAGGGGTCTGGGTCCTGTGACGTTGGGGGCAATGGGCTGGTCAGTGTCCCCCTTGGGGAAAGTAGAGTTAGGTTTCAGCAAAGCCCCCGGGGGAGCTGCTGGGGCCCACTGGCTTAACTCGGTGCCCCTGCCTGCGGGGGGAGGTGGCTGGAAAGCTTCTCCCACCCCAGATTTTCCATCTGTGAAGGAAGTCCCAAACTGCATCCGCCCCTCCTCCTGAGGGACAGGGAGGGGGCCCAGTAGGCACAGAGCTGAGCTCCCACCTGCCTGACCTCATCGACTCCCCTGAACAGCCCAAGCCCCGGGTCCTTCCATCTTGCCGAAGAGAAATTCCAGGATCAGAGAGATGAGCACGTTTCGAAATAGCTCAGCAAGTGAGGAGGAGGCTGAGGCCAGAATCCCCACAGTACCCCTAAGGGTACCTGCAGGAGCTCTCTCGGGCTGGTCCTATCTAGGCCCCCGTCACCTCAAGCTGCATGGGGACAGTGGGGGCAGTCCCAGCTTGCCTGTCTGCATCCAGGACAGCTTGGTCTTGTTTAGCAAGCCCTGCTCTAGTTCAGTGGAATCTTCTGCTGCCCACCATAAAGGAACCCATGGAGGCAAGGTCACAGGGAGACTGTCCTGGGCTCTGGGCCGGCATGGTGGAGAATTCCTGCAGACAAAGGCCCCTGACCTGCTGGCCCTGGAGTCTCACTGCGTAACCCGACTTGCTGGGCCTCAGCTGGAAAACGGGGCCAAAGGACCGCCACCTCGTGGAGCTGGAGACGTCCAATGAGATGATCCACACAGAGAGTAAAACATGTAGCACAATTAATGGTCCACACTGTCAGGATCATGGTGACGGAGATGAAGGAGAGCACCTGCCACCTGCACCCATCTTCCAGGTCCCCCTGCCCCGAGCACCTGACCCGTTGTCCCCTGGGATCTGCAGCCGATTGCCTGGGACGGCCTCCTCTGCTGGTTAGTGGAACTCTGTCTCTGGGTCTTTGTGCATCTGTGACCCACAGCCCTGATGCTGAGCTGCTGGCATCATGCACTTGTTACCAGGGATGGCGCTGGCCTCCCCTCCTGCACCCCGCCCACTCTCCTGATGGGTGCAGGGGACTGGTGAGGCCCACACAGGTGGGGCACAGGAACCTGCCCACCCCTGGCTGAGGGCTCCTGGGCCTTCCCTCCACCTGGGCTCTCCAACTCAAGACTTGGCCTTCCCAGAAAGGTGGAGGGACTTGTCCACAGCCCCCAGGTCCACACTGCCCCAGGGGGCCGAGGAGCTCTCCCTGTCCTGCCAGGAATCCAGACCCCACTCTTCCCAGGAGCCACTGAGCAGGGGCCTGGGCCTGATAGGCTGCGGCAGCCTGTGATCAGTCCCCCGTGGAGACGAGGGCATCCCAGGAGGCCCCGGGAAACTGGGATATGGTTGTTGCCCCCACAGAACAGGGGACACTTGCCCTCTCAAGAGCCCCTGGGGAAGGCCTGGGTGATCCAAACACTCCAGACACCTGCAACAGAGGAAGGACTCCACTGCTCTCAACCGTGGAAAATCTACGCTATTTATTGTTCTGCTGCTGGGGATTGAACCCAGGGCCTCGCACTGGCTAAGCTGGAGCTTTCCCCCAGCGCCTGAAAATGGCAAAGCTTGAACAAAAGGGGCTTGCTGGACCCTCTCCTGATCCTTCTGCTCCTGGAACAGCCACGCTTCTTCCCACCCCTGAGCCTCTGCATGTATCCCCTCCACCCAGAGCAGTCATTCCTTTCTTCACTCATCCCTTGGGTCCCTACTGCAATTCCACTTCCTCCAGGAAGGGACCCAACACGCCTGACCAGGTGGGAGCCTCATGGTCTGCTCTCAGCAGCCGGGCCCTTCCCCGTCTCCTCCAGTGCCAGCCAGGACTGGCATGTAGTAGGTGCTCAACGAACATGTGGGATGGGGGGGTGTTCCCAGGGCGCCTCCCCCGCTTTCTATTCCCTGGGGAAGGCAGCCCCCCGAGTCCGCTCCCCCAGACATGAGCTTGCTGGACCAGCAGGAGCCTTCTAACAGCCAGCCTCCTCTGCTGTCAGGTCTTTGCCTTTCTCTCATCCTTCCTGGTGGAACCGGAGCAGAGTCCCTTTTTACTTCTTGTCAACAGCAACTTGGGACGCTCTCCTCCGCGGGCTGCGGTGGCTGGGCAGCTGGCTCTGCGGGCGAGGCTGCCTTTCAATTAGAACATGACTTCTCTAGGAAACGGAGCTTCCTGAAGCCGGCCCCTCCCTAGCTCTCGCGCCCACCCCCGGCCCCCCAGCGCCCCCTGCCCCACTGTGCCGCGGGTCAGTGGCTCCCGGGAAGAGTGGGGTCTGGATTCCTGGCAGGACAGGGAGAGCTCCTCGGCCCCCTGGGGCAGTGTGGACCTGGGGGCTGTGGACAAGTCCCTCCACCTTTCTGGGCCTCTGCTCTGTAAGCAGAGCGAAGGCCTCACCTCCCTCCGTCACCTGCAGAGAATCCAGCCAGAGGCCACAGCACGTCGCAGCTGAGAGCAGGCGGCCATGTTGCTCTGAGCACAGCCCCACGCCCGCAGGGCCAGGCCCGCCTGTCCTCGGGTCTCCCGCACAGTGCCCACGACAACAGACCTGGGCCCTGAGTGGATGAGCGGACGAATGAATCCTGTCCAGTTTTCTTGGAGCCAGAAAGCAGAGCGTATATCGGTGGGAGCAGAGGAGTTCATGTTCCTGGCTCTCAGGACAAGGCAAAAGGGTCCCTTTTCTGTGGCTTCATCACAAAGGGAAATGGAACACAGTGCCAATTTGTCTTTCCTCCCAACTTTGGGCTGTTTTCTCTGGACTTCTTCCCCCAGTCTGGGACGTAGCCCTTCCTCTCCAGGTTTGAGCTGTGAGGCTCATGTTTCTGGTTTTGGGGAGGCACCCAGTCTCCCAACACCCAACCTGAAATGATGTCCGTAGCTAGAGCCTCTCTGGCTTACAAGGCCACAGGGTCGGTGGGGGGCGCTTTGCAGGGATGCACAGCCTTAGCCTGTGTGGTCTCAGGCAAGTTGCTAAGCCTCTCTGAGCTTGTGATTCCTCTCTGTAATCAGGCAGCAGACACCCTTTTCAGCACTCCTCACGAGGTCAACTGCCAGCACCCTGCATCCACCATCTCCCAAATCTTGAAGAGCTGGTGCCACGAGACAGGATTCTCCTCCTATACCAAGTGTGGAACTCAGAGACGAGGACCTAGCAAGGCCTCGGCAGGTTCAGGCCCTAGCTGGGACTCAAAACCTGGCCTCTGGTTCCAGCTGTGCAGCCCACCACCCGGGGAACCCTCCCCTGCACTCAGACGCCCCACCCCAGCCAGAGGACAAGGGAGAATGAGAGAGGGGAGAAGGAGCTCCCAGCGCCTGCCTGCCGGGTGCAGGAGGAGGCCTGGAGACAGGGGCTCCCAGGCGCTCCCCAGGGCCCGCGCCCCCTGGTGTGGGGGCAGACCAAGCCCGCCCGGCTGCCCACTGGCTGGACTGGCCGCCGGCGGCCCCATCTTGAGAGCATTAGGGGCTGCTGTTCACAGCTGTTTTCTGTTACGTGTTATTTGTTAGTCTAATGAAAGGAGGTGCATGGCTTTCAAGACCTCGGCCCTCGGCGGGGTTTTATATGGGAGGCCCGTGCACAGCTCTGGC
>NW_026000051.1:2648742-2652605 GCF_001458135.2 Marmota marmota marmota
CCGACCAAGGGGACAGGAGGAGGGGGGCCAGAAGCAAGGCGTAGGAGAAGTGGCCGTCTCCTTGGGGACAGTGCATGCCCACCCCAGGGGCACCCCTGGAGGGGAGCCCGTGGGAGCTGTAGTGGGCAACAGGGTGAGGGTGGCTGAGGGGCGGGGTGGGCAGGGAGCCAGGAGGGGACTTTTCAGTGGCCATGGTGGCAGGGACCCCAGTTCTGCAGGTAGGGGGAGTAAGGACAATGACCCCCTTCCCCCTAACTCCTTGGGCCTCCGAAGGCGGGTACCAGGGGGTGAGACTGCTGTGGGTGGCTGAGAAGAGCTGTCCCTCCTCACCCCACAGGGTGGCTTCCTGCAGCCAGGTCTGGGGGTGGGTTCAGCCTCCGAGCAGCTCCCTCCCTCTCCTGGGCTCCAGCCCTTCCTCTGGAAGCTTCCTGAGCCTCGCCAACCTCTGCCCCCTGCGGCAGCCTCGCCAGCCCTCTGTGGGAAGATGGAGGTGAAGGGGCACAGCAGCTCTGGGGAAGCCTTCAGCAGGGTATAAAAATCATTGGGGGCCCCGTTAAATGTGGAGGTCCAGGCCCTGGAGCCAAAATCTGATGTCATGAGCTGGGACACAAACTTCAACCAGCTCCCTGGGTGATTCCAAGGCAGCCATTCGTGGAAGCTCATGAAATATGGCCAGAAACACACGGCCCAACCCTCTTGTTTTGCACACGGGGCACTGGGCTCAACCCAACAACGAGGCGTGCCTGGGGTTGGAGGGTCGGCCGAGGCCAACTGGGAGCCCCGATTTCCGAGCCCTAGTTGAGGGCCCCTGACTGCATCTCAAGGCTCAGAAGCACCTGCTCAGCTGTGGCTTGGAGGGTCCCTCTGTGGATACTTCCTGGCCTCCAGGTCCTTAAGCACCTGCCCTTTTCAGGCCTCGATCTGGCGCCACCTCTGTCCAGCAACGGCCTCTGGGCTCCCTCCAAGCCCGCCCAGCGACCCTCCAGACTGGGGCTTCCGGCTGCCCATCCCACACGCAGAAAAGCAGAACCGATCACAAAGAGACCAAAAATAATATCTTCCAGAGCCTGCTTCATTTTTAGGACACAATAAAAGATATCATTACCCGTAAAGGGCCTCACGCGGACTATGTCCTGTCATCACGGTGGTCCCCAGGAGCCAGGCTGGGAACAAACAGCTTCCCAGATGTGGAAGGGACTCGGGCTCTATGCTTTGTCACTCCCAGGACAGCCTGAGCGTCCAGGCTGCTGGGCTGGGCCACAGGGGGCTGTGCCTGGCACCTCTGGGCGCACAGTCTCTTTCTGGGCAGCTGGGAGTCAGCTCTGCCCTGCCAGGCCAACGGGCATGGTGCAACCTGCTTCTGCCGCATGTCACCTCCCCTACTGCCGGATGCTGAGGGACACCCTGTTTCACCGCCTCTGCTGGGTGTGGGAGCCTGGCGAGACCCTCAACCTCCCTCCGTCTAAACAGGAAGCTCTGTAGCTCCCCACTACAGCACATCGCAAGAGGCACTTGACCCCTGGCCCGCGCACAGCAAATCCGTCTGCTCGTCCACTAGCTGCCTGCGGCCACCCTGGCCACCAAGAGCCTGGGTGGGATCATCCAGGCCGGACTGGAGCCTCGGGATGGGGTGTATGTGGTGTGTGTGTGCATGTGCGGCGTGGGGTGTGTGCGGGTGTGTGTGTCGTGTCTGGGAGTCGGGGACATGTGGTTCCCAAATGCCAGCTTTTGACAGGGTTCTCACCGACCTACCGCAAAGCAGGGTTAGAGAGTGTCTTAAACTAACGTGAGTCGGGCCTGAGAACCCCTTCACTCTGAAATGACAGTTCTGGAAGCTTCCTGGACAGTTGCTACAAGTGGCTCCTGTAGGCAAAACTTTCAAACCACCCACTCTGTGCACAGAGGGAGCTCCTGGCAGGAGCCACCACGCTGGGGGCAGAGGAGGTGCCATGACTGAGGAAGGGAGGGAGGGAGGAGGGATGAGCAGGGAGCTGGGGGCTGTCCCATCTCTGCTCCACAGGGACCCTCCTGGGCACTCCAAGTCCAGACAGGTGTACGGAGGGTGAGGGGTGGGGACTCTTGCCTCACTCCGTCACCTCCAACCCCCCCAAAGCTGGGCAGCCCCCACCCCGCCAGGCAATGTGACCCAGACCAGGCTGCAGAGGACCTGGAGAAGCCCCTGCCCCAGCTGCTGCACAGCCCCCCGCACGCAGCCCGCACCTGCCTGGGGGTGCACACTGGGTCACATTGCCTCAGCACTCCCGGGGCTCCGGGGTGGCTTTGGATGGTGGGGGCCAGCACGGCGGGGGCCGCACCGTGGGCACTCTGCTGGCCATGCGCCCCGGGGAGACCCCACCATGGCCATGCCCCTCCCCCTCACTCCCCAGGGCAGTGCACAGTCACCCCTCCTGTGGGGTGTGTTCAGGGACACACGGCCCCCCAAGCAACCCCCAGGTCTGCCTCCACCCACGGTTGGCCACTGTCCTTTCAGGCTTGGGTCACCATGAAGACATGCCAAGTTCTGCCCGGTCCAACCTGACCTCACAGCCCTGCCCAGGACAAGCCACCCCAGCCCCTGGTCTCTGCTGCTCAGAAGCCCCTGGTACATGCACACAATGTCCATCCCGAAAGCCCCAGTCGGCGCCGGCCCTCAAGGCCCACCCCACCTCCCTACCCCTCTCAGAAGTTTCCCCACAGCCTGGGGCAGCTCCTCCTTCACCCTCCCCAGCCAGACACTGAGCTGCGCAGGAGACGGAGGCCCAGCCTTCCCTTCCCAGCTGTGAGAGCTTGGGCAGGGCACTTAGCCTCTCTGGGCCTCAAAAAAATAGGGATGATAATCACCAGCCGGGCCTGATTTGCAGGGTCACTGCGGGCGTCTCAAGCAGCTGTCACGAGATCTTTGTTGAGCACCTACAGGGCTGGGTACCCCTACACTCAGGGCTCCTCCATAAGGGATACCCCTTGTTCCCATTTCACAGATGGCAACGCTGAACTTCGGGGTTCTTTTTAGGCCTCAAGGGTGTGGGCAAGCAGGTGTTCCAGAGGTACCTTCCGGAATCTTCTGGGAGAAACAGCTCTAGACTGTTGAGTGCCTACCTGAAAGGAAGGCCTTGTAGGATGTTGGTGGTCTGAGGCCCCTGTGCCAGGCCCCAAGCCCCGCTCCAGGTCTGCTGCAGAGAGGGGCAGGACCCTCCTGAAACAGCAGGTGTCCTTCCGCGGACAGGGACGGAGAGGCCCACTACTGCCCCAGCCACTGGCTGCCACCAAAGGTCCTCCTCTCCCCACTCCCGGGGCCTGTGCTGAGACGCCCTCATCTGCTTGAGAGTCCAGGCACCAGGCCCAGGCTCTGGGACACCACAAGCCCAGGGGACGGGCCACAGAGTGGCTTTCTTTAGTTTATTTCTATGTGGGATGAGAATGGAACCCAGGGCCTCCCTCAGGCCAGGCCAGTGCTCCACCACTGGGCTACGACCTCAGCCACCACAGAGCGATCTTCTAGGCCGGGTGGGGTCGTGACCAATTAGGAAGGGTCTCATGAACACCTGTGTGCCATCTCCCATGTCCAGGTGGGACCCAGAGAAGGCCACATGTAGAGCCAGCATCACAAGCCAGGACCGGTCCTCAGGTGTCCCATGGCTCAGGAACGAGAGAGAAGGAGGCCAGGGAGGAGAGGAGGCCGGGGGAGAGGACTCTCCTAGGAAGACCTGCTTCCAGAGAATGCTTCGCATCCCCTCAGCCCACTCCCGGCTCCAGGCTGGCTTTTGCAGATGCAGAGCAACCCAGAGTCCGCCGTGAGAACCGAACTACGGTCCCTTCAAACTACAGAGAGGGCTGGGCCTGGGGCTGGGGCTGGGGCTGGAGCT
>NW_026000051.1:2655846-2666469 GCF_001458135.2 Marmota marmota marmota
CCCCCACCCCCCACCACGTCTGGGGAGCCGCGGGGTCGCTTCTTTGAACCCCGCACGAGGGACCCGGGGGGTCAGAGAGGACAGACTGGCACCCCCCTTCCAAGCTCCTCCGCAGGTGCAGGGGGCGACTCTGAGACGGGTGACAGGGAAGATGTCCCAATTGCCAGCTCCACCCCCACTGCCCCCAGCGCTGCCCCGCCCGACGGAAAGAATCCAAGGTCCACTTGGACCACCTTGTTCGCTCCGCCCAGCCCCGAGATTCCCTCCCCCAGAAAGCTGGGATGTTGGCTGTGCCCACTGCTCCTGTTTCCCACCGGATGATATCCCAAGGAAAGCCGAGCTAGGAGCAAAGCGGTTCCCTTCAGAATTCCTAGTGTACACACAGGGGATAGGCAGCCAGAGAGCCAGACCGACAGATGGGTGACAGGGAGAGAGGGGCCGGCTTGGGTCTCAGCTCTTGTTTTTGTTTTCTAAGGAGAGCCCAGAAAAGACCCGCGGAGGGAGCAGAGGGAGACTCTGAGCTCTCTGGCTGACACTGGTCCTACCCCAGGACTGCTGCTCACTGTCCTGTCCCTCAGTCCTTATCCCCAGAAAAAAATAACCCTCCAAGAGCCTTTCGGAATGTCCTCTCTGGGCTCCCCGCAGAAAACAGGCCCTGCACACACATCCCCAGACCCGCCGGCAGCCTGGTTCTGTAGCATATGAATCACCCCCAGGATGAGGCTGAGTGGCCCCCAAAGGACTTCCGTCCTCCCGCCAGCCAGGCCAGGGTAGGCTGTGGGCCTGGAGATGGTGGGGCTCTTTGTCCTTGGAAATCTGCCCCAAGCAGTGCCCAGTGAGAAGGCTGGCAAGGAGGTGGCCACCTGCCTTCTCCCAGGGCACTGGCAGGGGCCCAGCCTACGCCAGGGCTTCCCAGCTCTACCCAGTGTGTGTGGCTGGACAACTTTCTGAGAGACTGAGTCGCGTGGAGCCCTGAAGAATGTTTGGAGAGGAGGCCTGGCTGGAGCACCCAGAAAGCCCACAGAATGGGGGGTCTCATCCCAGGACAGTGCAGGGCCCCCAAGTGGGGCTTTCCCAGGGTCAGAACAGTTTTGTGTCAGAGACCAGATTCCAGCCCAGTGTACTAGGCACGGTGTACTGCTGTGTGCCTTTAAATGGGACACCAGCCCTCTCTGAGCCCAGCTCCTGCCCTGCAGATCAGGCCACATTAAAAACCTATGGGCACAGCTGGGCGCCATGGCACACAGCTGTAATCCCAGCAGCTCGGGAGGCTGAGGCAGGAGGTTGCGGGTTCAAAGCCAGCCTCAGCAAAAGCAAAGTGCTAGGCAACTCAGTGAGACCCTGTCTCTAAATAAAATACAAATTAGGGCTGGGGATGTGGCTCAGTGGTCGAGTGTCCCTGGGCTCAATCCCTGGTACCCGAAAAAGCAAAACAAAACAAAGAAAACCTATGGGCATTGTGGGGATGCTGCTGCAGGTGAAATTCTGGGCTCATGGCCTAGAACATGGGGGAGCAGCCCACATCAGCCAGGGGTGCCGGAAGGGCCTGAGACACCATCTTGGTCCCATTTCCTTGTGTGACAGATGGGAAACTGAGGCAGCAAAGGCAAAGGCTGCTTCCAGAGCTGGAAGAAGCACCAGGATTGTCTGAGCTGTTTTGTTTTACAGAGGAATACAGCGAGGCTCAGCAGAGAAGGGCCATGTTAAAGTGTCTTGGTGGGACTGGGGTCCACGGTGGCTTCCTGCCTCCACTTACCTGCCCGTGGCCTGTGCGTGTTGAGAGGTGACGTCCGTATCTCCCGGGGACGGTGCTGCTCGGGCGGCAGCACTCGGTTCAAATCGGGACCTTGCTGTGGACCTTTAGCAATTTACTTAGCCTCTTTCTCCGTTTCAACTACAAAAGGAGCTGTTAGGGTCCAGGTACCAACCTGAGTTGATGGAGGCGCCACACTCAGGTGTACTTAGTGAGCACTCGGCAAGTGCTGGGGACGGAAGCCAGGGCCTCTCACATGCTGCCACTGAGCCGCACCTGAGCCCCATGAGGATTATTTTTGGAACATCTACTCCAAGAAGTAGAGCAGGGCGTTCCAGCCTCACCCTCTGGAGCTGGGGAGATTTGGGTTTGAATCAGTTCACTGCCATTCCCTAGCTGTGTGGCCTTGGATAGGTCATCTGCTCGCCTTCCCTGAGTCGGCTCCATCGTGGGTAAAGTCAGGGTGCAAAAGGAGCCAGGCCAATGGCACTGAGGCTGAGCCGTCACTACCTTGCCGATCCTTGGAGGAGGGCAGGGTGGTACAGGATGGCAGGGAGGGGCAAGGCTGCAGCTGTAGTCACAAAGCTCAGCCCTTGAGCAAGAGTTTCAGACCCTGATTCAGCCTGGAAATATACCTAAGGCAATGTCATTTAAACAGGGAGGTGAGAACTCAGGGACACAGGGCCTAAGGGATAGGCCTAACAAATAACTAATTTCTGTAGAGGTGTGGATGCAGCTAAGATGCTCACCCAGAGTCAGGGATGGAGGCCAACGGGAGCCCAGTTTTTGGTTACTGATCCTGGCACCACTCTGGGCAGCAGGGATGGGGAAATAGAAGGGGGGCCAAGAGGGATCCTGCTCTGGTTAGCTGCTGCTCCCTGGAGGCTGGGTCCTGGGTCTCATCTTGAAAGAAAATGCTGACTTGCCTTCATCTCAAAAGTTTATGTGTTAAAAACATTTTGTTGTTGTTGTTGTTACAGAAGTAATATCACTGAGATTTTAAAAAGCATAGGTAAACTTAGGAAAACAAAAATACTAGTATCTCACTCCCAGAGATTCTTGACACACAGCAGACATTCAAGACATTTTAAAAAGTTGGTGTGCTGGGCGGGTGGTGCACTCCTGTAATCCCAGTAGCTCCGGAGGCTGAGACAGGAGGATCAGGAGTTCAAAGCCAGCCT
Source organism: Marmota marmota marmota (assembly GCF_001458135.2). NCBI lineage: Eukaryota > Metazoa > Chordata > Mammalia > Rodentia > Sciuridae > Marmota > Marmota marmota. The sequence goes on from NW_026000051.1 coordinate 2,658,781, forward strand.
CAGCAATAGTGAGACGCTAAGCAACTCAGGGAGACCCTGTCTCTAAATAAAATACAAAATAGGGCTGCAGATGTGGCTCAGTGGTCGAGTGCTCCTGAGTTCAATCCCCGGTACCAGGAAAAAAAAAAAAGTTGGTGTAATGAAAGAAATTAGAAACAATCATCCTATTTATTCAATATTGAATTGGAGGCCTAGAAAAAGCAATAAGACAAGAAAAAGGAATGACCTAAAATAATTTTTATTTAATCTCTCTCTAGTTAGAGAGATGGAGAAACACAGTATATGTCATAAAAGTAGAAGTACATCATACCAACCATTTTGTAACCTGCTTTCTGTATCTTTAAATAATCTTGTTCACCATTATTTTTAATGAAAGCCTAGGAATACATTATTCCCTATTGTTATGCATCAACAGTTGTTTTCTTAAGAATAAATACCTAGAAATAGACTATGTGGATGTGATAGACAAAGGATGACCTTCCAAAGATGTTGACATCAGAATCTCTAGACCCTGGAAATGGGTCAAAGCAGATGAATTAAGGTTGTGATTAGTTGACCCTGAAATAAGGAGGTTATTCTGGATTATCCAGCTGGACCCAATGCCTTTTTTTTTTTTTGTACCAGAGATTGAACCCAGGGTGCTTTACCATTAAGCCACATCTCTAGCTCTTTTTATTTTTTATTTAGAGCCAGGGTCTTACTGAGTTGTTAGGGCCTCACTAAGTTCCTGAGGCTGGCTTTGAACTCACCAGCCTCCTGCCACAGCTTCCTGAGCTTCTGCAATTACAGATGTGCACCACCTCGCCTGGCCCAATGTTATCTTAAAAGCCAACAATCAAGGCAGGCATCCTCTAGGAACTGGGGAAGCAGGAAAAAGCATTCTCCTCTGCCTTCTCCAGAAGGCCCTACCCCAGAGCCTCCTCTGGCACCCTGATTTTCACCCAGGACCTCTCGCGTCCAGAACTGTAAGGTAATAAACGTGTATTGTCGAAAGACAGAGGCGTGCAGCCCAGCACTCGCCTACCATGCATGAGGCCCGAGTTTGTGTGACAAGATGTTATAGCAACAAGTAGAAAATCCGCACACAGGGTCAAAGATTCTGCAAGAAAGTTTAAGACTTTGGGCTCTTTTTCCATATTGCCTCCAAAAAGGTTGCACCCGTGTCCGTTCCTGGGGGCTTCTCGGGTTCCTTGCTGGCATGAGCTGCTGTAATCATTCCCCTTGAATTTCATAGGGCATTTCTGTGTTCCAATCTGCGCATCCTGAACTATTGCTGAAGGTGTCTTTGGTACAGAATGGCCACTTGCTTTTCTTATTGGTGAAGTGTCTGTTTACAGGCTAACCTGGGACAGTTCTGTTTCTGTCCTGCACTGAGCTATATCAGCGTCTTCTGTAGCCCTTGCACCTCCGAGTGACCATCAGTCAGTCACTCAAGGCCCGGGCCCCTGTCACAGACAGACAGACAGATGGAGACAAGGACAAGATGGATTCCCGCAGCCCGGGCTCACCTGACCCCACGCGAGGGGCTGTCTGGAGGAGGCCGTGGGGCAGGGACGGCACACAGAGGTCCTGGTGAGACCGTGGTCACTGCTGCGCGTCTGGGGGATCATAAACACCACAGGCAGATGTAACTCAGACGTGACCAGGCGTGACCGTGACAGATCACAGCATTCTGTAAATATTGTGTCAGGCTGTGATCACAGCGGGCTCCCTGGTCACCCCAGGCCCCGGCCAGCCCTGTGGGAAGCAGAGCAGAGCCCGCCTGATGGGCAGGATCTCTGGCTCTGTCAGCTCTCTGCCTGGATCTTTCCAAGCCTGGGTCTCCCCACGAGGAGTCCCTGGCTGGGGCGCACGGCTCGCAGGGACCACTGCAGGACTCTACGATCAGCCCTCCAGATCCATGGGCTCCGCGTCCCTGGATCCTACCTGGGATGGAAAATATTTAAAGGAAAAGTTGGGTGGTGGTGCAGAGATGACAGAGCTCGGTGACAGGGCTTTCAGGAAGGCTTGGATTCAACCCCCAGTGCTGGGGAAAAAAATTGTATCTGCACCAAACAGGGTCAGAATTTTCTTGTCACTTTTCCTTAAGCAGCTGTTTGCCTAGCACTTACACTTACCCATTGTCTCACAGCCTCCCCAACTCTCACACAAGGAAGGGAAACTGAGGCTCAGGCAGGTTACGCTTTGGGTCCCCTGAAGTTTTGTCAGGCTCCTAACCATCACGTCAAGTTGTTCCATGAGAATTTAGGGCTAGGAAGTTATCTTCTCCTCTTGAAGAATTATCCTTTAAAAATAAGTTCCAAATAACAGGACACATTGCATTTCCCTTTTTGCCTTAGCTACCAGGAAACCCAAAGCCAATGTGAGGACATGGTCACAGAAACTCTGTTCAGATGGCAGGTCAATGCACTAGCTTCCCTTTCTCCTTCTTCCGTATGGATCTTTGTTTTCCTGTTTTTGTTTTAAATCTTTTGTACGATGACATTAACCTCTCTGAGTTTCAATTTTCTCCTCTGTAAGTTGGAGGAAATAATAGCACCTGCCTCTCGGGGGCATTGAGAGAATCGAGCAAAATGGTCCAAGCAAAGAAAAATCCTAACACAAGACCAGTTGTGGAAATACTCAGCAAACATCACTCCAGCTGTGAGAAGAGGCTTTGACCAAGCCAAGGCCCCAGAGAGACCTTCCTCAGGGCTAGGCCTGTTGGAGGGCAGCTGCCCCATGGACTTCCTGCGTAACTCTGGGGTACTCACGTCCCTCTGTGTGTCCCTGGAGCCTCACAGAGGAGAAGCAGGCACATAGTGAGCGCCATTCATGGTTCTTCTGTGAGCCAGCGGCTGGCAGGATGGCTAGTGGTCAGCATCCCCACTGCCCAAGTGGCAGGAAACGTCTGGCCCGCTTGGTGGGCCATGCCCACAGCAGGGTAGCACAGAGGTAGGTCTGGGCTCCTGGGACCCCAGCCAGCTGGGACAGTCTTGCATCTGGGTCTGGGGTCAAAGGACAAGCTGCTGTTGAGTGCCTCCTTGGTGCAGGGGTCAGGGGGCGTGAAGATTGGCACCCAGGCTAGTTCCTAGACCCCGGGCAGCCTCCTCCCTGCAGGCTTCCCAGGGAGACAGGCCAGTGGGAAACGACCCCGGGTGAGTCACCCACGGTGATTTATTGAGCACATACTGCCCACTGGGGCCTCCCTGGTGGGTCAGGCCTCGAAGCCCGGCAAGGGATCTGAACTCGGTGGACCCAGCCACTGTCCCTGCAAAGTCGCCTTCTGAATGGTAGCCTGTGGGTTCGCAGGACAGACACCACTTCCAGGACCCCCCTTGGTGGAGAACTCCCTCCTATCCCAGGTGGCTCTGAGGAGAGAGGACCCCCCACCTGGTACCCACCCACAGGGCACTGGGGGATCTCTCCTGGTAAACTGCCGGGACCCCTCCTGCCCTTGCTCCCTTGGAAGGGAGCCTGAGGCCGGGGCACAGGCGAGGCCTGGGGGAACCCAGGGCCAGCACAAAGCCCTCCGGAGCCCTGAGGCCGCTGGTCCCTCCCGGGACCAGCCACATCTTGGTGTGATTACTGCATGGTGAGGCTGAGGCGTGCACACGGATGGGGGGTGAGTGTGCCTGACGGGTGCCGGGGCGGAGGAGGGGTGGGGCTGGGGGGAGGCAGGCTCTTGGCTCACCTGCTTAATTGGGGATCTAATGGTTCTTATTATTTATAACTTGCTCTTGAACCCTGGCCAGCAGGGTGTGTTCACAGCCGCCCCACCCAGGCAGGCGCTAAACAATTAAACCAGGGGTCTAATCGGCGGCGAAACTCCCCCTGGGCTCCCACTTCCTTCGTTAGTTGATCCTGATATTTTTGGAGTGAAATACACCCATTTTTATGATCAAAGAGATCAGAGTTCCAAACGGGGAAAAGAAACGGAAAAAAAGGAGGGGAGGGGCTCTTCCAGTTCTCCTTTCCCTGGCTTAGTGGTCGGCTGAAGTTTCTCTAGACATGTAAAGATTTACACACCTTTCTGCAGGGAGCCTTAAATTAGCCCGGTCCCTCCCACGGTCCCCGGGCAGCCGCCTGGGCAGTAAGTCATTGAGAAATGAGCAGGCCTCCCGTAATCGCTCGCGGCCTCTGGGAAGGAGGATGCCTGATGACTCTTTTTGAAGTCGAGGTCAAGGTTTTTTAAATAAAACAATCTGTATTAATGCAATTTCCTTTTCAGCAGAGCAGCGGACCCCCCTCCCCTTTTCTCTTTTTTTGGAAGAGGGAGGCAGCATGGGCCAGGGCTTCATTTTTCTCCCACCAGACAACGCATGCCTAATGAGAGACACTTATTTAGAACCCTGTGTATCATCACCTTGTCAGGCCGGACCGGGACGCAGTCCTGTGGGATCAGCGGCCCCTGGCAGGCACCTCCTTAGGCTCCCACCCACCCCACCACCCTGCTCGGGCTCCCCAGATCCTGAAGGGCTCCCTCCTCGCCCCAGGAGGCTATGCCCATGACTGTGCCGACACAGATCTGAGTTCCAGTCCCTGCCTGGGCACCTGTGGGCCAGCTGTGCAGACTCCCCAGCCTCCCGTCTGCATCTGCCCAGTGGGTAGGGACAAGGCCATACAGGCTGCAGCAGGGGCCCTCACCTCGTCTGCCTGCCCTGGCTGCAGAGCCACGGTCACCACCGCTGTCGCTCCTTGGACCAGAGCAGACGGAAGGCAGGGCCTGCCCTGTGTCTCCCTCTTCTCCTGGGGCTCCCACTCGGGCCATGTCTAAATTCAGGGCTTAGTGGCTCTGTCAACACGTCTTTATGGAGCACCTTCCTGGCCTGCGTGGGCCGGGGCACTGGGGAGACTCTGTGGGCAGGCCGGCGGACAAGTCGCTGGGCCATACTTGATGGAGAATTAGGGAGCGAGAAGATGGGGGCCACGAGGAGGTGGGTGGTGTCAGAGAGGGGCTCCCTGGGCAGGGGCACAGAACCCACTCTGGAGGACGCCCAGAGCGCCCAGCCTTCCCTGCCCAGGGCGACGGGTCCTGGTTCGCTGTTTGGTTGGTTGGTTGGTTTTTTCCCTGTGCTCAGTGTCCCCTCTGGGCCAGGGATTGAACCCAGGGGTGCTTAACCACTGAGCCCCATCCCCAGCCCTTTTGATGAGACAGGGTCTCACTGAGTTGCTTAGGCCTTGCTAAGTTCCTGAGGCTGGCCTTGAACTCACGGTCCTCCTGGCTCAGCCCCCCCTCTCCCACCACTGGGATCATAAGGTTGCCATGGTGCCCTGCTCAAGTGGCATTTTGAAACTGTTCTGTGTGCACCAAGGTCATGGGACATCCATTCCATAAAAATGTACCAAGGTCCTCCCCCTCCCTGCCCTGGGCTGGGCCAGGGCCACATAGGGGACCCAGTGGGGCTGGCCAGGCTGCACTCATAGCAGGGTGGAGTTGGGGCAGGGCCCCCAGGTAGCTCCTGACAAGCGCCCCTCCTCAGTGAGGTCTCTGCAGGGGCCAAAGCCACCTTGAAGCAGTGGCACGGGCTGGCACTGGCCTGCAGGGAGGAGGAGAGGCACCCCGGGGGGCTGCCACCCACGCTCAAGTCCACCTCTCTCCCTGCGGCCTGGCTGGTGGGAGCTGCTTTGGGCATGTGGGTCCAGGATTGGGAGGGGACCTGTAACCCTGGAGACCAGGGACAGGGTCATGTGCAGGAAGCTGGCTGAGAGAGAGGCCTGGCCACTGTCTGAGGCTCAATCTTGAGGGATGGAGGCCCCACCGAGAGCCCGCACCGCTAGCCATCACCTATGGGGGTCTCTGCTATCCCCTCCCCTCCCAGACAACTCCTGCCAGAATAGGACCCACCTCCTCCTCGGCTGCCCGCCCAGCGAGGCCGGCTTATCACAGCCCTGCCAGCACCCTCGTGGCCCACTACCCACACCGCCCTCCCTGGAGCATGAAAGAGGTCGCTCCAGTCAAAGTGGCCCATGCACATGTCTAGACACTATCAAGACAGGCGCAGGTTCAAGTCCCAGCCCTGCCACTCCTGTGCCCTGTCCTCTTGGGCAAGTCCCCTCCCCTCAGCTATAAACGGGGAGAATGGCAGGATCTGCCCCCGGGGAGTGTCGGGAGGCTCCACCTGTGTGCCAAGCAGGACGGGAGCTTGTAAAGGCTGATGCCCGGGGACTCTGGGACTTCCTCTCCCCACCTCTACAGTGGGCCCGACCCCACAGCGCCTGCCTGGCCACCCTCCTCCTCCTCCTCGCCGAGTCTCCAGCCATCTCTGCCTTCCTGCACTGTCTCTGTCGCAGTCTCACTTTTTGGTTTTGGTCTCTGTCTCCCCTTCTCAATCTGCCAGGAATCCTGTCCCCGAGGAAGTGGCTCTCCGAGGCTCTGCTCTGTTCCCCTTTACAGCAGTGAGATGGGAAGGAGAGAGGAGGAAAAAAATCAAAGCCCACATATTGGTTCCAGATGTGGCCCCCTCTCAGCCTCTCCAGAAATTTAATTAAGTTCCCCCAGACAGCCAGGAGGGGTTCTTAATGATCAGATTTCCCCAGCTCCCCTCCTCAGGCGGCCGCCTTCGGGCCCACTCTGTCTCCCTGACGGATGGCCGACGGGTCCTTCCTGCCCTGCTGTCGGCATTGCCAAACAGGCCGGCGGGGGGGGAGGGGGGCTTCCCGGGGAGCACAAAGGACCCTGGCCCCCGCCTCTGCCCTCCCCATTCCCCAAGGGCCCACGTCCTCCTGACCACTCTTGGCAGGGCCTGCTGGGCGGGGCTGCAGGGCTGGAGGTGCAGAGCCGTCCCCTCCCCGACTGTCTCTGGAGTGGCTGGCCAGGACTGAGGCCAGCTGGGTGCCCCAGGGGTCTCTGGGAAGGGGGAATCTCTGGAATCAGGACACCGGGTCTACTTCCCCGCCAGAGGTAGGGCAAGCTGGGTTCCTGGCACCCTTTCCAACCCCCTGGGGCAGGATGTCCAAAGCTCTGAGAAGGGCAAGGCCCTGGCCAGGTCACACAGATCTGCTTCCCGGGACCCAGAGAGGAAGAGGCAGGCTGACCAGCAAAAAAGAGGCGAAGATCTCCCAGGACGGTCAAGGACATGTCCTTGGGCTATTCCCCGTGACTGGGGTCATGGGCAGAGACCCTGCCTGTGTGGCTCCCAAGAGGACCCCTGACTTCTGCAGTGGGAAGAATCTAGGCAAGGCCCCCCTCCCAGGGAGGCTGCATGAGGGCCAGGCCTGAGCCCAGGCCCCAGAACCTGTGGTGTCCAGCACGAGGGGCCAAGGGGCTCCAAGCACCTCTGGGGTCCCTGAGGACTCTCCTCACCTGGGAGAGCTGGGGGACCAGGAGGGGCCTGATGTTTGACTCAGGGTGGCAGAGAACAGGGCCCATGGCAGTGCTCGGAGGCTCTGAGCTGGGCTCCACCAGGCCTGGCCTGGCCCATACGTGGTCTCAGAGTCCCTGGTTCTGACCAAGCACAGGACCCACCAGCAGTGTCTGGGTCAGTCATCGACTAGGTCCCTTGGAGCAGGGGCTCTGGCCAGCAGGGGAGGTGGGCGGGGGGGGCAGGGCAGCCACTGGGAGCACGGAGTCCTGGGGGCTTTCTCAGCAGGAAATGCTCCCGGGTCTTCTGAGGCAGCCAGCAGAATGGGGGAATGGAAGGTCCTCCCAGCGGCCGGCACCAGCTCCAGCGCCAGAGCCCAGGCCTGTGTCCCCGCCGTAGCCCATGG
>NW_026000051.1:2668086-2672899 GCF_001458135.2 Marmota marmota marmota
CCCCCGCCGTAGCCCATGGAGGAGGCTCATGAGTTGGGCCCTGTCCCTCCAGCCCAGGGGCTGTGGCCAAATAGGGCCAAGCAAACTGGACCTTCCCAGTGACACTCTGGGTCATGAGGGTCAGGGGTCAGGGTGGGGTCAGGGTGTGGGGGAGGAGGAGGGGAAAGGAAGGGGGGCTGGGGCCAGAGAAGGGGGCAGAGGGAGGACGGTGGCTGAGACCACACTTCAGATAGATGCGCAGCCCGTCCACTCTGTGTCTTGATGCCCCAGCCCTCTGAGGGGCTGGAGCTGGGGGCTGGCCACCACACAAGACAGAGACCTGGGGTGGTGACTAGGTTTCCCCAGTACCCACTTGATGGGCAGCTCAAGAAGGAACAGAAAGAAAAGGGGGCCCCTTCCTTTTCTCCCCTCCCGCCACCTGCAGGGTCTGCCAAAGGGCAGGCCTGGCTGCTGACCACCCCTCCTGGAGGGAGTGGCCACGGGGGATGCATGGATGGGACTAGGGACACTGGGTGCCTAGAGCGACATGTCCCGACAGGGTGTGTGTGAGTGACCAGTCCAGCTGTGTCTGGGATGGTGAGTGGGCTTCAGGTGTGCTTGTGAGTGTGTAAGAGACTGGCAATCTGTGGGCGTGTCGGCGTGAACCTGTGTGTGCCCGTGTGTGTGCGAGTGTGTGTGTGTGTGTGTGTGTGTGTGTACACGCAAGCGCTTTTGAGAGCAAGTGTGAGAGGAAATGAGAACCAAGAGCCAGGCACCGAGCGAGGTCGCCCACCCCTCTCCTTGGCCCTCCTGGGCCTGCACACCAGGTCCCTTACCTCCAGGGTGTCTTGAGAGTCAAAGACCTGATGGGTGTTGAGCTTCTAACCTAACTCAGGGGACATGGGCGCCCCCAGGTTAAGGCTGCCCTTGTTGTCAGTGACCATTCCTCTTCCCACTACTGGGGGCAGAGGCGGGCTGCTCCAAGCCAGGCTGGGAGGGCCCAGGGCAGGGCCGCCACAGAGGGAGACACAGCTGGACACACCTGGGCCCCACCCTGGAGTTCATGGGCAACCCGAGTGGAGGAGGTCAGGGCCGATTCTCAGCCTCGGTGAAGTAGGGTTTTGAGTCCCAGGTAAGACACACTCGTTTGAAAAAAAGTAGAAAATATGTGTAAGACCAAGGGAGAGCAAAGCTCTGGGTTCCAGAAACACCAAGCTGGAGCTCAACCTCAGGAAGGATCCCTGTCCAAGCACACGCCTCCTCCACGGGATCATATAGAATCTCCCACTCAGTCACCTGCTTTGTCGAGTGCCTGGGGACGGGTCTCAGGGGTAGGAAGTCCCGTCTGTGGCCTATTAAGGTTGTTGTTGGGCTGCCAGAGAGGCTCACCGCCTCTCGTGTTTGTTGACAGTTTTTCATCCTGTGACTCACCTGTGTGTGTCTTTTGCCCATGTTTCTAATGTGTGTGTGTGTGTGTGTGTGTGTGTGTTTGCCTTCTTATTGATTTTTGACAATTCTTTATATATTAAGGTTACTCCACCTGTTGGTTGGATAGTCAGAGTGACTCCTGGGGAGTAGGAGGCAGGCCCCCACCCCCACCAGGTGGGCGCTCAGGACCCCCATCCAGCTGGGGTACCCTGGAGCTGGGTGGCAGGAAGGGGCTGGCTTGGCCAGGCAGTGAGGGATTCTGGCGAGGAAAGGAGAGGGAAGGGCTGCAGCTGAATCCAGCCCTGAGCGACACAGCCTTAAGGGGAGGCAGAGGCGGGAGGTCAAGGGGCACAGAGTTTCGAAGGATAGGAGCCTGGATGACGGGCAGGCAGCGGGGCCTGGCTCCAGTGTGGTACCCCAGGCTGCGAGAGGACAGAGGTCAGCTCCTCCCTCCTGCACGGCCAGATCTTCTGCAGCCCAGAGACAGAGGAACTCCGGGGACAACTTGAGCCCCAGAGGTCTGACTGCAGCCTGGGTTGCAGACTAGGCTGGAGTTGCTGCCCAGCTGTGCAATGTCAGGCAAGCACCTGACTTCTCTGAGCCTGTCTCCTCATTGGTGAAATGGATGCAGCATGGCCTAGGACTTCAGGAGCCCCGTGTGTTAAGCGCACAGCACAGTCCCCGGCACGTAGAAAGGGCCCTGTAAGTAGAAGCCAGCTCTGTGATGGCTACTCCGGTTGTCATCCCTCAGCCCCTCTCTACAAATGTGCTGTCCTGGTGGGAACGTTGATGGTGGGGGAAGCTGTATGGGCCCAGGGAGTACATGGGGAATCTCTGTTCCTTCTTCTTAGTTTTTCTGTGACCCCTGATGACAGAGCCCCACAGGACATCAAGGAGCTCTTCGTAGGTTCCAGGATGAAGAGTTGAAAGGCATTAAATTATAGGGAGGAAACTGAGGCCCAGAGACCAGAGGCCCACGCCTGCATCACCATGGAGTGGGTGTGATTGTGCCGAGTGCTGTCCTCTAAAAACTCACGTTCAAGCCCTAGCCGTGTACCTGGAAAGTGACCTTATTTAGAAAAAGAGTTTTTTCCAAATGTAATCAAGTTAAGGTGAGGTCTTGCAGGATCAGAGTGGGCTCCAAGACCAGTGATGGGTGTCATTTTGAAAGGAGATGCAATTGGAATGGAGGCACAGAGATGCAGGCCACATGGACTGCTGCCACCAGCCACCGGTGGCCAGAGGCTGGCAGACGGGGCTGGCAGACGGGGCCTTCTCTGGAGCAAACATGACCCTGCCCACACCTTGAGGTTGAATGACTGGGCCCAGAACTGTGAGAGGACACATTTCTGTTGTCTGAGGCCAGCGAGCTTGTCATGGCTCTGCCTTTGGATCTGTGGGTTCTGTGCCCATGGTTTTGACCAAGCGCAGAATGAAGATGTTTAGAGGGGGCTGGGCTGGGGCTCAGAGGGAGAGCGCTCGCCTAGCACGCATCAGGCACTGGGTCTGATCCTCAGCACCACTTAAAAATGAATAAATAAAAGTATTGTGACCATCTACAACAGTATATATGTGGTTGTAGATGGACACAATACTTGCATGTGTGTGTGTGTGCGTGTATATATATATATATATATATATATAGAGAGAGAGAGAGAGAGAGAGAGAGACAATGTTTACAGGAAAAAAACTGCATCCGTGAGCCAGGTGCAGCAGGGTGCACCTGCAGGCTCAGCTACTCCGGAGGCCCAGGCAGGAAGAATGCTTGAGCCCCAGAGTCAAAGCCAGTACAGGCAGCACAGTGAGGTTGCACCTCAAAAACTGAAAGTTGAGCTGGGTGCGGTGAGGCACACCTGTATACCAGCGGCTCTCAAGAGGCTGAGACAGGAGGATCTCAAGTTGCAAGCCAGCCTCAGCAAAAGCAAGGTGCTAAGCAACTCAGTGAGGCCCTGTTATAAAGGAAATACAAAATAGGGCTGGGGGTCTGGGGATGTGGCTCAAGCAGTGGCGCGCTCGCCTGGCATGCGTGTAGCCCGGGTTCGATCCTCAGCACCACATACAAACAAAGATGTTGGGTCCGCTGAAAACTAAAAAATAAATATTAAAAAAAAATAGGGCTGGGGATGTGACTCAGTGGTTGAATGCCCCTGAGTTCAATCCCTGGTACCCAAAAACAAAACAAAACAACAAAAAAAATCCCCTGAAAAATCAAACAAGCAATTGTGTCTGTACCAAACACAAACAGACTTTTTTCTTGATATTATCCCCAAACAATACACTAGGACACTGGCATGGAGCCCACAGTGCTTTGCACACGCCACCCAGCTAGGGGTGGTTAGAGTGTGGGGGGAGCCAGAGCTCATGTGCAAACACTACTATGCCTTTCTACTTAAGGCCCTTAAGCATCTGCTGGGTTTGGTGTCCTTGAGGGTCCTGGAAACAATCCCCTGAGAAATCCAAGGGATGCGATCCACACTTTACTGCAGCAACCCAGGAGACTAGGGTGAGGCAGGGCTGTGCCAGGTTGTCCCCCCAGCTCTGCCCCATCCACCAAGGGGCTTCTCCGGTACCTGTCCCGTGTCCTTGGGCAGCCCAGGCCAGGCCAAGCTCAGTCTTCCCCCGTGTGGTGGAGCCACAACCCTGGATCAGTGAGAGGGCCTGGCGGGCAGGCGTGCCATTCTGGAACTTGGCATTCAGGGGAGGTGGGAGGAAGGAGCACTTAGAGCATGGCGGGTGTTTATCTCAACTCCCAATGGGACAGGGGGGCCCACTGGAGCAGATGCACCACCCGGGCGCTCACTGTGCCACCTGGGAACTCGATTCTTCTAATTTTTCAAGACAAACTGGAAACTTCCATTTCTGTGTGAGCAAAATGTTCCTGTGTCACTCAGGGAGGAGCCATTCCTTCCTGGGGCAAGAAACAAAGGCAGAGGTGCCCTGGGTGCCACTGTGACCCACAGTTGCTTCTGAGTAGCCCAAATGGGCATTGTCTTAAAAGGGCTTGACCGGGCTGCCGCCCACACCCCTCCTTCCTGCCCCTTTAGGCGGCCTGATGTGGTTTCCATAGCTTGTATGGTCTGCATTACGTGGTTAACAATAATAATAGCCAGCAATTATCCAGCTCCTACTGCATCCTTTATCCTATCAGATCCCCAACGCTGGTCTTCGACGGGCTGCGGATTTTTTGGCGACGAAGTCTGTTTTGTCTTTGGTGTTGTGAGTCTGAGGCTGCAGCTCAGTGGCAAAGGGCTTGCCTAGCACGCAGGAGGCACTGGGTCGACCCTCAGCTCCACATGAAATAAATAAAATAAAACAAAATAAAGGTATTGTGTCCATCTACAACTAAAAAAAAGGTAAATCGGGTTGTTTTGAAATGGGCCTTTAAGGCCAGCACCCTTCCCGGTGG
>NW_026000051.1:2673655-2683688 GCF_001458135.2 Marmota marmota marmota
GTCCTTGGGCAGATGCGGGGCCTCGGGCCGAAGCCGCGGTTGCCAGCTCGGAGCGCGAGCTCCTGCGCGCCGAGGCCTGGCGAGGCGAGAGTGCTCCCGGGCAGCGCCCGGGAGGGCAGACAGACCCCAGGGCGGGTGTCGGCGGGCCTCCGCTCAGCGCCCCATCCCGTGCGGGGAAGCAGGGTACAGTCGGTGAGGGCCTCCATCCTGCCCCCAGAGCAGGGCGAAGAGGACCTTGTTGTGGCCGTTTGTTTTTTCTGTGGGCGACCGGCCTCTCGGTGAGCCGCGGGGAAGGTGTAGGGGAGTGAGTGGGCAGTACGCACGGCCTGCTGTGCCGGGCGCTTGGGGTGAGCTAACGGGCCCCAGCCTTGGTGGTGCTTCGGCTGCAGAGAGGCCGACAGGCATAAGCAATTGCTCGATGTACAGAGGAAAGGGGTCCGCGTGTGGGCAGGGGCTTGTCCGTTGGAATTTCGAGCAGGCCTTGATCTCAGTCCAGTCAGGACCTTTGGTGGGAGCTGGGACACTCTTAGCTCTGTTTGCTAGGAGAGTCTCTAAAATGCAGGTGTTTCCCGAGCTCTGAGGTGGTGCTGGGCAAGGACAGTGCAGTGAAGCTTACAGGGCCCGTTGAGGTGCCCCAGCCTTTACCAGGAGCTCTGTCCCCTGTGCAGAGCAAGGATCTAGCCAAGGGGTGAGAAAATCCTGCGGAGCAGTGAAGTTGAACCTTGAACCAGTCGGTTTGAAGGGGTACTGATGGGTGTAACTAGGGAGAGGGCGAGTGGGAATACTGAGAAGGGAGCCCTCACCCAAGGAGGAGGTGGCAGCTTATGAAGGAGTTTGGGACATTGTCAAAGCTGTGTGCAAAGCGTGGAGCTGTCCCTGGCTTGAACTTTTAGGGAAAGCCAATGTAGCTCTTAATAGTGCTGGCCAGTAAGGGCGGAGGGCTGTGGGCGAGCTGGGGTGGGGTTGGGCTGGAGGGCAGCTGGTGACAGGGGAAGGGGCCTCTGCTGACCACTCTGGCCAGCCATGGGGGGCATCCTGCAGCTCAGGGAGCAAAGGATGTCTCCAAGTGTGAGGGCTTCCTGAAGAAGGCGTGTCAATGATTCTGGCTTGCAGACTCCAAGGTTCCCTGCAATCCCAACAGCCCAAGTGTGAGGCTGTGTACCCAGACAGGGCGGTGGAGTCTGCTGCGAATTAGAAAGCCCAGCCTCTCTCCTCTTCAGACCTCCCAAGAAGGACTTCCTGCTCCACTGTCAGGGTCCCGTTTTCATGGGTGGTTAAGCAGGGCATCCCGGTCCCATCGTGGTTCCAGGCCTCAGCTGGTCTGCCTCTTGCTGCCCCAGGCCCAGTTATGCTGCCAGCGAGGAGAGCCGAATCCTCGTTCTCACTGAGCTGCTGGAGAAGAAGGCCCGCTCTCCCTTTTACCAGGAAGGCGTAAGCAACGCCCTGCTGAAGATGGCTGAGCTGGGGCTGACGCGGGCATCTGATGTTCTCCTGAGGAATGGGGCCAATCTCAACTTTGAAGGTCAGCTGGAGCCCGGAAGAGCCAGGGAAGCCCCTGTTGGATAGCCTCCCACTCCCCTGCAGGCTTTCAAAAGCTCCTGCTCCCTCTGCCCCCAGCGAGTGTGCTGCTGCTGTGCCATGATTGATTCAGCAAACCTGCCAGCTCCCAGCCTAATCCCGCTTCCATTAGTGTGGAAATGCGGCTGCTGGCACTGTGCCCGGAGCTAAGGGAAGGTGATTTCCTGCCACTCTGAGCTGTCCTGTGTTTTTGCTTATGCCATGGGTGGGGGAGGGGGAGTAGGTGACAGATAAGCCACACTGCACGCTGGGTGTCAGTCTCTGCAAGAAGCAGCTTCTGGCTGATAAGTGCCGGGGAGGGTGGTGATGGGACTGTTCTCCTGGCATCTGTGGCTTTCCCCTGAGGACAGCTGAGTCAGGAGAGGGCACGACTGCTTGGACAGCAAGTGCAGGTCTGTGCTGACCCAGGATGTGGCCAGGCTTGTCTCCCCTCACCATGGACACAGGCTCAGAGGCTCTGGGGCTCCTGGGATTGCTGAGGAAGGAGGGTCTGGCTTGAAGTCCTTCAGCCGGATCCCAGGAACCTGCTCTGTGGCCCTGCTCTAGCACAGCAGCCAAGAAGCAGCCACTCAGTGAGTGACTCCCCCAGCGAGCTAAAAGGAGGGCAGTTTTATGGCCCGTCATATAGAAGAGGAAACTAAGGCCCACACGGGTCAAGTAGTGGCCCCAGATCTCCCCCAGGGCCCTCTAGTACCTGGTGAGGACAACGTTGAGAGGGCCCAGTCCTGCGGCTTCTGGGGCGAGTGCTGGCGCTGGGCTCCAAGGCCAGGCCCTGGACCCTGTGAAAACTCGCTGATGCAGGACTGACCTGTGCTGTCTGCCTTCAGACCCTGTCACCTACTACACGGCCTTGCACATTGCCGTTCTCCGAAACCAGCCTGACATGGTGGAGCTGCTGGTGCGCCACGGGGCTGACATCAACCGGAGGGACCGGGTAAGAGCTGGCCCAGCCTCGCAGGGGGAATGCACCAGGGTCCCAAAGCAGCCCACAGCCCCCACACCAACCCAGCTGGTGCTGTCTTGGCTCAGATCCATGAGAGCAGCCCCCTGGATCTGGCCAGCGAGGAGCCCGAGCGCCTGCCCTGCCTGCAGCGCCTTCTGGACCTAGGAGCCGATGTCAACGCAGCCGACAAGCATGGTAGGTGCCTCAAAGGAAAGTGGGACAGCCTGGGCCCTGGGCACCTTGTGAGGGAAACCAGGTGACCCGGGGGTGTCTGGCATGTTGGCTGGAGGCAGCCTGGCTGTGGCACGGCACGACTGGTGCAGGGTGGATCTGCTGACTCGCCGTAGCTCGGAGTCCAGAGGCTTTGGAGGGGCAGTGCAGTCATTGTCCCCTGCCAGCCCTGAGGCCCTTCTATAGGAGATGGGAATGGGCATCAGCTTCTGGAGATAGTGGCTTGCTGTGAAGAGAGGCCCAGCTGGCCTCAGCAGCTTGGGGTACAGAAAACCCCTAAATCTACTCCAGATTTGTGTGGGTAGAAAAAGATGGCCAGAAGCCTGTCCCCCTCAGCCCTGGTAAGTTTTTAAAGTTCTTTGATGCTTTTTTGAAGCCTCACGGGTAGAGGTGGAGAGTTGCCACCTCTACCCGTGGGGCTGTCCTGACCTCAGCACCCTGGCCTCCACTTCCTCCTGTCCCTCTCTAGGGAAGACTGCTCTGCTGCATGCTTTGGCCAGCAGCGATGGGGTGCAGGTCCACAACACTGACAACATCCGGCTCCTGCTGGAAGGAGGTGAGGCTGCCCATGCCCCAGCCCAGCCTCTCACCCACAGTAGCTTCTGCTTCCCCCCCTTCCCTGCCTGGTGAGGGCTGCAGACATCCTCCCACCTTTTTTTTCTGATGGCTCTTCCAGGGGCAGATGTCAAGGCCACCACCAAAGATGGGGACACTGTGTTCACCTACATCATCTTCCTGCTTGGCGAGACCGTGGGCGGGGACAAAGAGGAGGCTCAGATGATCAACCAATTCTGCTTCCAAGTCACACAGCTGCTGCTGGCCCACGGGGCTGACCCCAGCGAGTGCCCTGCCCATGAGTCCCTCACGCATATCTGCCTCAAGAGCTTCAAGCTGCACTTCCCCCTCCTGCGCTTCCTGCTCGAGTCTGGGGCTGCCTACAATTGCTCCCTCCACGGCGCGTCCTGCTGGTCTGGCTTCCACATCATCTTTGAGAGGCTCTGTTCCCACCCGGGCTGTGCAGAAGATGAGAGCCACGTGGACCTTCTGCGCAAAGCTGAGACTGTCCTGGACCTCATGGTGACCAACTCCCAGAGGCTCCAGCTGCCCCAGAACTTTGATGTCCACCCGGTGGGCAGCCTGGCAGAAAAGATCCAGGCCCTGCACTCCTCACTGAGGCAGCTGGAAAGCTACCCCCCGCCCCTCAAGCACCTGTGCCGCGTGTACATCCGGCTCTACCTCCAGCCGTGGCCTGTGGATGTGAAGGTCAAAGCTCTGCCCCTGCCGGACAGGCTGAAGTGGTACCTCCTCAGTGAGCACAGTGGTACAGAAGAGGATGACAGCTGACAGGTGCTGGACTAGGGGACAGGGTTTGGACAACTTAAACCCCCACCTGCTGGTAGACTTGGCACTTGTGGTGACCCCAGGGGAGGGTCCTTTGATCTGGGAGGTAAGGCTTAACCTTACTAAGCACAAAGCCCATAGCTGTGACCGCTCTAGTGGTGAGGTAACTGCTCTAGTGGGAGAGGTACATCTGTCCCTTCTTTCTGGCACCTGCCCCCAACCCAAGTTTCAGTCTACTCTGGGCAGAATAGTTGTGTAGATGGATTGAGTTTCTGCCTCTGTGCTGGAGGGGAGCCAGGTGTCTGCAGGAGCCAGGCAGCACTCAGTCTAGGCAGCCCCTGGAGCTGCCAGCTTCTGCTTTGTCCTGTGTGGAGGCATAACTAGAACCTTCTAGAGGGAAGCTGTGGCTGCCGCCCAGCTGAGGTCCTACCCATGCCTCTTCACTCCAGATCTGTTTCAAGAAGTGCTTTTGGCAAGCTGGGGGAGAAGGCACCAAAGGCCACCACAGGCTGCCCTTCGAGGCCTACCCCTGCTGACTCTCGTGGCTGACACTTGATGGCTTCCCCCCCTCAGGGGCTGGGTCGCCTGTGGCCCTGCTCACCAGGGTACCAGGGCTGTGCTCTACTGTGCCAAACCCAGGGTCTCAGGGAGCATGCCTTCTGCCAGAAGCAATCATGAGTGCAAAGCCAGGGAAAAGCCCCTCCCAAGGGTCTGGTTTTGAGTAGCTTGCTGGGAGCCAACCACCAAAACCAGATGCCACCTGCCCTACCCAGCATCGATCCCTCACGGTCACTTCCAGTCATGTTGTCATTGTATATGCCTTTGGGAATAAGCTGAGACTGACGTGGTATGTTTATATTACAAAATTAAACGGAAATTCCTGGCCTCGCTCGAGGGTCCTATATAAGATTCTAGTCTTCCTTTCTCGTTCAGGGTCAAGGACCAGCAGCAGCCAGTGAGGAGGAAGGGGTGGGAGGGGAGGAGACAGAGCACTTGGGGCAACAACTCCCCACAGAGCACCTCTCTGGCCTGGGGAGGGCCTTCAGAGCACAGGGATTTGTCCTTTTATTTTTGTCTGAAGGTGCCTGCCATGAAGGACCCCCCAAGTACAGTGAAGGCCAGCCAGATGTCTCCCCTGGCTGCAGGCTGTTGTGACATGAAAGATACCAGGGTCTGCTGGGGACATAGCTCAGTCGTAGAACACTTGCCTAGCATGTTCAAGGCCCTGGGTTCAATTCCCAGTACCACCAAAAAGAAAAAATCATATATACTCATGGGGCTGGGGATGTGGCTCAAGCGGCAGCGTGCTGGCCTGGCATGCGTGCAGCCCGGGTTCAATCCTCAGCACCACATACAAACAAAGATGTTGTGTCCGCCGAAAACTAAAAAATAAATATTAAAAAAAAAAGAAAAGAAAGAAAGAAAGATACCAGGGTCTCATCACCAAAAAGGTCCTGGGCCACGAACATCCCATAAATGGCTCCACCTGGCAGGTGCCGTTCTGGGTTCACCTGGCCAGTATTTTGCCCAACCCGCTTTCCCTGGTAAAGACCACATTCCTTCACACCTCCAGGCCTCTGTAACTAAGTTAGGGGCGACTCCCCACCAGGCAGGCACCTGTGGAGTGACCACCAGTTCCCACGAAGTGAGCATCAAGCGCACCGGAGTCATGCAGGCTGTGTGGCATTGGCCTCTGGCCCAATCTGCACCCCACGGGCAGTGAGGCCCGCGTGCCTGCGTCAGCAGGACCCTCCCCAATAAGTCCCACTTTGCCTTTTAAGAAGCAAGTCTATAGTGAGTGGACAGCAGACAGATGTATTTAGCGGCCCCTTGACACTCCTGAGCCACACTAGCTGCCAGCACCCCCCACCTTGGCTCTGGTCCCTGGCCTCTCCAGCCACCGCAGCTCATCTCAGGGCAAAGCTGTAGACATGGTAGATCTCGTCAGGGAGGTTCTCCTGTCGCTCCTCAGCCAGGAGATTGAGGCCTGCACTGCGGATGATCCTGCGGACCACATCAAGGTCCCGGCATACGCTGCTGTCCACATCGTCCAGGATCACGCCCTCCTGGGCCATGTTGTCTTTGATGACGATGATGCCGTTGGGGCGGAGGCCCTGCTTACAGCGCCGTAGGAACTCGGCCAGATGCTGATCAGTCAGGTGGCCTGTGGAGGGCGAAGGCACGGTCACCAGGGGTGAGGTGGAGTGCATGGGAAGCATTCTTCAGCCACTGTGTTCAACAATCCTAAGCCCCATTTGTTTAAGAAGCCACTGGAGCTCAGAAGTCTCCTACGCCCGAAGCTGGGACTGAAGCTGACAAGGTGCCTCCAGCCTGACACCCGTGCCACACCACCTGTCCCTCCTACGCTAGGACTAGGCAGAGGGGCAAGTGAAGCAGGAGCACCCGAAACCACCTTCCCTGAAGTCCACACAGTGTACAGGGAGGGATAGGCCCAGAGGGCCACAGCAGGGTGGTGCTGCCTACGAGGGTCAGCAGCCAAGGCACAGCACCCTAGGCAGGTTAGGCCAGGGGGCCCACCTGGGGCATCAGCAGGACTGCTCCTGGCAGTCATACTCTCTACCTTACTCTAAAACTCTTAACAAAGCTCAGTTTCACTTGAATGCAGAAAGGCACTGGCCATTTAACATTTTTCAAAAAGCTGCCCCAGGACAGGTGGCAGGTATTTAATTAAAACAAAGTCTAGGAGAGAAGACCTGCCCTTGAGGCCCTCTCCTCACAGGCCCGGGGAGCCTGAGTGGCAGGACAGGTGCAGGCAGGAGGGAGGGCTGCGGGATACTCACCTATCACCCACTGGATCCAGATCACATCATAAGAGCCCGGCTCCGGCCTGAAGTCCTGCAGACCGCAGCAGAAGTAGTTCCTCACCCTCTTGCCTTCTTCCCCCAGGTAGCTCTTGGCTTTGGCCAGAAAGTCCTCTGTCATGTCGACCATATCCACCACTTTAAATAGTGGCAGAAGCAGCCGCTTGGTGATCCTCCCAATGCCAGCTCCACAGTCCAGGGCACAGGAAGTTCCTGTCTTGTTCGGGCCTTCCTGAAAAGCAGAGCAAGCATAACTCACAGGAACCCTGTCACTGCAAAGGGGCCTTCCTCCTGAGCCTGGGAATCCGACTGCAGTCAGGGCCCGGCACCAGCTGGTCATAGGGACACTCTCGCTGGGCCTCATGTTTCTAAGGAGAACAGCCATTTCCACGTGAAGGGTGGTGCACTGAACTCCCATTCCCGAGACCCCAGAAATGACAACAAGAGTGGGTTCCCACAGGAACTGGAAGAGGGAAAACTGGTGAATAATGGAGTGAAGATGGAACATGAGTGGCAGGAGGCACGGGACAGAGCATGGTTCCCTCCAGTGCTTGCCAGGGAGGGGGCGAGAGGGAGCAGGCCCAGGGAAGGCTCCAGACACGAGCACCCAGCACGGCACAGAGGGGTGGGGAGCAGCAGCATCAAGACCTGGAAACTAGGAGGCTGCAGAAGAGGGGATACCCACAGCCCAGCACCCACGGACACGACAGGACACCTCGTCCCCAGCAACAGAAGAGTCTTAAGGAAGACTCTTAGATTCCAGTACCTAAGAGTCCCCTAGCATATCAGCTCCGGCCTGTAGCCTTGAGACAGTCGACAATCTAGAAGTTGCACCCCCACCCCCCAGCTCTAGGGCCTCGGTGGCAGGCACCGATAGGGGACCAGAGAGCTGGCAGTGTTTCATGTGCAGGTGGCTCCCCATGCAGCCCCGCCGGTGCCACCAGAGCCACAGCGTCTCCTCCTGGAGTGCACATCAGACCTGCCTACCCTCAGGAACCTCTGCAGGAACTTCCGGGAGCTGCTGAGGTCGATGTTGGAGATGTGGCCATACCCCCCAAGCATGCCGTCCACCGTGGGTGGGATCTGCTTCCAGTAAGTCTTGGCCTTCGAGTAGAACTGCTTCTCATCTTCTATCACCTCGCTCGTCATGCTGTCACCAGCCCTGGCTCTGCTCAAGCTCCACACTTGGCAAGGGTACACCTCCTGGGTGAGGAACAAGGAGCAAGTCAGCCCAGCCAGGTGCCATCCAGGCTTTCTGAGCCACACGACCCTACTGGCATCCAGAACACCCAGGCAGCTAAATCTGCTCCCATCCCTCAGATGACAGCCCCTTCAGAGGATGGAGGACTCCTTCCTGAACAGTGCATGGACAGCAGCCCAGAGACATGTCTGCATGGGGACAGACACAATAGCAGCAGAGGCAGTGATGATGTGTACCATCAGATGACTCGGGAAGGAGGGAGAAAATCCCGAGAAGAGCTTGGGAAGGAGGACCAGCCTGGGCTATGGTGGCCCCAGGTGCATGCAAAGTGCCTGGGCCTCATCTGTCAATAACAGGAAGCTAAGCAACCAAGTCTACTGAGGGCAAGGGGGTGTGCTGGCACTACCTTGTAGGGTGGCAGGGGAAAGTGGGAAATGCATGGCGGCGCCAGCTGACACAGGACGAGCAGCAGCAGCAGGACGACAATGGCAGGGGCAGCTGATGACTCCTCAGCCCTTTTTTGCTGCCGAGGGGACAGGTACTGCCACCATCAGCGTGCAGACAAGGAATCCGATGCACAGGGAAGAGGTCGGGGGCCCTGCACTCACTGAACACCAAGACTCGACAGCTCTTCCCACCATGCAGACCTCGGCCTAGATGTCGCCTCAGAGGCCTTCCCTGAGCTGCCTGTGTAAATGACTCCTTCAACACCCTAGGCTAACTGCAGGGCTCGCTGTCCTTACAGGGTATTTCCATCTGGAATCACACTGTTCTCTTCTATCAGCCGCGGCTAGAATGAAAGCTCTAGAGGGCAGGACTCTGCCAACTGCCGGTTCACCTCCACCCAGCTGAGCCCCTGGAGAAGTACTGGGTGGGAAAGCAGCAGAGACCAGGCTGGCAATAAGGTCTTGGATGGTCCCCAACACACATCTGTATTGTGGACTTGGATGGTGAGGCCGGGTCTCGCCCCAGCGCAGAAACTGGAGGGCAGGGGAAGCACCTGAATCCTCCAGGTAAGCAGTAAGGCTCTGGGCTCTGGGGTTCTACCCACCCACCTTCACATGACTGCAGTGAGCAGCAGTTAAGCCACGGACCCCTATTACTACAGGGTCAACAAAGAAGGGTCAACCTGTGGAACTCGGGAAATCCTCAAAAAAACTGAGAGCTGGCACTGCCCGTCATGCCAGTGACTCAGGAGGCCAAGGCAGGAGGACTGCAAGTTCCAGGCCAGCCTGTGCAATTTAGCAAAAATCTATCTCAAAAAATAAAAGTAAAAATTATAAGAGGGCTGGGGACGCAGCTCCATGGTACAGCACCCCTGGGTTCAATCCCCAGTACCAAACAAAAACAAAAACAGAACTATGAGAAAAACCCTGGCTGCCGGGGATGGAGCTCAGTGGTGGTGTGTATGCCTGGTGCACAAGGGCCTAGGCTTGATCCCTGGCATCACCAAAAAGAAAAAGAAAAGCCCCAACACCAAGGGAGGCTTTAAGGGAAGTCAGAAAACAGAAAAGGGCCCCATTAAGTCATTCAGAGACTAAAAGGGGACAAGGGAAAGAAACATGAAAAAAGCCAAAAAACTGTCCTTGGTCAGGTTTGTGACCAGTCCCCAATACACATCTGTATTATGAACTTGAAGGACCTTCCAAAAGCAGCACACCCACCTTATGCAGACAGCTCAAGAATGCTCCTATCCAAGCTGGACGCAGTAGCCACGCCTGTAATCCCAGCGGCTCAGGAGGCAGAGGCAGGAAGATCAAGAGTTCAAAGACAGCCTCAGCAACTTAGCAAGGCCCTAAGCAATTTAGCAAGACCCTGTTTCAAAATTTAAAAAAAAAGGGCTGGGGATGTGGCTCAGTGGTTAAGTGCCCCTGGGTTTAATCCCCAGTACCAAACAAAAAAAAAAAAAAAAAAAAA
>NW_026000051.1:2689273-2692868 GCF_001458135.2 Marmota marmota marmota
ACACACAAGGCACTTCCATGGAAGATTCTCTCCTAAACAGGGCAAGGGGTTATATTACAAAGGAACAGGTGAGCATAGCTTCACCCATGGGGCTGTAGCAAGACACACCCATTTCTGTGACTGAGCGCCTCAGCACCCAGCTGGGGAGTGTAACTCAGTCACTCGTAAGGTTGGCCTCCCACAGAAACCATCTAGTTAATGTTCTTTGCCCATTTTTTTAATCTCACACCTTTTAAATAAATACAGACATTTCTGTCTCTCCCGCTTGATATTCCAGCTTCCAGAGGAAACATGCCTCTCCAAACCTAGCCAAGGAGCTTTACAAACAATGGATTACAGCCTGGGTGTGGTGGCGCACACCTGCAATTCAAGCTGCTGAGGAGGCTGAGGTGGGAGGATTTCAAGTTCAAGGCCAGCCTTGGCAATTCATCAAGACCCTGTCTCAAAACTGAAAAATAAAAAGGGCTGGGGATATAGTTCAGTGGCACAGTGCCCCTGGATTCAATCCCCAGCGCTGCAAAAGAAATAAAGAAAAAAGAAAATGGAGTACATCTTTTCGGATGTCTCCTCCAGGTGGATGCCCTGTAATTTGGATGACAGTCATTTTCAAGTTATAAAATTATAACATGCCTGTAAAATACTTGCCTAAACCATATCTTGTACAATATCATGAATTTCCTCCCTGCCCTCTCCCAGCCAAGAGTCACAGATCGGTCCTGTCGGTTTTCCCATGGAGCCCTGAGAAGGGAGAAACTTGTTCAGCATCATGTCTCAAAAAGAATCAGGCATGGACTTGAGACTGGTTGTCTGAGTTTCCAGGCCCCCTTATGTTCTGTTCCCATTCCAGGTGGATCTTCCACTTCGGAGCCACCCAGCCAAACATGACCCACTTGGGTTTCCTGGATGTGGAAGGGGTGGGTGACTCTAGACCTTCCCTTCCCTGCTTAGGCCTGGCTGCCCTGACCAGGAGTGCCAAAGCCACCTGTGGCTGCAGCCTGGCACCCAGGGCACAAGGGCCCCGCCCTCTGTCTCCAGGCTTCAGTGCCCACTGTTCCTCAGATAGCCATGGGTGAGGACAAGCGGATCACAATGACTCCGAAGATGCCCAGGAGGCAGCTGGGAGGGGCTGGCAGAGGGACTATGCAGGGGAAGATGGACTCTCCTAAGGACCAGCTTGTTAGAGGGCTCTAACCTCAGGGACTTCGCTGGCCTCACTCAGAATCCCCAGCAGGGTGAGTGTGATGACACCTGGGAGACAGCTTGGGGCTGCCAACAATGTGGGCGTGGGGTGTGGTGGGGAGGGAGTAGGCTCGGAGACCCCCAGTATTAGAACCAAGGGGGTGCCTGAGGCGCTGCCTCCCTAAGGGAATGGGGTTTGTTGTAAATGAGTCTTGGCTTGGGGTGTAGTTTGGTGGGAGGCCCCGGTTGATGCCCAATGCCCCTGCCCCCCAAATTGTCTTAGCTCCACTCCAGACACAGAATCAGAATCTGGCGTGGGAGATGGGGGGAAATTCAGTATATTTTCAGCAAGCTCCCACTGCGGAGGGGTGCCGGTGGGGGGTTCTAATGCACCACCGGGATCGCGAGACTGCTGGGGGAGGGGGTCTCTCCTCTTTTCAGGATGGTTCCAGGTTTCCTGGTTCCCAGTGGAGCGCTTACAGTAATAGCCTCCACCATGCTAAGTGCTGTCTACCAGCGCCGGGCCATTTCACAAAGAGACAGGTGCCCGCCCTGCACACACACACACACACACACACACACACACGTTCCACGGAGCAGCACACCGAGAGAGTGCTCGGAGAAATTCATTGGCTCACCCAAGGTGAGGAGTGGAACCAAGACCCCGAGTACTAGTCATTTTGAGCCTAATAAGAATGGCGGCTGCCCTGGTTGAGTATGTAACTGGGCCTGGCACTATTCTAAACGACGGACGTGTACTTGCTCATGTCAACGTCACAGCAACCCAAAAAGGTGGGTACTCTTGCCGTCACCACTTTTCCAGGTGAGGGAACTAGGGGCTGAGCGGGTTCTAGCCTGAGGCCACTCTTTGTCGCCGAGCCGGTGGCATTACCACCGAGCCACACTGCCCCACCGGGGCGCCCGGAGCTGTCCTATGCGCACGCCGCCCACCACCCAGGGTGGCGTGAGGACGTCCTGAGCTGAGCTCAGTGCCCAGCATGTTTCGGCGTCACCCCGTCCAGAGGGCCCAGCAGGTGGCGCCCAAGAGGTGTCCCAGCGCTGGCGAAAGGCCGAGACCCCAGGTGCTGCCCAAGCTGCCCTCGCTGGAGCGCCGAGCCGGCTACGGCGCGGGGCGCGCGGAGGTCTTGCAGGCCTCCAGGGCCTCCTCCTCGTGGTGGCAGGGGTGGGACAGCGAGCCCGGGCCGGGTGCCGGGAGCCCCCAGCTGCGCCCGCAGGCCCTGGCGCCTGTGCGCCTCTCAGTTGCCTCATCTGTAGCAGGGGGCTAGGGCACAGTCCGAATCCTGCTGGCCCCAGGCAGCCCTGCCTCTTGCCTGAGGTCCCTGCAGCGCCCAGCTGGTCCTCCTCACTCTAGGAGTCCTTCCTGCCCAACTTGGTGCTGCAGTCCATCCTGAAGCGAGGCCGCCCCAAGGGCTACCAGCTCCTCCTGCCTCCCACAATCCTGCAGCAGGTTCAGAGGTGAATGCCCACCGGAGCCCCAGCCCAGGGGAGCACACAGTCCAGGCAGTGAGGAGAGTCTCCCTTGCCCCACAAATAAACGCACATTCCAGGTGGCTGGGATCTGCCACTAGGTCTCAGTTCGAGCCTCTCAGGTGCCTGCTTTGGGGTCTCCAGGGTTCCGGGGCTGGGGGAGCAGCAGGCTAGAATCACAGCAGGGATGGCTGAGAGGTGGGGCCATAGAGTCCTTTTGGTCAGGTCTTGTTCCCAGAACCTTCCTTCTGGAAGTGGGAGACCCTGCACAACCTCAAGCCTGGAGCGCAGCCTCGGGGGACCTAGGCCAGCTCACACTTGAATGACACCCCTTTTCCCCAACTCTGTCTTTGGTGCCAGAGGCTGCTCTGTTGACCTCCCTCTATGGGGTAAGTACATCCAGACCCCAGCCCAGGAACAAAAGCCCTGTGTGTGGACAAACATTAGCTTGGAACCTGTCCAGGTGGGTTCACCGTGACCTGATCCACGGAGGGCAAGTGTGGGGCAGTCTGTGCGTCCTGTGCAGTGTTCCAGAGGGAAAGACAAGGTGGTAGGTGCTGCGCGGATTTATCTGGTGGCTGTGCTGACCCTGCCGTCCCCATACACCTGGGTGCCAATCCCCAGACAGAGCCTTAGCCCGCTCCTCATCTCTCCCTGAAGCTGCCCTTGCTCCCAGCCCCTGGTCCTAGTCAGGATCCAGGTCTTTATCGCCACCTCGCGGCCAGTGAGGAATCGTCATGGGACCCACCGTAGGCACCTTGTTGAAAAGGAAACGGGTTACTCTGGTGGGATTTGGGTTGGACAGCGGCTGGTGGGTAACCTTGAGGTCCGGATGGGTTGTGCATGTCGTTGGCCTTTCATGGAGAGGCGCCTGGCTCTCCAAGAGAGGCAACTGGCAGATCTGGCTCAGGCCCCGGGAGGTCTCTCC
>NW_026000051.1:2695228-2701771 GCF_001458135.2 Marmota marmota marmota
AGACAGCCCCGGAGGAGAGCGGCCGAGGAGGACTCTCTGAGCGCGCTGCTGGAGGAGTTCCTCCCCAGCAGGTTCAGCGAGTTCCTGCACCAGTTGCGACAGGAGTGTGCGGAGCAGCCCGAGCCGCAGAGTGAGGCCGGGGCCCGGGCGGGGGCCGTTTGGGGGGTGGGCGGGGCTGGGCCCCTGGCTCGCCACCCCGCTGCTCCAAGGCTGGTGCTGACGTTAGCGGAGGATCTCACGAGGTCTCGGGACCCTCCCTGATGGTCTGTGGTCTCCCCAGGGTCATAAAAGTAGAGGCTCCTAGTAAGGACTGCCCCCTAGCTCACAAGCACTTCCTCCTCCTGGCTCTCAGTGTCCTCAACACGGCAATATCAAAAGCGTCTGTTCCATCCCAGACGAGGTTCTTCTCAGTGTCACACCTGCCCATATCTCGCAGACCCGTGGTAAGTGTCAGGGACCTTCTTGGTGGGGACCCGGTGGCCATGGATACTTAACAGATTGGGAGACCCTAACCATCTGACCACTCATGCTAGGTGTGGCCTATTTGTCTTCAAGGGGCCAGCCATCGCACTTCCACGACAATTTTAACAAGATTTTGCTCCATCAGACACCTTCCCAGGATCACCAAAAGGGTAATCCATCACAAATCACCACGGGCAGAAACACCAACCAGTGAGTTGGGAGGCGGGATAGTGGTAGGGAGTGGGGTGGAAGGGTATTTCTTTCCTCCCTTATTTCCTGTCTTTTACTCATGAATTTATCCATTCATTCACCTGTCCATCCATCCATCTGTCCATCTATCCATGTGTCCATCTATTAATCAGGTCTTTTAGCAATGCATTCCTAATTCATCCTTGAGCTCATTCATATACCCACCTCCCTTTCACTCACCCTTCCCTGCGCATGTCAAATGCATGAACCAGGTCTGCTCAACCTATTGGTGAATCTTGCCAGCCAGCCAGCCATCTATTTACCAACTCCCCGGGTTCTATCCTTCCATCCATTGATCAACAATAACCTTCTACAATCCTTCCTTTCACTTGTAAATCCTGGACACTGTCCATCCCTCATTGAGTCATGACCCTTCCACAAATCGACATGCCCATCTGCATATTCATCCAGCCCCCATCATTCATCTAGCGTTCACCCTTGGATCAGTCTTTCCTTTCAGATCTGTGCGTCGATCCAACAGCCCATCCATCAAACCATCCATCTTTTTCCCCATCCCGCCATCATTTATTCATTTCTTCAAACTTTTATTGGGTTGACTATGTATCAAATATTAGTGGAGAAAATAAGAGATGGGAAGTAAGAGAAGAGCCTGGCAGAGGAGCTTCCCTGGGCCTGGATGCCAGAGATGAGTGTAAAGTCCAGGCAGCCCAGAGACACACCACATATCCCACCCCTCCCGCAGACCACGGCAGACAGCACTAGGGGATCACAGCCTCAGAATCCTTCCTGACCCAGTTCTCCACACAGACACTACTAAGGGATCAGAGTAGGACCATAAATGAAACACATTCACCAGCCTCTCACAAGATGCCACCAAGAATGGGTGGAACTCGGCAGGCACAGTCCAGACTTGCACATTCAAGAGCCTATACTCAAGCAACTCCCAGGTGTGAGGTTTCCTGTGGGGGACACTGAAGTGCAGCAGAACAGGCTCCAGAGACCCTCCATGGAGGCAGAGACACCGATCTCAGGCTGCAGGCAGATTTGGGGAGGGCTTTCGCTGGCCCTGTGGCCAGCACAGAGCCGAGTTCCAAAGCCCACAATTGTTGACAAGCTTGGTCCCGACCAAGGCACTGTCAGGCACTGACCAAGACAGCCAGGCACTGTCCTTGTCATCCCAGCAGCCTGGCTCTTGGTGGGCCAATGAGAAGCAG
Organism: Marmota marmota marmota; assembly: GCF_001458135.2. Taxonomy (NCBI): domain Eukaryota; kingdom Metazoa; phylum Chordata; class Mammalia; order Rodentia; family Sciuridae; genus Marmota; species Marmota marmota. Next base: position 2,697,115 of record NW_026000051.1, read on the forward strand.
CCCCTCTGCATCCACACGAAAATGTGGTCAGATAAATGGATGCAAACACATGAATACATGGAGGATGTCAGGCCATGGCTGGACGAATAATAAATTTCACATTACTTTTTTTTTTGTACTGGGAACTGAACCCAGAGGCACTTAATCACTGAGCCACACCCCCGGCCCTTTGTATTTTTATTTTGAGACAGGATCTCACTAGGCTTAGGGCCTCACTGAATTGCTGAGGCTGGCCTTGAACTGGTGATCCTCCTGCCTCAGCCTCCCCAGTTGTTGGGGTGACAGGTGTGCACCACTATGCCTAGCTCTTGTGCTACGTTTAAACATAACAGATACACTTTATCGAGCACAAACCCCATGCCAGGCCCTGGATTAGATGCCTCACTTGACACTCATCCAACTCATATGAGGATGGTATTATCGTGCCTATAATATAGAATACACAATTTAAAGGAGAAAATTGCAGAATGGAGAGCTGAGGGCAGTCTGCTTTGGGACACGTGGATGGGACAGGGCTTGATTGAGATGGACAGACATAGAACACCACCCACCTGGGGGTGTTCCTGCTGGGCCAGCAGACCATGCCTGGTGGCATCCTCTTGCACCTATGCCGCATCTTTGCTATTCTGAGGCGTGCACAATTCCATTTCACATGTGAGGAAACTGAGGCTCGCAAGAGTCAGGATTGAAACCCAGGACCGCCTGGTGCCTGGGCATGAGTTCTGACCCTTTCTGCTAACTTGATGCAGATCTCAGATCCACCGCTTTCCAGCTGTGTAGCCTTAGACACTTTGCAAAGTCTCTGCACCTCAGTTTCTTCATCTACAAAATGGGCAGAAAAGGCATGTCCTGTGAGGGAGTGTGGGTTTGGTGGGTGGAGTGTGGGTTTGGTGGGTGTTTTCCACTGGATCACGACCTACAGGTGGGAAATGCTTGGCCAAGGCCAGTGGCGGTGACTAGGGCTATTCTGCTACCTTGTCTTACAGACAAGAGGCAAGGCCACCTGTTCAGGATCACACCGAGAGACTGGGCCTGGGGATGTGTGTCAAGTGGAGTGGGGGGCTCCACATTCGGCCCACTGCCCTCACTGCTCTCTCCTCAGGCTCCACAACACACAGGTCCCCAAGACCAGAGCCCCCAACTCCTCTGGGGAAGGCTTGGGGCACCGCAGGCGCTGTTGTCCTTTCCGGGTCCGATTCGCTGACGAGACCCTACGAGACAGCACACTCCGCTACTTGGAGCGACGCTATACAGGTAAGCAGGCAGGATGGAAAGGCCCAGGATTCCAGATTCCACATCCTGGAGAGTGGAGGGCAGAGCCTGTGAATCTGGGCTCCCAGAGTCAAGAGCTGGCCACTGACCCTGCAGAAGAAGTCCTCTCTGGAGGGTGTCAGCAGGGTGACCTTCAAGGACCAAGCAGAGTGTCCCACGGTATGTAGCATCAGGGAGCAACTGCAGAATGACCCAGAAAACAAAGGCTGCCCAGGCCTGGCGACCACTAAAGGATTTCTGACCGCCTGATTGCACCTTGGCACACATCTCCTGCACACAGCCTGGAAAAGGTCCAGAAGCCACCAGAAGAGGACACCTCTCTGCTGGGGACACTGGCACCAACAGTCCAGCAGAATCTCAGACCCACCAAGCGCAGGGTCCCAGGCAGAAGCTGGCTCTTGGCTCTCGGGGACGGCTGTGATTGATCCGAGTTGGTACGGTTTCCAGGAAGCTCACTCAGGTGGAGACAGGAGCAGGAGCAGGAGCAGGAGCAGGAGGGAGAAGGAAGCCCTTGCCCTGGAGTCACCATCATGGAGTCCACCTGCTCCGTGTGTCCAGCCTCTTCCCAGCACCCGCCAGCACAGGGCTTCTGGGGGCAACACCCTGGAGCTATTTCCTGAGCATCCGCTCTGTGCAGTTTCAGGAAGTAGCTGCCCCCAACTCCACTGTTAGTTGTCTACAGACTAGGACATGTGCTGGTTCAGGAGGGACCCCATTCAGTCTCCTTAGAGTCCCAGGAAGTTGGAGACCAAAGCTGTGGTTTTCACCCAACTCCTTGTTGTTTGATGGGGAAAGCAAAGCAGAAGGGGCTCACGGAGGTGACATCGAAGCCAGGAATAGAAGCCAGAGTGTCCCTGGAAACCCAAGGACAGGATAAGCCTGAATGGCAGTTGGGAGACACTTCTGTATGGGCCACTGGCCACAAGGAGCTGTAGCTGTACCTCAGGGCACCAGGGCCCAGGGCTCACTAGCCCGGTCCATCCCAAGGCAGTCACTGCCGGATTCCGGGTCCTGACCAGCTTGAATGGCGGCTTTGGGATGGGGAAAGGCTCGCAGCTTGGAGACGCCCCTCCCTGCCTCTCCTCAGGATTCTCAGTATTGTCTCTGGGATGGCTGTGGTGGGGTGACCGGCCTTCCCTCTGCAGGAAAGGGGGTCTGTTGGGGCTGGAGCTGGAGTGTGGGTATTGGGGGCACAGCTTGGGTGGTAGCAGCAGAACAGTCACGCAAAGCAGTTGTAAAACCCAAGCCTTCTCTAGAGCAGCCAGAGGCACTGGGGAGCCTGGGGTTGCCATGGAGACAAGGCTCTGCCCGGCCTTGCCTGCCAGGGGGAGGAGGGAAGGGGGTACCAGTGTCCCCTTAGGGTAAGGACTCACGATGCCCTCTCTCCTCCAGTCCCAAACAACATCAAGAGCAGGACCACCCTGCTGCCGGAGGTCTCCAACCAGGCGTTCGGGAACGTTCAGAAATGGCTGGAGAATTTGCCCAGAGCCCTGCCCCCCAGGGCCAAGGAGGAAGCCAGGCCCAGCGCCTGGTGCTGGGACCGCCCCCGCCTGTGAGGCTTAGGGGAAGGCGGGGGACTCACAAGCACTGACGGGGCTCTGCCCCTGCAGCCCTCCCCGTTTAGCACCAGGAGGGCTGGGGTCCCAGCCGCGGGTGGACCGGACTTGGGGTCCACAGAGCTCACAGCTCCTGTCTCCCCCAGACTGCGCCAGGAGCGGCAGGGCTACCTTTCTGAGGACGCCTCAATGAAGAACAGACTGCCAGGGCCACTCACCTCCAGGGCCACCACCCAGAGGCAAAGGGGGGCCCTCAGAAACTCCCTGGATACCCCCAACATCCTGGATCAGGTGGGCAGACTGCCCTGCTCCTGGAGGCCACAGCTGGTGAGCACCTGCTGGCAGCTGCCACCCAGTGCTCCACGTGTGACCGCGGGGGCTCGCAGTGGCCGGGACCGTGTTCAGTTCCTGCGTCTCCCTGGAGGTGCGGCAGGAGGGGTGGGCGCGAAGCTCACAGGCTGGCCTGGCCCCAGCTGCGCCCGCAGGCCCTGGCGCCTGTGCGCCTCTCAGTTGCCTCATCTGTAGCAGGGGGCTAGGGCACAGTCCGAATCCTGCTGGCCCCAGGCAGCCCTGCCTCTTGCCTGAGGTCCCTGCAGCGCCCAGCTGGTCCTCCTCACTCTAGGAGTCCTTCCTGCCCAACTTGGTGCTGCAGTCCATCCTGAAGCGAGGCCGCCCCAAGGGCTACCAGCTCCTCCTGCCTCCCACAATCCTGCAGCAGGTTCAGAGGTGAATGCCCACCGGAGCCCCAGCCCAGGGGAGCACACAGTCCAGGCAGTGAGGAGAGTCTCCCTTGCCCCACAAATAAACGCACATTCCAGGTGGCTGGGATCTGCCACTAGGTCTCAGTTCGAGCCTCTCAGGTGCCTGCTTTGGGGTCTCCAGGGTTCCGGGGCTGGGGGAGCAGCAGGCTAGAATCACAGCAGGGATGGCTGAGAGGTGGGGCCATAGAGTCCTTTTGGTCAGGTCTTGTTCCCAGAACCTTCCTTCTGGAAGTGGGAGACCCTGCACAACCTCAAGCCTGGAGCGCAGCCTCGGGGGACCTAGGCCAGCTCACACTTGAATGACACCCCTTTTCCCCAACTCTGTCTTTGGTGCCAGAGGCTGCTCTGTTGACCTCCCTCTATGGGGTAAGTACATCCAGACCCCAGCCCAGGAACAAAAGCCCTGTGTGTGGACAAACATTAGCTTGGAACCTGTCCAGGTGGGTTCACCGTGACCTGATCCACGGAGGGCAAGTGTGGGGCAGTCTGTGCGTCCTGTGCAGTGTTCCAGAGGGAAAGACAAGGTGGTAGGTGCTGCGCGGATTTATCTGGTGGCTGTGCTGACCCTGCCGTCCCCATACACCTGGGTGCCAATCCCCAGACAGAGCCTTAGCCCGCTCCTCATCTCTCCCTGAAGCTGCCCTTGCTCCCAGCCCCTGGTCCTAGTCAGGATCCAGGTCTTTATCGCCACCTCGCGGCCAGTGAGGAATCGTCATGGGACCCACCGTAGGCACCTTGTTGAAAAGGAAACGGGTTACTCTGGTGGGATTTGGGTTGGACAGCGGCTGGTGGGTAACCTTGAGGTCCGGATGGGTTGTGCATGTCGTTGGCCTTTCATGGAGAGGCGCCTGGCTCTCCAAGAGAGGCAACTGGCAGATCTGGCTCAGGCCCCGGGAGGTCTCTCCCCGCGTCTGGCTGCCCGGACTTTCACACCAGCCCTTCTCCATGACCCAGGATGCAATGTCCTGGAGAGCCGGCGGGTCCCGGGGGAGCGGGATTCTACCGCACCTCCTCCGGTGACCTTGAACCGCCCTCCGCGCCCGCTCTGCGCCTCAGTTTCCCCGGCCG
>NW_026000051.1:2701796-2707070 GCF_001458135.2 Marmota marmota marmota
ACCGGACGTGAGACTACAACCAGAGGACGCTGGGTCGCATGGCCGGCTGCCCACGGATCGCGCACACGCGCGGGCACACTGACACGCACGCGGGGACGCGCGCCACACCCACAGGCACACCGCGCACGCACGCACACCCATACAGACGCCACCTCGAGCGACAGCAACCCCCCCCCCCAGAAGCACCCGCCAAAGGCACACGCCAGGGAGGCGCAACGCGGGCAGGGGCGACCCACCGCCCAAGCAGGAACCGGCACTCCACGATGACATTCAGGGAGGCAACACGTCCCTCAGAGACACCCTTCACAGAGCCACACACATCGCACACTGGTGTGGGCCCCACGGACACGCCCTGTGCACACCTGCGGCCCTGGGCCTCGCACCTGCTTTCAGACCCTCTCACAGCCACGGCCTCTCAGGGACCCCAGTTCCCCATATTTGGGGATCACCTTTTCACCCTGAGACCTCAGATACCTTCCATCCGGTCTCTGGCTTGGGGAGGGACCTGTCTGCCCAGCCACGTGACCCCCTGCAAGCAGAGCCAGAACTTGGGGAGACCCAGCTGGGGGTGAGGAGGGCAGATGGAGTGTTACAATGGGGGTTGGCCCTGTCCCTCATCCTCCCTCGTGGTGACCCTGAGCCCCCCAGGGTTCCAAAAGGGCCTTTATCACTGGTACATTTCCGCTCAGGGCTGGCCATCTGCCAGCCTGGGCTCCGGGGAGTGGCATGGCTGCAGGAAGGCTGGAAAATTCCTGCTCCCCCAGACTCAGGCTGCCTGTGACACTGGTCCCCTACCGCCTAACTCTGGGCAGCCAGAGCCCAGGCCTTGCCACCCAGACCCTATGGTTGGGCACTGACAGCCCCAGGGCCAGGCCAGTGAGGGCGGTGGACACTGGGTTGACACAGGGAAGAGGTGGCAGGGAAGTCGCTGCTCTTTTCTCCAGAGTGCTCCCACCTCAGAGCCTCTGTGCCCTGCAGGGTGGCTGCTTTGTCCCCTTTGCCAATGAGGAAACTAAATCCCCCAGAGGCTGTGCGCCGTGTGATCTGTGAGGAGCTAGAGTCCTACCATCCCCAAGGTGTCCTGCCACAAAGCCCTCAGCCACGCACAGGAGTGGCCTCAGAAGCTGCTCTCAACAGAGCCACTTGGTGGGGAGATGGCAGCCCAGAGAGGTCCAGCTCTTTGTCAAGGTCACACAATACTGAGTGTTGGAGTCAGCATTCAAACACAGCACCTCCACTGCACGCACTGCGGGCAGGGGGCCTCCCAGGGTGCATGGGGCAGGGTGCGGTCTGGGGGACCCTGCCTGCAGCATACAAGGTACTTCAGAGGCAGGGAGAATCAGGACAGAGTCGGGGAGGGAGAAGGACCTATTAGGAGAAGGTGGAATTCGAGAGAACGTGGAACCCCACAAGCAGAACGGGGGCCAGGGGTCCGTGGGAGCAGGAAGCCTGCAAGTTTCCCTCCAGGGCAGGCGGACCCCAGGGAAGACCCAGGAAGGCTGAGGCCAGGCAGGGCCAGCGGGGGAGGTGGGCAGTGGGGCTCTCTGGCGATGTGGAAGCCAGGTAGGGCCAGCCCCAGGCGGCCTCCAGAGACACCGAGTGCCCTGTGGTCTCAGTGACTGTCAATCTGCTGGTGGCTCAGGGAGCGCTGTTATGGTTCTAGTCCCAGTGTGGGGGTCTGAGGAGGTGGGGCCAGAGAGTGATCGGTCATGAGGGTGGAGTCCCCTGAATGAGTAGAGTGCCCTCTGAAGGGGGCGGCCATCTGGCTGGCCAAGAGAAGACCCAGCAAGGAGCCAGATGTCCCAAGGGGACACTCACCAGAGCCTGCTGTGTGGGCCCTGATCTCAGACGTCAGTGGCCAGACTGTGAAGAATAAATTTCTGTTGCTTAGAAGCCACCGGGCTGTCCCACAGCCACTGCAGTGGACGAAGACAAGCACGGCTGTCCCCCACGCATGCGTGAGGGGCCCTGGGCTCGCAGCCGGTGCAGGCAGCTGGCCTGCCCTCAGGAGCCTGCGGTCAGCTGGGGACATGCACTCTGGTAGTCCATGCTATGGCAGGAAGCCTGTGGCTTTGAGAGACCAGAGGGGTCCCAACCCTTCTGCCAGCAGCAGGGTGGGACACTGAGCCAGACCCAGGGAGGAGATCATCCTGTCACAACTCGGGGGGAGGGGGCACAGGGTGGTAGTTTTGTTGACAAGGCAGGGGACAGGCTGGTGTCTCCCCAGCTTGGACAGAAGCACACTCAGTCCCCCTCTGCCTCTCTGGGTCTTTCTGTCATGACCTCCCAAATACGCCCTGAGTGGCAGATGGCCTGCAGCTTGCAGGGGCTCCTGTGGGAGGGGATGGAACTCCTCCTTGCAGACCCGGGTCACCACCTCCAGGCAGCCCATCCGTACAAGTGACCCATTTCATTTCACTTCTGGACCATTCGGGCCCTACAGAGCCAGCCTTGGGTGCTGCCGGGTCAGCCGGAATCAGGGCTCAGGACCCCAGGCCAGGTGGCGCTGGGGCACTGGAACTTTTCTGGGCAGTGAGCCTTGGCTGTGAGGAGCAGCTGTCTGTCCCCCCACCATGGAGCTGGAGGATCCTCAAGGACTGCCTTGCTAAGGTTCTCCTAGCTGAGAGGACCTCAACTCCCAGGACGCCCCCCGCTGGGCTCTGAGCAGACTTCCAGCTCTGGGGACTGAGATCCAGTGATCCCCTTCCTGCAGGGACCTCCTGGACCAGAAGCACACTGTCCAGAGGGAGCCTCTCCACAGGAGGGATGGGAACAGGTGGCCCCATGTTAATTAGGAAAACTGGGACTCAACAAGGGCAAGATGGACCAGGCCTGCTCACCCAGCGCTCAGGTCCAGCGGAAATCACTAAGGAGCTGCGAAGAAGGCCCAAGAAGGTTCGACGCACACACTCCCATGCCAAGAGCTTACCTCCCCTTCAAAGAGGGCACAACTCTGGGAAGTAGACACTAACCCTACAGATGGAGAAACCAAGGCACAGAGAGGTTAAATAGCTTGACCAGTGTCACACAGCTGAGCTCCCACGAGGCTAAGGTGTCCTTCTCCCCGAAGCCAGTCTAAATCTCCGGAGGGCAAGCCCAGGCGGTTTCTCTGGGCAGGCAGTCTTTGAGCACCACTGTATCTGGGCTGTGAGCGAGGCAGTGGGTTCCTGTCCCAGGCGCTGTCCCTACGGATGGACGCTGCCTGCTGCAGGACCTGAGCTGGCTTCATGCTCAGCTGCAACCACCTTGAAATCTGTGGTAGTTTATGAACAAGGGACTCTGCATTTCCATTTTGCCCTGGACCCCACACATTGCGTGGCCACCCTGAACCTAGACGCTAACCCATAGTGCACTGGGGCCCCATGGAGGGCTGGCGGGGGTCCCAGAGGGCCTCAGGGGCAGGAGCGAGGCTGGAGATGAGAGCAAGGAGTGGTCTTTGTCCTGCATGACCCCAAAGCCCTGTCAGGGGCCCCCAGACTCCTCAGGGCACCTCCCTGGGAGGTGGCCAGTACAGGGGGGGGGGTTCAGTGCCAGCAAAGCCCCAGAAGAACTTCTAAACTACCCCCTGGATCTAGGACATCTGCTCTAGATCCCACAAGCACAGGGCTGGGCACTGGGGGGCACAGACAGGAACAGCGAGGAGAGGAAGGCCCTGGCCAGCCACCTGACCCAGCGCCTAGCCACTTTCCCGCACCTTCCAGGGGCCTCCCACGCACCTAGGGGCAACGCGTGGATTTTCTGTTTCCGTGGGGACTTCACGCACATACTGCCTGCTCCTGCACCCAGCACCCTGCCTCCAAAGGCTCTCTCAAGGTCACTGCATTGTGTAGGTGGAGAAACTGGGACCCAGAGTGTCACATGGCAAGTGTGGGCATCCCGTGGCCCCGGCAGGAGCGTGGCCTTGGCAGGAGATGCGTTGTAGGATACTGTGTGCCTCTCACCCTCCTCCCCATGGCCAGGGCTTCAGTGGAGGGAGCGAGGGGAGGTCTGGGATGATTTCACAGGAGGCACAGAGAGGTGCCACCACTGCACCAGGATCACACAGCCAAACCAGTGCCTGACCCCACACTGTTACTCTCCTCAGAGCTCTGACTCCCAGCATATCCGCTCCCCAGTGCCAGGTGGGACGCCCCCACTTCATTAGGTGAGAATTGGGCAAAGGACCCTCCCAACTGGCTGGAGTCCTGGCTAGGATGTCAGGCTGGGACCAGGTGGCCTGCCAGGGCAGGGCAGGTACCCTGGCTACTGCTGTGCTGAGCTGAGGCTCCTGGACTTCTAGTGGCCAGGCAGGGCTGACCTCAGCTGGTGGGCTGTGCCTGGGGCTGTGGTTCCCTGATCCAGCTTTGGGCTCACAGTGCTTATTTTTTGTGTTTGTTATCTAAAACCCCTTTGAAATCTGTTTTCTTGTCACCTGGTCCCAGAGCAGGAGCTACAAGGTGCTATGTTGTCACAGCCTTAAAATAGCCCCCCTGGGGCAGGGGGATGCGGCCCGTGGCAGAGACCCTGCCTGGCCTGCCTGAGGCCCCGGGTTCCACCCAGCACCCTGCCCCACTGTGCTCAAGCCTGTGGTGGGCCTGCAGGACAGCAGAACGCCCACCTGCCCCTGCCCCTGCTAGCCTGGGCCAGGGACAGTCATGTGAGCATGAACTTGGGCTTGAGGCAGGGCAGGATGCATCTGTCCTGGAAAATGTCCTCCTACACAACATTTTGCAAGGAATTCCAGAAGCTTCTGGAATCTTCTGAGACCCATCCACACAAACTCTCCTTCCAGTCCAGAGCCCTTTTCTAAAGGAATCCCACGGTCTGCTTTTGGGGAATAACAGTTCTAGCAGCTAAATCCAGACCCCGTGCTGTGACATTTCTCAGATTCACTTATTTCTCATGATTGAGGCTCAGAGAGGTTGGGTCACTTACCCAAGGTGGCGCATCAGGGAAGAGACTAACCAGAATCCAAGCCCAGCCAGTCTGGTCCAGGTCTGCACAGCTAACCTCACACACACACACACACACACACACACAGGGCCCTGAGCCCCTGCTTGGGGGCCTTGGGAGCCTGGCTGGGCGGGGGACTGAAACCCCATCCTTCCTAAGCCCCAGGTGAGACCCGCCTGGAGCTCCCCTGGCACAGGGCCAGGGAGCAGGTAGGGGCTGATGTTGCTGTGAGGGCTGGTCCAGACAGTGGGTCAGCCCTCCCCGTGGTGCCCGCCTGCAGCAGCCCGCCTGCCAGGCCTGTCCTTCTCCGCCCACCCCTCCCTGCCTCCCCCTCCCCTCTCT
>NW_026000051.1:2707892-2723131 GCF_001458135.2 Marmota marmota marmota
TCTTTCCTGCCTCATTTCTTCCCTCCCTCCGCCTCCTCCCCTCCTCTCCCTCTGCCTTCCTTTTCCCTGCCTCCCTCCCCTCCTTCCTCTCTCCTCTTCCCTTCTCTTCTGCCTCCCTCCCTCCCTCCCGCTCTCTCCGTGCCCCTCCTCCACCCCTAGACCTGGACGATGGCTCACCCCTGAGCGCTGCTTCCCCAGGAGGAGCCCAGCGGCCAGTCCCATCCACAGCAGGCTTCTGAGGAGAGCCAGCATCTGGGGAGCCCTGGTCCTGCCAGGCCTCTGAGGGCAGGAAGATGCCCGGGCTAGGGCCAGCGCAGGGTCTGTGGCCCGCTGCTTGCGAGCCCTGCGAGCCAGGAGGACAGGTAGTGGCTTCCCGGGCAGTGGAGACAGACCCTGATGCCATTTCCCAACAGCTTTTGGTGGTTTAATGGATTGAGGGTAAATCTAACTTGCAAATTCTCCCTTTTGATCTCCCTCCCTCCCTTGGCTGTAGGAGCCCAGGAGCGCAGTTCCCAGCAACACCCCCTCCTGAGGTTCAGCCAGCTCCTCCTGCCGGCCTGAAGTCCTGGGCACCCCAGCTCCTGGACACCAGCCAGCCTGGAACCCTGCTTGTCCCCCTCCCCAAGCCAGCATCAGCCTGAGCAGGCTCCTCCCTGGATCCTGCCACCCTGCCACCTCCTCCTCCGCGTCTGACCTCGCTCTCTCCTGGGCCAGCTCTGTGCAGCAGGCCTGGCCCGCCCCTTCATGCCCAGGGCCTTGGCACATCCTCCTCTCCACCCTGAAGCCCTTTCTGTCAGCCCCACTGACCCCGCTCACATCACAGGCCGCCTCCTGCCTCTTCAGGGAGGCCCGCCGCCCAGTGAAGCCAGGAGTCCGGGGCTCTGGGTGCACTCACGTCACTCAGAACTGGACCTCGATGGCGGGACCTGGAGTGCGGAGACCCTGAGCTCCAGGATCAGGGGCTGGACAGGCCCCGACACCCAGCCTGGCCCAGAGGCAGCCTCGGACATGGGCCTGTCCCCGCTGCACCCTGTGCCTCGGTTTCCCGTCCACGAGGCCCCGCACTGGCGCCGCCTTTGACGGTTCTCTGGGCTCCTCCTGTGCTTCTGGCAAGGACCCTGCTCATTTCACCGCATTTGGCTTCCTTCCGCGATCAGCTGGTTTTCCAGGAGGGATCTTCAATCTCCAGCTGGGGTGGCGTCTGTGGGATACCTGGGCACCACCCCACCCTCCAGCCTGGGTGCACCTGGTCTCCTGGGGGAATCTGAGAAAACTGCCCCCTCCCGGCAGGTCAGGCCTGGCCCAGGGGAGCCCCCCAGGGCTGCATCCCCAGGTTGCACAGCGGCTCTTTGGCCAAAGCTCTAAAGTCAAGCTGGAGGGGGCGCCTTAGGAGCTGCACAGGCTGCGTTCAAACCTGGCCCAGTCACTTCCAGCGAGACCCCCCACCGGTCCTGTGTGCTTCAGTACCTGTCTGTGTGTCCTGCCTGTCTGCCAGCGCCTCTGGCTGGAGTTCCCTGCGTGGGTCCTGCTCTCCTCACTCCAGAGGCGGTGGCTGAGCCTCAAGTCTCTGGAGTCAAAATATCCAGGTCAGCACCCAGCTCTGTGCTTGGCTGGCAGCGTGAGCGCCCAGGCCTTGGCTCCCCCTCTGTGCAATGGGTGCCTTTCACGGTGGCTGCTCTCAGTGTTGCCAACACCTGCGTCCATCATCCCCAGCCAGCCTCACCCAGGATGCACGAAGGTCCAGGAGGCTCCAGGGCGTCCTCCCCAGGGATCTGGCTGCAGACCGCACTTTCCCACCACTGGCCGCGGGACTCAGCAAGCCACCGGCCCCTCTGAGCTCCAGGCTGCTCACCTGAGAAAGGAGACCTGATCTACCCCGTGATCAGTGCAGGCAGAGAGGTGGGAGGGTCCCAGGTCGACCACAGAAGGCAGCTATGGTCCTTGTGACTGTGGTCACACATGTTGGAGACAAGGCCCTCCCCCCAGTTCACTCAAGGCTGCAAGAAGGCGGGAAGACAGTCAAAGTCCACCCGGCCTGGCCTCCATGTTCTAGGAAGTGGAGGCCCAGAGGTGGGGAGGCAGGGATAAGGATCTGCAGGTGGTGTGGTGGGTGGGATGGGTGAAGGTGAGGTGCCCCAAGGTGAGCCCCCACTCACTGGCAGCTCTCTTTTTCTATTTCAGTGATCCAAAGCACGCAGAATGTTCCCAAAGGAGCCTTCCCCAAATTCTCCCCACCAAGACCCTGTGCTAGTGTTTCCTGGACAGGGTGGTGGGCACTGGGAAAGCCAGGCCCAGAGACAGGCAGGCGCTGGGGCGACATCACACAGCTCAGCGGCTCTGGCAGGGCTCAGTCTTCTCCCTGCCGGCCTGCGGGGACTCGCGGGTGCGGGGGGGATACGTGGGGAAGCGCAGGGCCTCCCAGAGATCTGCGCCCCACCCAAGGATGAAAGGGGACCGCGAAGCGGCCCTGCACTGCCCGCCCCTTAAGCCACCGGATCTGCCTGGGTTGGCTTTGATGTCCCAGCTCCCGGAGGAGGAGGGTACTCTGACTTGAAAGGCAGCCGCGGGCCCCCTCAGCCTTCCTGGGACCAGGGGACTGGAGGTCCCCTTGCAGCCCTCCAAAGGACCTCCAAAGGACCAGGAGCCAGGAAACCAGTGATCCTGCATCCAAGGCCCGGCCCGCTTCCCCTCGGCCCCTCGGCCTGACAGAACATCAGCGGCCCCAGATATTGCCCCATCTCGGCCCCAGCACGTGCCGTTCCTTCTGCCATGGACTCCCTTCCCATCATCCTCACTCCCTGGCCTCTGGGCCATCCCCGGGGGGTTTGAGGGGGTCATTTCTTGTGGACCTCCCTGAACCCTGATCCCTCTTCTCTGGGCCCTCCTTCCTAGCCCATGGCCCAGGGAGCCCCGCAGCTGTGCATATTGTGGGCTCCCTGGCCACAAACCTCAGAAGGGAGCTCTGGAGGGCGGGTGTCCTCCAGTGACCCGGCGTGGACGGCTGGGGGGTGGGCCCCGCAGTAATGGTGCTTGAAAACACTATGGAGCCTTGGGGACAGGCCAGCCCCGAGGGCAGCTGCTCAGAGAGTCCAGGGTCCTAGTGCATCTCTTTCCCCTCCTGGCACTTCAGGTTAGGCAGCAGGTCAACCCCTGTGTCCCGCCTCCAGCCCCGCCCTGCTCTCTGCCTGCCTCAGCCCCTGGGCTCCACCCCTGGCAGCCCCAGAGAGCCCCAGCTTCCTGGGCTCTGTCCCCATCTCCCGCGATGACTTGCAGCCCTGCTGGAACCTCTCTCGGCCCAGGAGCCAGCTGATTTCTTGGGCCCTTCCAGCACTTGGGAGCTCATGCTGGGGATGAAGTTTTAGGTGCAAGTTCCAGACAAGGACACTGAGGCCCAGGGAAGCCCAGGTCCCATAGCGGGTGGATTGAGAGGGGCCCCAGTCCAGGGTTCCCTTCAACCAGGGCCCCTGAGGTCCAGAGGGCTCAGCGCCCTCCCGCCTCTGTTTATCCACAGGGAGGGAGGGAGGGGGCTTCAGTATGTTAAATGCAGAAGCAAAGTGACCTCGGGGCTCAGGGCAGCTTTCAGTGTCCTCTCCCAGGAGCTGGTGCACACAGCACCAGAGACTGCACCGCGCATGCCACCCCCACCCAGCTCAGCCTGCCGCCCCGGAGGGGCTCTGTGCCTCCGGGGAGTGGGAGATGAGGGGCTGGGCAGGTGCAGGGTGGCCTGCTGCTGGTGGCCCTGCGCCTGCAGGAGCTGTGGCCTGGGGAGGGACCAGATGTGATTTCCAGCCTCCCCTCCCTGACAGCTCCAGTTTTTCTCCCACAACTCCATTATTCTGGCGGAAGCCCCCAGCCACCTCTCCCACGTCCACCCTCACTGCCAGTTCTGACGGTGAGGGGAGGGGCCTGGAGGACTCACCTGGGGCAGCAGCAGGACGCAGGAGTGGTGACCCCCCGCCCCGGCCCAGCTTCTCAGCCGGTTCCCCATCTTTCCTGGACTAACGTGCTCCTTTCTTCCCTTAACAGATAGATGACAGCTGAGCTCCTAATACCTGCCATCTGAGCCCAATGCAGCCCTGGACCCATCGGTCCAGCTGTGGGGGGGGGGCACAGATGTCAGGGAAGGCTTCCTGGAGGAAGTGACCTGACCAGTGTGGCTGGATTGTGAGTGGGAGAGGCAGGCAGGGCAGCTGGCAGGGAGCAGGCTGAAGGGGAAGCCAGGGGATGGGCAGGGCCCTGGTGGAGCAAGCCAGCCCAGGATGTCCCCACTCCTCAGCTACATTTCAGAGCCCCTGAATGGATTGGCCAGAGACTGCAATGGAGGAATTCAAAGCTGGGCTGGGAGAAGGTGGGGGAGCCCCGGCCTTGTCCTGCACCTCCTTCCCCGGCCTCCACTCCCCAGCCCAAACATCCCTCCCCTCGGAAGACGGAAGACTGCCCGCATCCCACCAGGCTGCACCCCTCTTTTTTTTCCTGCCTTTCTCCTCTAAAGCAGCCATCTCCCATGGAGCACCTACTGGGCGCCAGGGGCTTGCTGAGCACTGGGCTCTGGGTGGGCAGGGGCTTTCCCAGGTCCACAGGGCCAGGCAGGGCTCCCTCCGTGCCCCTGGCTGGGGGGATCTCTGCAGGGATCTCAACACTGCTCAGTGCTCTGTCATCCCTTCTTCCAAGAAGCCCGCCTGCTGAGCATCCTCCCAGGTGGCCAGCGCCTCCCCTCCTTCCCTTCTCGTGCTCTTCTCCCAAATGCTCCTGCTTCCTTCTTTGTTTGCGTGGTACCGACTCCCCCACAGCAAGGCTGAAGCCCCTGGAGGGCAGGGCAGGGCTTCCTGCTCACTGTGCCTGAGTAAAGAAGGATTCAGGAGCTGGGGGTGGGGGTGTGGCTCGGCCCTGGGTTCTGTTCCCAGCCCTGGAAGGGGAGAGAGAGAGAGAGAGAGAGAGAGAGAGGATCTCGAATTATAGTGGTTTAACAAGAAAGGGTTTATTTCTCGTTCAAGTAAGTGCAGGTTGTCCAGGGCTGGTGTGGGGCCCCAGGGGACCTGGACTTACTTCCCAAAGGAGGAGAAAGAGAAAAGGTGGCAATCCCGTCTTTTAAAGAAAAGCCCCAGGAAGTGGGCCAAACCACTTCTGCTGACATTCCATTGGTCAGAACCTGGTCACGTGACGACACTTACCTGCACAGGAGGTTGGGAAATGTAGTCTATGCAGGCAGCCATATGCCCAGCTACAGATTGGGGGGTGGTATTCTTTTTAAAGAGGAAACAAGGAACCGAGCAGACTGTCACAGCCCCACCTCCTAGATCATCCTCATAATAAAATGGCCATAAAGAGCTGATGCATTCTCAATATTTACATACTGTTCGTTCATTCAGTCTTCCCAATTGCTGTGGAGGTGGGGACAGTCAGGAAGTGTGTTGGACAAATCACCCTCCCAAGGTCACCCTGCTGGAAACGAGAAAGCTGGGATTTGAACCAGGGCCTCCTGGTTTCAGAGCTGATATTTCTCTACTTCTCTGAGGCCCTACTAATAGCTGCATAATGAAGGACAATCCCAACGGGTTTGCTCTTGACCCCACGTGCCCCATAAGTGGACTGGGCACCCATCAGTGTGAGTTCCTCCCGCTGCCCCTGAGCCTGGCCCAGGTCTGCACTGATCCAAAAGGACTCAGGCCAGCTCCTAGATGGGGCAGGGGCATCTCTGATGGAAGGTTCCAGAGAACCAGGGGTACTAGGACTGGGTGGGAGTGAGGGCAGCCCCTTCCCAGGGCAGTACTGAGCCAGGGTGGCCCCACCAGGACTCCCCTGATGACCAGATCTTGACATCTGGTCAGGCTCTTGCTTGGTCCCCAAGGAGCCCGGAACTCTGCCCAGCTAGTGTTCTGCAGCCCTGTGTCTTGAGCAGCGGCTGCTTCTGCCTGCTTCTTGCCTCCGCCAAGGGGCTCTTCCTGGGGTTTCCTACTCAATCTGAGTTTGGTGGCACAGGGACCCTGGGAAGACATGGCCTCCAGCCTGTGGCCTCAGCCAGCTGGGAACGAGAAGAGCTCGTCAACCACCAGCTGCCACTCTCTTCCCCACTTGACCCTGGTGGACACTGGTCGCCTGACTGCTAGGGCTCGTCCAATCCCTAGAGTCTCCGCTGTGCTCTGGGAAGCCCGCGGGCCCTGCTTCTTCCCCAGGCCTCTCTCTGCAGTGGTGGGGGGTGGTCCTCTCGACCTTCACCTTGCCACCCATGGCTGGGGCATCTAGTGGCACATCATATCCTGCCTTGTTTATAATTGCATAACAAACATTAGGATTATGCAGCAAACCAAGTAATTTGGAATACAGCTATCAAGATATGTTTTAAGCCTCAGTCGTGATAGAGCCAGAAAGGTGCCTCTTCACCAAGCTCCGGTGGTTGGTGTGACGTGGCGGGCGGAGAGTGCACCCACCCTGACGGAACACAGAGCACCCGTCTGTTTACATGGGAGTTGCAGTGCCGCCCACTTGGGTTCCCGGGGCACGTCCATTTCGGAGGGAGATGCCAACCAGAGTCCCGCTAGTGAGAAGAGGGCCACCTTCCTGCTCCCTGGTCCCCAACACACTGAGTGCTATCCATAGCACACCCTGGATTAAGGACCCTGCTCTGCACCAAAAATTGGGGTGCAGACATCACACCCACCAGAGAGAGAGTGGGTGGGGAGGGAAGGGAGATTAGCAGTGGAGCTGGGAGGAGCCAGAAGCCAGGGTCCTGGGTGGTGGGGGCCTGAGGGGGGGGCAGCTGTGCCATAGCCACAGCACTCAGCTTGGGGCTCACCTGGGAGCTGTGGGAGTGCGGCAGCTCCACTCCTGTGGCCCCTCTAGGATGTGGGCAGGGACGGGCTGTGGAGGACACCTACCTCCCTGTTGAGTGGCTGTGTGCCCAGGATCCTGAAATCTTTTTTTTTTTTTTTTTTAGGTACTGGGGACCCCGCCCAAGGCCTCGCACACCCTGGGCAAGCACTGGGCCACTGAGCCACGACTTTGTGAATTTGCTAATTCTTTTTCATCTTGAGACAGGGCCTCGCTAAGTTGCCAAGGCTGGCTTCAAACCCGAAGTCCTCCTGCCTCAACCTCAGGGTGCTGGGATCCCGGGTGAGGAGTTCTCAATCTGCGGCACCTGCCCAGCAAGTTGCCCCAAAGCCCCACGGGACCCAGGAGGAAGGGGCCATGGTGTCCCCATCTTCCAAATGGGTCCTGAAGCTCGGAGGGGGAGCAGCAGTGGCCCTGGGTGGCCAGTGGGCACTTTGCAGAGCAGGAATTCACTGCTCCCGGCTCCCTGGCGGTGCCCCAGGTCCCAGTCCTGGATGCCCCCCTTCCCCCCTGGGGAGCAGACCCCCAGAACAGTCAGGCCTAGGGAAATCTGCAGACTCAGGTCTGGGCCCAGGGAGCCTGAGACCCCAGGAGCATCCTGCAGTCTTCCCAGGAGGCCCTGGCCAGGGCTCTCTGTCCCCTCAGTGGTGATGGCCCAGCTGTGATTTGGAAATGGTTTGCATTGGTCCCCCAAAAGTTCAGGTAGGGAAGTCCAGTCCCAGGGTGGCTGAGGGGAAGCCTTGTGGGAGGTCATGAGGTCACAGGTCACGGCCCCCAGAAGAGGCTCCTGTACTGCTCCAGCCACTCCTCAGTTCCCTGCAGAGGGGATTGTTGTAGAAGGAGTGAGCCTGGGCCGAGTCTCTATGGCTTCCCGCCTTGCCATGTGATCTCTTTTACAATTGCTCTTGCCATGGTGATACCCTCACCAGAGGCTGAACACATGGGCCCATCTGATCTTGGATTTTCAGCCTCTGAAACTGTGAGTTAAACAATCCTCTTTTCTTTATAAAGTATCCAGTCTCAGGTCTTTTGTTATAGCAACAGAAAATGGACTAATTTGGTTTCCATCCCTGTTCTGGGCAGCATGTGGCAGTTGGGATTGGCAGAGATGCACTAGAGATGCACTCACAGTCAGGCTGGGGAGAGTGGCCCCACCATGATCACAAGGGTCCTTGTAAGAGAGAGGCAGGAAGGTCACAGTCAGGGAGACAGAAAGCCCTCTACACTGTGGGCTTTCAAGAAGGAGGATGGGGCCACAAGCCAAGGAAGGCAGGTGGCCTCTAGAAGCTAGAAAAAAACAAACCCACTTCCCACATGCCCTGCAGACACCCTCACTTGGGGACTTCTGACCTCCCAACTGTAAGAGAATTAATTTGTTGTTTGAGTCACTAAATTTTCTGTAATTAGTTATAGCTACTACAGGAAACGGATACAGCGGGATTCACCAGCTTCCTCCCAGCTCTGAGCCAGCGCTAACGGTCTGGAAGCAAAGACAACCTGTGTGGCCCTGTGCTGTGCGCCATGGGGCTGCGCGAGGCCTCCTGGCCAGGCGGGGTCCTCCTGGAGCCTTCCATGGGGAGCTTCTCTGGACCAACCCAGCCTGTTGGGCGGGCTGAGCCTGCAGGGCGAGCAGGAAGCTCAGGTCACCAAAGGAAATGCCCCAGAGGAACAGAGCTGCTGGGCTCTGCGGGTCAGGCTGCATTGGCCACCGTCCCTCCCTCTTCCCCCTTCCCCAGGGCCTCTGAGCCCTGTGGTCACAAGCTCAGGAGGAGGATCCATTGCCCGGGGTGCGTCACCGTGCCCTTGGGTCAGGGCCCTGTCCCCTCAGCGTCTCCTCTGTAAACGCAGCCGGCCGATGGCACCAAGGCCCAACGGCCAGGCAGATGCGGGTCTGTGAGGAGCTGAGTCCAGGGCCAGCCTGCAAGCGCCCTGCCAGTGTCTGGGTGCGTGGGCCTCCGCCAGGTGCCGTGTGCACGTCCCGGTGTGGCGGCCCTGCTGAGCATTCCACAATTCTCCTTGGACTTGTGACCCTGCTCGTGGCCCTGCTGCCTCCACCCTGGCTGGCCCAGGGCCTGCAGCCTCTGCGCCTAGTCTGCCCACCGGGTCCTGCCCTCCCCTGCGCATCCTGGAGGGGCCGTATTCTGCAGGAGGCGGCCTTCGGCCACACTACTCCCTCCCTCTGGGACACTCTTCCATGCTCCTCCTCACCCACTGGCTCAGGCTTCGGGTGTTGGAAAGATCTGGCCTCCTGAAGCCCGGTGGTCCCCCTGCGTGGCCACCACGGCGTCTCGCTCCGCGTGCTCCTGATCTCGGCTCTGACTCTTCTCTCGGGCCACGCGCCTCCTGAGGATGAAAACCCAGGGCACCTCATTCTCTCCTGTCCCTGGTGCCCTGCAAGGGGCCTGGCCGGGGCAGGGGCTCAGGGCACTGGAGGAATGAGCAAGGACCTGCTAGGTGGGTGCACAGCAAGGGTGTGCAGAGGTGGCTCCTGCCTTTAGTGCTGGGGGACAAGGGACTGGGACCTGCCTTGGAGTGGGCTGGAAGGAGCCTGCTGTGAGCCCTGGTCCCCTCAGTAGTGCCCCCCCCACCCCAGTCCAGCAGATGGACTTCCTGAGTGGCCTTGCTATGGGGGAGGGGAGGATGGTGGTGCCTGTGGCCTGTACCAGGGACAGTTCTGCTCCTTCCTCCCTCCCTGACCTCCCTGTGACCTGCACTGCCCAGCTTGGGCCCCTCCACTGAATGGGAGGAGGGGCAGAGACCTCCCAGGATCACCAGGGGATGCCCCGCCCAGCAGCCCTTCTGTCCAGCCATCTTCTGCCCCCAGATCCTACCTGGGCCCCCGGCCCAGCCAGGAGGAGGTCAAAGGAGGCTGTGGGGGAAGATGGGTGGGGCCCAGCCTGAGCAGATGACCCGTCCCTGCCTCCGAGGCCTGGAGCAGACAGCCCAGGCTGCCCGGCTCCCAGCAGGTCACCCCGCCTCTCTGACCCTAATCCCTGAAGCTCTCCCCTTTGGCAGAGTAAAGGCTCAGAAAGGAGGACTTTGCCACTGGCCTCAGGGTGTCCCCTTCCCTCCTTTCTTTCTTTACTCTTTTCTGAGCTCAGTACAATGCAGATTGCCCCCAGCACAGGGCAGGACAGGCCTGTCTGCCAGGACTCTGCCCCACAGCCCTGTGCTCAAGACCCTTCAGGTGAATCAAAGCCGCATCACACGCATTTCCTGTCTCCGGCCTCGGTTTCCTGACCTGTCAACCACATCAATGAAGTGGGTGTCCCCAGGGTCCCTCCAGGTTGGAGGCGAGGGCTGGATACCTGGTCCCTGCGGTGCCTAAACCTGAGCCTAATCCTAGCCCTAGCCCTAGCCCTAACCCTAGCCCCAAGCCAAACCCTAACCCTAGACGGAGCCCTAGAACTAACCCTAACCCTAACCCTAGCCCTAACCCTAACCCTAGCCCTAGCCCTAGCCCTAGCCCTAACCCTAACCTAACCTAACCCTAACTTAACCCTAGCCCTGCCACTCCTCTGGGAAGCCTCCCCTAGACTGGCATCACCCCATTATTGACTGCCTTGGCCTGTGCCTCTCTGTCCCAGCCTCGTCACAGTCAGGGACTTAGATCTGCTGCGGATCAGTGTGTGTATCTGTGCCCACTCCTGCCTGCGCTCTGGCCTGGTTTGGCTCCCTGTTCCCTTGCTCCTGCCCAGCAATGGGCCCGGTGCACAGTAGGTGCTACAGCTAGCAACTCTCCTGGGAGTGGGGGTCTCTGAGGGTCTCTGCAGAGACTCCTGAGGAGCTGGTGCTGACACAGGAGTGAGTGTGGGGCGGGTGCAGGACTGGGCTTACTCCACGGCGAGGGTCAGAGCCCCTCGGGAGCGGTGACATCTGGTCGCACATGCCTACTCCTGCCCTCTGCCCTCCATCGCAACCGGCTCTGAGTGAAAGCCTTTCTTTAGCCACATTTTGGACTCCATAGCATTCTCTGTGTTTGGCTCCTCCTGAGAGAGGCTGGTCCTGAGTCCCAGGAGGATCCCATCCTCCACTCATGGCTGTGCCTCTTGGGCAGAGCCCTTCCCTCTCTGGGCCTCAGCTCCTCACCACTGTCTGGGGTGGGAGTCAGCGAGGTGACCCTTAGAGCTCCTAGCACCATGCTCTGCACCCATGGGAGCCGCTCCCAGGGCAGTGGCAGCTGTAGATGCATGGGTGTGGTCTCCAGGAGCCCCCAAAGCCACTCTGAGACTGGTCTGCAGCAGGCATTAAGGAGGCAGGTGGGTGAGGGAGCCTGGAGGGGCTGCCTAAAAGGGGTGGGCAGAGAGAGAGAGAGAGAGAGAGAGAGAGAGAGAGAGAGAGAGAGAGGAGGGAGAGGGAGGCTGGAGGAGAGCCTTCAAAGGAGGAGGGAAGGGAATGAACTGGAAAATCTCAATCCTGCAGCACCAGGGAGGCTGGGCCCAGGGCAAGGGGCTGAGGGAGGAGGCGGGGAGTCTGGAGATTCATCCCGGGAGAGGGGAGCAGAGAGCAGAGCGCGGGGCCCAGCCCAGGCGCCTCAGGCCCAGAGCTTGCACCTGCCCGAGGAGCCTGGGCTCTGCCGCTGCTAACTGTGTGACAGGCGGGGGTGGGGCGGTGGGGACATCCTTTCCTTTCGTAACCTCAGTCTTCTCCGTGTGCGATGGGAATGGGAGCAGAGAGCAGGGCCTGGATTCCCGGGCTCCCGAATACAGCA
The DNA here is from genome assembly GCF_001458135.2 of Marmota marmota marmota. Classification (NCBI taxonomy): domain Eukaryota; kingdom Metazoa; phylum Chordata; class Mammalia; order Rodentia; family Sciuridae; genus Marmota; species Marmota marmota. The sequence continues at coordinate 2,719,432 of NW_026000051.1, forward strand.
CACAGCCGGCCAGCGAGGGTGCAGGCCCAGCTCCGGGGAGGCTGAGGACCCTTGAGCCCAGGACCTTGGAGCCAGTCTGGGCAACACAGAGGACCTGTCTCTTAGAAAGAAAGATCCACAAAGAGCCGCAGTCCCCGGGCCTTGAACGACTGACAGACGTCTGTCCATTCCAGTCCAGAGGCAGGGTCCAAGAGCAGGGTGCAGCAGGGGGTTTCCTCTAGGCCATTCTCCCAGCCTGTGGACACCTGCTCCCTGCATCTCCATGTCCTCCCTCTTGACCGGTCTGACCTCTTCTTACAGGGACACAGGTCATACTGGATTAGGGCCACGAGTGACTGCGTTTCAACTTAATCTTCTCTTTAAAGACCCAGTATCTGCTGTGACAAATACCATAGCCTGGTGGCTTCTAACAAGAGATACTCGTGGCTCACAGTTCTGGGGGGGAGGTCCAGGACCAAGGTGCCAGCGGTTAGGGGGCTGGTGAGGGCCGCTCCTGGATGCTGGGTGGGGCCTCCTTCCAGGGGGCAGGACAAGGCAGCTCCCTGAGGCCTCTTTGATGAGGTCACTGGTCCGGTTCAGGAGGACGAGAGCCTCCCACCTGGCAGAGGCCAGCACCTCCTAAAGCCCTCAGTGTTTCCATGTTTGAGTCTGGGGGAGGGGCAGGCGGTCAGACAGCAGCGCCTACCTCCAAATACGGTCACGCTGGTGGCTGTAGGGGTTAGTGCTTCAAAAATGAACTTGGAGGGACACAATTCCACCCATAACACCTATTTGGGTCTGGCCTTTCCTGAGAACAGGCCCCAAAGCAAGGCCAACAGAGCTGTAGTGGGTTTGGGGGCCACCTGGTGTCAGGGAGGGGCGGGCGGCAGGTGAGGCAGCGGAGGGAAGCACGCGGTGCCCGCTGAGTTCTTCCAGTTAGAAGCCGGGGTGCCCAGGCTCCTGGACCATGTGCCCAGGGGAGGAGCGGGGAAGCACTGGCCCAGGCCCGTCCCCCCGTAGCTCCTCTGCACTTGCAGTGGAGCGGGGGCTACGGGGAGCAGGAGTGATCCACTGGGCGGCACCGAGAAGCCCAGGGCAGGAGAGCCCAGGCTCCCAGGCTGAGGGCGAGGTGCCAGGCTGTGGCTGCGCAGAGCGTGTCTGAGCCCATGGGGAAGACTCCAGTGTGATCGGAGGCAGCTTGGTTGGGCATCCAGTAGGGCCAATGTTGTGCCCTGTGGAGACCCCATCCCTGCTCTCCTCCCTGTCTTCCCCTCTCCACCCGCCCCGGTGGCCAAGACCTCTCTTCTCACAAACTGTAAGGATGCAAATCCACAAGGGCACAGGGAGGGTCCTGGGGGCTCTGGGCTCAGGATGTTGCAGAGCTGGGATCCCAACATCCCTTTGGGCCCATTGCTCCAGGATACCCACTGCGACCCTCCCTTGCCATCAAATGTGCCTGTGGCCCCAGGGAGTAGGACCTCTCATCCCCAACTGAGCATTCAGAACTGCCTTCTGGATGCAGGGTCGCGGGGTTCTGTCTGTCTGTCTGTCCAGAGGGGAGGTCTAGGGGGGTGGAAGTAGGGTTGTGCTACCCCTGGGGGCCCAGAGGGCAAGTCAAGGAGGGCTCAGCACTGTGTGGGCATGGCCAGCTCCTACCAAACTGACATCTGCCCATTTTACAGATGGGAAAGCTGAAGCTTAGCCAAGGGCCCAGTGCTAGGGCCACAGAGTTGGGTGGACCCAGACCTTGCAAAACATGAGCCCGCTCACCAGGCCGGCTGGCCTACCCCCTGCCCCACAGCTGCCTGACTGAGTTCACATCTCTTTAAAAAGGGGCACTTGTTCTCTGCTACACTGACCCAGAGCATGTCCAGGAGGCCAAGGCCACCCCAGATGGCCTTCCTGGGCTCCTGCTATTCAGAGGCTCTCAGAGATGGCCAGCAGCCAGAACCACCCACTAAGGGACAGAACAAAGGGGACTCTGAGCCCCTTCAGCCCCATCCCCATGGTCTGGTTCCTACCAGAATACGAAACCCCTTCCAAAGGCTCAGACAAGGGGACAAGAGTCTGGGGTCACGCAGACCTGAGCTCATCCCTTTTGACCTCAGGTTTGGGATCCTGGGTGAGTCTTGGTCTCTGTTCCTTCATCTCACTTTGTGGGGGACTGAGGGACTCATAGAGGGCCTTGGCCCAGACTGGCTATTAATCCAGAGCCATCATCTCCCAGGGAGCACAAAAATTCTGCTAATGGTCCTTGGTCAACCAAGACACAGAGAGGACGAGGGGCCTGCCTAGGTCACACAGCAGGCCAGACCCAGTCCTGACACCCTGTCCAGTGCTGTCATGGCCTTAGTCCAAAAGATAAGGAAGGTGGGTGTGGGGATTGTGGGGTAAGGCAGAGGAGGGGAAGGGTGGCCTCCACATAGTGCTTACTAAGCACTTGCTCAGTGTTCAGGTGGGCAGGTGGATGGGCCAACAGGTGGGCCATACCCTGCTCTGTACTGTCCCAGGCCCCAGCACCAGGGTCCAGAGTGGTACCTCTGTGGACCTCCCCAGGTCCCAACAGCCTCTTCTCATTTCCTCTGGCTCAAGCCCTGCTCAGACCTGGCTGCTCTTTGCTCAATGTGGAGGGAAGAGAACCTGGGACCTCACCCCAGCTCCATTTGTAAGAGGAGCACACTGAGGCAGGGAGGGGTCTGTCCCCTCTGGAATACCCACTGCCCCAGCAGCCACAGTCCTACCTCTGCATGGCCACCGCCGCCACAGGGAGCCTTAGGATTCCCCTTTGAGGTTTTTGGAAATGGAGAGGGGGCTGCTCAGCAGATCTCCACCCTCCTGCAGAGCCCCCACAAGCCTTGGGATTCCCAGGAAGTCTGCTGGCCCTGCTGGCCTCTGAGGAGTGATCAGGGCTCCCTCAGCCCTCTGACCAGAGGGAGGGCCCCCTCCCCTCAGGGAGTCTAGTCTCTTTTCCTTTTCTCTCTGCCCCTCACGCCCTTCTCCAGGGTCTGATTGCAGAACCCAGGAGCCAAACTCTGTGGCCTTGGAAAGCCTCCTGCCCCCCAGACTGAGGGGCCCAGGTGGGACTGGCTGGCAACCTTCCTGGACTCCGTTGCCCTGGCGAGGCCTCCAGGACTCTCGTTGGCCTCTGTGTGCACCCCCTCTGCGGCCCTCCATCTCTCGCCCTGGTCTTTCCTGGACTCTCCCCAGGGAGACTCTCCACCCACATCTCCCTGGCTCCCTCCTCTGCTCTCCCTCCTCCTGCCCACCCTCGGAGAATGCCAAGTCTGCAGGTTTCCAGCGACCTTGAACAGCCGGCGTTTGGGAGGCTGCAGCTCAGCTTTGCCGGGGAGCCTGGGCGGGTCTCTGGCCCCTGGCCTGGTCCTGGGTGGGTCCTGGGGGCGGCCTCGCACTGCCCGCGCCTTCGCCTGGCTTTCTGCGGGGCTCTTGCGGCGCTGCCCTCTGGGTCTAGCCCCTATGGACTCTCTTACGCCCCCTTCATCGCAATGCCACTTCCACCATCAGGGCCGGCTGGCTGCGGCACCAGCAGGGCCTGGGCCAGCTCGCGGCTAACTGACGTCCTCCCTGCTCTCGGCAGCCCACCTTGGGAGACCTTGCGTGGCCCCATGTCACGCCTCTGAGCCCGGGCTCTGCATGCCCGGATTGTGCCAGGGGCGCTCGGGGAGACCGAGGCACACCTTGGGCAGAACCCACGTGCGCGCAC
>NW_026000051.1:2726651-2737916 GCF_001458135.2 Marmota marmota marmota
TCTTAGTTACTCTCCTTATATCAAAGAAGACATTTGGCATTTGTTTTTTAGGGATTGGCTAGCTTCACTTAGCATAATCTGCTCTAATGCCATCCATTTCCCTGTAAATTCTATGATTTTGTCATTTTTTAATGCAGAGTAATACTCCATTGTGTATAAATGCCACATTTTTTTTATCCATTCATCTATTGAAGGGCATCTAGGTTGGTTCCACAGTCTTGCTATTGTGAATTGTGCTGCTATGAACATCGATGTAGCAGTGTCCCTGTAGCATGCTTAATATTTATTTCTTAGTTATACGTGGACACAATGTTTTATTTTTATGTGGTGCTGAGGATCAAACCCAGTGCCTCACACATGTTAGGCAAGAGTTCTACCACTGAGCCACAACCCCAGCCCCTCAGCCCTCCTTTTTATTTTTAAATTTTGAGACAGGGCCTCACGAAGGCGCTGAGGGCTGGCCTCAAACTTGTGGTCCTCCTGCCTCGGCCTCCTGAGTCCCAGGGGTTGCAGGTGCACAGCTTCTCTGTCTCCCTCTCCCATGGCAAGTCCAGACTAAGTCTGTGCGGCCTGCCACCCACGTGTCTACCCCTCCCTGAAGTCCCTCCCCTCTGTGGCTCTGGCTGCTCTTGCCCTGGGTCAGCTACTCACAAAATCTTCCCTGAAGACGTTGGGCCCCCCAGAATCCTCTCTCCCCACTTGAAGTGTCCCTCCTGGGCACCACAAGATCACCTGGTCAGCCTGCTGGCCCGCCCTCCCTGTGGCCTCACCCACCTCTGCCACCAGACCTCCCTCTCCCCAGAAGGGCCTGGGCTTGCCACCCTCTCCCAGGCCTCTGTCCCTGTCCTCCCGTCCAGCTGGACGGCTGATTTCCACAGACCTGACCTGGAGGAGCCAGCCCCACCCAGACCAGTCCAGTCAGGTCCCCAGCCAGGAGCCGGGACCCCAGCCCCGCTCCTCCAGGACATTGCCAAGGGCTTGTGTGAGGAGCTTCTTGGCCAACAGTTTCCATCAGCTGGGAGACATCTGGCCGTCGTGTCTTCCCGGCCCTTGTTCCCGAGCCGGGGACCCAGCCCAGGGCCTTGCTCGTGGCAGGCAAGTGCTCTGCTGCTGATGCCTCCCCAGCTCTTCTTAAATTTCCTTTTGGGATGGGGTCTCACCAGGTTCCCCAGGCTGCGCTCCTCCTGCCTCAGACTCCAAAGTCCTGGGATTCAAGGTGGGCACACCGTACATGGCATTTTTGCTGTGTCCTTGAGTTGACAAATCTTTTCTTCTGCCTTGTCTGATCCATTAAGCCCATTCCGTGTGTTTTTTCATTTCAAGCACTGTCATTTTCAACCCTAAAAGTTCAATAAGGATCTTTTAAATGTCTTCCATGGTTTTTTTCTTTGTTTTCTTTAGTACACGGCAGTAGAGTGTGTCTAGACATGTCTACACGCGTGGAGCACACTTCCCGCTCCTGTGGCTGTCCTGCCGGGCGTTACGCGGTCGTGTATATGAACATGGGAAAGTGATGTCCGATTCTCTCCACTGTATCTTCTGTGTCTTGACTTGACTTTTTGAAAATACAGAATGCAGTTTTGACAACTGCTGTGGAGTCCTGGCGTCCATCTGGGTCACAGCGTCCTCCTCTTCGTGCCTGGTGATTTTGTATTGAGTGCCGGACGTTGTGCATTTTGGATATTTTTGTGTCCATCTGAATCTTTTTGAGTTTGGTTCTGGGAAACAGTTACGTTACTTGGGAACCAACTGATGCTTTTGGGTCACGTTTTATGATTTGTTCAGTGGGTCCGTGTCCATCACCCGCCTCAGAGGTGACCCCTTCCTGAGCGGTCTACCCAGCATCCTCTGAGGGGGACTTTTCCAGTCTGCCTGGTGGGAAGGAACTATTCTAGCCACGGGTGAACCCCAGGCACGCTTCCCTCGAATCCTCTAAAATAATTTTTTCTCCAGTCTTTTGTGTTTTTTCCTCCATATTTTTTATTGGTGCCTCATAGTTATACAAAATAGTGGGATTTGTTGTGACATATTTATACATGCACACAATGGAATAACATAATTATCCCACTCTTCAGCATACACCCAAAGGACTTAAAATCAGCATACTATACTGACACAGCCACATCAATGTTTATAGCAACTCAATTCAAAATAACTCAATAAGGGAACCAACCTAGATGCCTTTCAACAGATGAATGGATAAAGAAAGTGTGGTACACATACACAAAGGAATATTACTCAGCCTTAAAAAAGAATAAAATTATGGCATTTGCCAGTAAATGGATGGAGCTGGAGGATATTATGCTAAGTGAAGTAAGCCAATCCCCCCAAAACCAAAGGCCGAACGTTCTCACTGATATGCGGATGCTGACTCACAACAAGGGGTGGCGGAGAATAGAAGTTCATTGATTAGACAAAGGAGAATGTACAAAAGAGGGGATGGGAATGGGAAGCACAGTGGAATGAATCAGACCTCACTTCCTGTGTTCCTATATGAACACACGACCCGTGTGACTCCACACCATGACAACCACAAGAATGGGCAGTTATGCTCCGTGTACGTATGATATGTCAACACACTCTACTGCTGTGGATATCTAAAAAGAACATACAAAAATTAGAAAAAAGAATGAACAAAAGAATTCAGTCAATTTTGTGCCTCCCCTTTTCCCTCCCCCTGGGTCCCTTCCTCAATTCTACTGGTCTCCTTTTGATTTTCATGAGACCCCCCCTCCCCCTGAATTTTCTTTCCCTTTTTCCTCTCTAGGTTCTGAAAATAAGAGAAAAATAGGACCCTTGACCTTCTGAGTCTGGCTTAGCTATTGAACACAGTGACCTCAAGTTGCATCCATTTTCCTCCATGTGACATCATTTCATTCTTCCTTCTGGGAGAGTAAAGCTCCCTGTGTGCCTACACCACACTTCCTCTGTTGACGGGTCCCTAGGCTGGTTCCGCATTTTAGCCATTGTGAATTGTGCTGCTGTAAACATGGGTGTGCATGTGTGACTATTGCATGCTGACTTGACTCTTTAGGATGAAGAATGAGGAGTGGTACAGCCTTTTGGAAATCAGTGTGTCAGTCAGACACAGTGGCACACACCTATAATCCAAGCTATTTGGGAGGCTGGAGCAGGAGGATGGCACCAGTGACTTTAGAATCTATCAACTTTTCACTCCCTCTCACCTGGGCGACATTCAGAGTGGCCAGGCCCAGGCAGCAGTGGCCAGAGCCATCTTTCCAGAAGGCAGACCCGACAACCCCCTCCCCAGATGCAGACCGTGGGCTCCTCGTTTTCTCTGGGTGGATTTCCAACTCCTCCATGGCTCATCAGGTCCACCGAAGGCTTGTCATTCTCCAGAGGGTCCTTCCCTTCCTGTGGGCCTGGGCCGTGGCTGCCTGCTGCCAGGAACTGCTGCCTCCCTCCCCTCAGCCTCTTCTGGAGGCCTCGGGTGGGCGAGGCCTGCTCCAGGCCCCTCTAGCTCCTGGGTGGGGGTGACTCCAGGTCAGACCCTGTCCTGCCTGGGGAGGGCAGGCACGCTCCCCTGCCCGCACCTGCCCTCCGATGCCCAGGGTGGTGTGGGGGTCTAGATTGAGCCTCCTGAGGCCAAGAGCCTGCCTGGTCCCCACTGGGCCCTGTCTCAAAGACCTGAATGAGCAGAACAGAACAGGACGAGGGACGAGGCTCATCAGACAGGGCTCCCAGCAAGGGGAGGCCAGGACTAGGGACCCTGCTTCCTCCCAAGTGCTGCCTCACTCACCCTTGAGCCCTGAGTCACCATGGCAGAGTGGCTTCCCAGGCCTCAGCTGGCTCCCACTGTCACAGGCTTCCCCGTTCCCACAGCCCCATGAGGACTGCCAATCGTGCTGAACCCGTCCTGTGACCGATGGGGAAGCCGAGGCCCAGCGCTGGGCTGGCCAGTCCAGAGAGCTGACCCCAGGTTGCTTGGCACATCAGTGCAGAGCCCAGCCCATGAGGGGACTCTTGGTTCTGTTTTTCTGGGCTCTGGGGAGGAGCAGAGAGGAGGAGTCCCCACAGCAGGTGATCTGGAGGGATGGCTGGGGCCTGGGGTGTGCCCAGGACTTCCCTGGGTCTTGTATGTCCCAGGGTTCAGAACCCACCCATAGAGAGGAAGGCGAGGGAGAGGGTCTCTCTGAATGCCCACATACTCCACTGAGGGGGGTGTTGTTGGGCTAGTTGGGGGTGACTCAAGGTCAGCTGGAGGTCAGACCCTGTGCTCCTTAATTATTCATTAACCAGGCAGGTCTGGCATTGGGTTCGTGGCCCAGAAGGCTGGGTGGATTCCTCGGGAGCCAGGCACGGCCTCCTGCAGCAGGGAGCCAGCACGGAAGGTCCCTGACTCACACTTATCACGTCGCCTGGCAGAGCAGGGCCCTGGAGGTCCTGCTGCAGGGGTGGGGGACTACTGGAGTGCTCAGTGCAGTGCAGGGGCCTTCCGGGGTCTGAGGAGCTCAGAGGAGACCCCCAGGCCAGCGTGGGGAGGTCAGTCCAGCTGCCTGGAGAGGAGAGGTCCCAGAGGAGGCCAGCACCCGTGTGATGCACCCCAGCCTGCTGCCCCACCGGGCTCAGCCCCGTGACATGCCCTGCTTCCTCCCATCCTTGCCTCCCTTCACAGGGGACCGCACTGGGGACTTCCTCCAATGGTCCTCAGTGGCCCTGAAACCCCTGGCCCCGTGCCTGGACACGGCAGGAAGAAGTCGGACAGCAGCGGGGCCTGAAGGGGGAAGAAAAGGGCCGGAGGACGGTCCCGGAGGAGCAGCCGAGGGGCCCGTGGGGGGGTCGGTGCACGGGAGACTCCAGGGGCCAGCCATGGGCCTGTCCTGGCCTGCACTGGGAGGGGACAGCCCAGGCTGCGGGTGGGAATGGGGGTGGGAGGGAGGAGACAGTTCTGCGAGGCCAGGAAGGCAGGAGAGCGAGCGCTGCAGAGGAAAACAGAGCCCATCAAGTCTGGCGCCTGGAGGTGGGGGTGGGACAGGGACAGGTCTCTGGAAGAGTGGAGAGGCCTTCAGAGGACACCACAGGGGGTTCAGTGCCCAGCCCGGGAGCTGTTCCGGTGGTGGGGGGTGGCTGTGTCACTGTGTCACTGTGTGGGGACTGAGTGTGGGCGAGTGACTGTTCCCAGGAAGGGGAGCCGCTGCTCCCCGCCTGCCTCCCCCTCACTGGGGGTGAAGCCTGGACAGCGGCTGTGGCCCCTCACCTCCTCCCCCTGCTCTGAGGCTGAGCAGCTGGCCTGGCTGGATGGCCTTGGGCCAAGATGGTTCTTATTATTGAAATCCCCCCGAAACCCACACTCTAGACGTCCACAGCCCCTTGTCCAGCCACTCCAGGCTGGAGAAGCAGAATCCCACAGCTGGGCGACCTCAGTGGGGTGAATAAAGCAAGTGAACTGCTCCAGGTCCCTCAAGCCGGCCTTGGCATTGCGGCCACTTCAGCCCCGGCCTCCTGGGCAGCCTCCTTGGGCAACCTCCTTTGGCCTGGCTGGACACTCAGTGCTCCCCCCGCCCCAGGGACTGAATCTGGATCCTGACAGTGGGTCCAGAGTTGGGGTCACCACTCTGGTCAGCGCAGCAGAAGGCAAGGGGACAGGGCCCCTGGGGGCCTGGGGATGGCGGTGTGAGTGTGGCCCCAGCTGGGCAGCGGGCACGGGAGCTTCCAGGGCGGCTGGGCACAAAGGCTGTGGCGGGGCTGCTCGGCCGCTGGAGGCAGGAAGCGGGATTTCAAAGGGTTTCGCCCTTTGTTGCCTGAGGGCCCCACCCCCGCATTCCGGAGCCCTGCCCCGGGAGGAGAGGACAACAGGCTCGGGTTACAGCCAGCTGCCCAACTGGCCCACTGCTCGGCGGCTGTCCTCACGCGGTCCACCTCGTTCCCTCCCTGGGACCCTTCCAGGTCCGACCCTCAAGAGGGAGACTTCAGGAGCTGGGAGGGGAAGAGAAAGGGGGACCGATGGGGCCCCAGACTCCAGCTGAGACAGTCCTGGGGGGCTGGGGCTTGGGGTCTTTGTCTGACTTGGGCCCAAACCTTGCACAGAGATCCAGGGTGCAGGCAGGTGGGCTGGACCCAGGTCCTCTCCGAGAACCTCAGACCGGGCTTCATCTTCTTTTTAACATTTTTTGAGGTATATTTTACACTTGGTAAAATGCTGTCATCTTTTTTTTTGGTGGGGGGGAGGGTACCAGGGATTGAACTCAGGGCCACCTGACCACTGAGCCACACCCCCAGCCCTATTCTGTATTTTACTTAGACACAGGGTCTCCCTGAGTTGCTTAGGGCCTCGCTTTTGCTGAAGCTGGCTTTGAACTCGTGATCCTCCTGCCCCAGCCTCCCAAGCCACTGGGTTACAAGCCTGCGCCAGCTTGTGTGGCAAATGCTGTCATCTTAAGCCCAGAGCTGCATGATTTCTTACATTTGTGTCACCAGGAGCAAAACACAGAATGTTCCTGTCTCTCCAGAATGTTCCCTTGTGGCCCTTCCCAGTCTCATACCCACCTCAACCAACCACCAGGCTGACCTCAGTCCTCGGGCCTTCTTGTCCATGGACTTGCAGAGCTGGTGTGCACTGGAACCTGGCTTCTCTTGCTAGGTGTGATGTTTGGGGGAGCCATCGTCATTGCCTGCCTTACTAGCTAGCTGTCCTTTTTAATTGCTCCGCAGAATTTCACTGTTTGGCCCCTCTCCTGTCAGTGACCACGTGGGTTGTTTCTGCCTGTGAGTCCAGTGGGTGAGCTGCTGTGGGTGCCCGTGGACCTGCGTTTGTGGAGTTGGAGACTGGAAGTGACGTTTCAGTTCATTGCCTGATTCCCCACTGACTGGGAGCCTCAGAGGCCCAGGGCCTTTGCACGTGCGTCCCCTCACTCCAGACACTCTGCTCCCTGCCCTTGCTATGACCAGCTTTTCCTCCCAGATACGCCCTCCGCGCCCCCCTGGTCTCAAGATGTCTCTTTCCTTCTTGGCTTTTGTGGCACTTACTGCCATTGGCTGCCCTATGCTGTTTCCTTCCTGAGGCCTCCTGCGGAGGCTGCTGCCCTCGGAAGGAGGCTCTTGCCCTCGTGTGGCTCGGTGCTGGGCCCTGGCTGACAGTGGTACAGCATCTGCAGGTGCATCTGTTGGGAGGTGGGGACCCTGCTGGACCCAGGTGCAGCTCGCCCTGGGGAGGCCGCCTGCCCCTGAGGCCCTCAGCCTGCATGCCCAGGGGCGGGAGACCTGTGGGCCAGGCCCAGACCTCTCCTACCAGTGTTTTGTGTCAAGAATGAGTGGAGGGTCCCACGTGGTGGGACTGCCTTGGCAGACACACCTGAAGCCACTTCTGCGATATGGAGCTGGGCCGCCTTGTCTGCTTTACTAACACAGGTTCAGGGGGAAACTCTCCCTGCTGAAGGGAGGTGTGGAAATCACGCTGTGGGCTGTGGGGGCCTCCGAGAGTTCTGGAGGGCGTGACGTGGAGGTAGCAGTTTGGCCTGGGTTGGGAGACAGACGACGGCCTTTGATGGCTTCACACCAGCCGTGTGTGGGCTTGGAAGCGGCAATGCTCATTTGCAGGGTAGCTTTCTGTCTGGGAGCAGAGAGGGAAAGACCCATGTGACTGCGGAGCCTTGGAACCTCAGGGAGCCCAAGCAGCCTGTTGGGGTAACACATGGGGAGCAGCAGGCCTACTTTGAAGTGGGGCCATCGGCCCCCAGGGAGGGCATTGGTACTGAAGGCAAATCTCTGGACAGGGTGCCCTCCACAAGAGCACCTAGAGGAGCCGGGGTTCCTGCTGAGCTTCCAGGGCCCCTGGGGTTGAGCCAGCAAGGGAAAGGGTCTTGCCCACGGCTGGCCACCCAACTGGTTGGAGGCAGAGGCCAGATGAGAAGCAGGTGCTCAGAATCCAGAGCAGAGGTGGCCCCTAAAGACAACCTCCCTAACATTCAGCCCTTCCTTCCCAGTGGCTGGCATCTCCTCTTTACCTGCTAGGCTGCCACCCAGGCAGGGGTGCCCAGGCAAGGGCAGGAAAGGTGTTTGAGGCCCCGTGTAAGTTCTGCAGGGCACTCGGAGGCTGGCTGGGTCGCCGTGCCCCCAATCATGGAGCTCTGGGGTGGAGATCAATCAGTGTCTTCTTCAGCACATTCAGGAGTCCCGTGCGGTGGCGCACCTGTCATCCCAGTGGCTCTGGGGGATGGCTGAGGCAGGAGGATCAGGAGTTCAAAGCTGACCTCAGCAAAAGTGAGGAGCTAAGCAGCTCAGTGAGACCCTGCCTCTAAATAAAAACAAAATAGGGCCGGGAATGTGACTCAGTGTCAGGTGCCCCTGAGTTCAATCCCTGGTACCAATAAATAGATAGATAGATAGATAGATAGACAGATAGATAGATAGATAGTTGAGGAGGCTGGGGTGCAGCTCAGTGGTTCAGCGCTTGTCTGGAATGCACAAGCCCTGGGTTCCCACCCCAGCGCCACACACATGCGTGCACACACACGTGCACATACACTCACACACATACACACACGCACGCACACAGAGTTGACTGGGCCTTAGTGTGTGCCAGTGAACAGGTGAGCAGGTGGGCACGGATACCTGTGGTCAGGTCAGCAGGGTCCAGTATCTTACAGCCTCAGCAGAAGCTACAGGCCGGTGCTCTGACGGGGGTCACGGGCTGTGTGGGAGGGTGCAGGACAGGACAAGGAAGAGAGCAAGAAATGACCAGAGGGGGGAGGGGTCATAAGCTGTCCTAGGTCAGGAACTGCCTGTGCCAAGGCCTGGGGGCAGGTGGGAACTGGAACCCAGGTGGGACAGCGTCCCCAGAACCCCAAAGAAGCTGCCCCCAACCGCGGCTAACCAACTGGCCGCTTCCGGTCGGGTTCCTCTGCTGTTCATTGCAGAGCCGCTGGTGTTTCAGTAAGAACACCTGGCGGAGGGAGAGGTGGGGACAACTTGCGAGAATGCAGACCCCGCGCCACAGCCCGCGGTGGGACCCAGTGATCTGCTGGACTGAAAACTGGGTGGCTCAAAAGAACAGAAATCTCTTCTCCGCCGCTCTGGAGGTGAGGTTCTGCGTCCTTACCGGGGCGGCTGGGGTGGGTTCTTCTGGGGGAAGGGGGTCCTCTCCCTCCACCTCTGGTGGCTGCCAGCATTTCCTGGCTGGCGCCTGCTTCCCCTCTGTCTTGGAGCCACCTCTGCCCTCAGGAATCTTCCCCTGCCTCCCTCTTATCCCTGCGCTCACCTCTTATCCTGCGACAACATCTGGGAGCCTCTGGATAATCCAGGGTAAGCCCCCATCCTAAAATCCTCAATTTAATCACATCTGCCAAACCCCTTTCCCCACACCCGGGGACATCCACAGGCTTCAGGGATATGCCGGGATATCTTTAGGGACCTTCATGCAGCCTGCCACAGCCCCCAGTGACTTCAGTTTGGAAGGTAAAAAAACATTCTCCTGGGAAACCCTCATGTGCAGGCGTAACGAGGCTGCTTTCTCAGGATTCTCAGAATTTAAAGAACTAAAGTGACATTCAGCATTCACTCCCCCATGCCAGGACCTGTACTGGACACTGCTGCCCACAGAGGGCCTGCAGACCAGTCCTCAGGTAGAGGTGGAGGGAAGGGGAAGGAGAAGGGGAAAGGAGATCTGGGTTCCTGGGCTTCCTCTGCTCAGTCCTAGAGGGAGGGCTCCATGCAAGAAAGCAGTTCACTCCCTCTGTGTGTGGGTCTGTGCACGTGTGTGCGTGTGTGTGCATGCACACACTCAATCGTGATGCTGGAGGTAGAACCCAGGGCCTTGTGCATACTTGATAGACCCTCTACTGATGAGTGACACCCCTAGTCTGGAATTTCACTCTTCTGAGTCTCAGTTTCTTAATCTGATAAATGGGCATGATATTGACATCCACCTGAGGAGATTTCTGAGAGAACCACAGAGCTGTTCCTGGATGGTTCCTTCCTTAAGAGCTACTCACTGCTTAGATTTCAGCTTGAATGACCCCCCCACTGCAGACCCTCTGCTCAGGGTTGAAAGTTGCTTGGATTTTAGGTTTCTTTTTGTCTTGGTGCTGGGGGTTGAACCCGGGGCCTTGTGCATTCTAAGCATGAGCTCTACCACTAAGCCCCATCCCCAAACTTGAAAGCTCTGGTCCCTTCAAACTTCCTGGTGAAAGATCCTCTCAGAAGCAATAGTGTTAAGGGTATTTTAGGTGGTGATTATGCTCTGCGGGTTCTGTCCTCAGCGTTCTTATAAAAGTGGTCTGAGAGGGCCCTTTGGCCCTTTTGCCCTTCTTCTAAGTGAGAACAGACTGGAAGGCACCATCTTAGAAGCAGAGAGCAATCCCACTAGACACCAAATCTGCAGATACCTTGAACTTGGACTTCCCAGTCTCTAGAACTGGGAGCAATACATTTCTATTGTCTATAAATCACCCAAAGACATTTTGTTAGAGCAGCAGGAATGGACTAAGACCAGCCGTCTCCCAGCAGCGGCCCCTCCGGCCCTGATCTCTTCTTACCTTGCTTATTTCATTCTTTGAACTCAGGGCCTTGCGCGTGCTCACCGTGCTCACCGAGTACTCCCCGGCTGAGCTATGTCCCAGCTCTAGACCTTAATTCCACTGTCCCCTTTTTCCTGCAGACTGTGAGCTTCATGAGGCCCAAGCCTCTCTGGCACGTCTCCAGCTCTGGTGCAGTGCCTGGCTAGAGAGGGATGCAATCAGTTCTTGTTGGAGAGGGGAACACACCACAGGAAAGCAAGAGGTGCACAGAAGTGCATCGCACTATAGGTAAACAGCACAGCAAGCTCAATCCTGCCGGTTGTTCTCACACAAGGCAAACAGACTCAAAATTTTAGGCTGCCCACATGGAACACCTCTGGGTCCCTTGGAACTCTATTGCCTTGGTGAGAGTGGGGGTGCAGTTGGCGCACCCCCACAAGCCTGTTTTCAGCACTGTGGGAAGAGAATGAGGAAGGGCCACACCAGCAAGGCAGGTTCTGGAAATGAGGAGATGGGGTGCAGGGCAACTAGGTGCCCATGGACCCATGAAGTCTTGACACCCCAGCCCTATTGGGCCCCCTTGTCATCCCTTCCCAGCCCCAGCACCTATAATGAATGACCTGTTCCTCCGGGAGGTCCTAGTTCCTGGCTGCAAACCTAGGACTTGGCATGCATCTGGCACCCAGTGGGTCTCAACCAGTGTGTGAAACAGACCCTGAAGGGCACAGGAGGCCTCATTCCTAGCCTTCAGTTGCTGCCCTCTGAAAAGCTCATGGAACCTTTGGGTCCC
>NW_026000051.1:2738308-2768367 GCF_001458135.2 Marmota marmota marmota
CCTTATTGCTTACTTCTTTCCACTGTTTGTTAAGCTCCTTGGGTTGGTGGGAAGTCTTACTCAGGTATGTTTAAGTCATTCCTGTTTTAGAGCCAGTGCACTTAAGACTATGTATTTCTCTATAAATGTCGTTCTAGTTGCATTCTACACATTTTGTTTTGCATTTATTTATTTTCCACACTATACGGATGTCATAATTGCCATAGTGATTGCTGTTGAAGACTTTGTGGGGGCTCAGTGACTTCCCTTGCCCCTCCTGGATTCCGAACAGAGAGACAAGGCAGAGAACTAGCAGCTGGGGGATCAAAACCTTTTTATCTTAAAAAAAAATGTTTAAACTGGTAAAAACGAGGATGAGAAGGTGTGACCGCCAATGGTTTCTTAACCCTGACAGTGGGGATTGGGCAGCCTTAACCCCCAGACACCGTGATGCTGGAGGTGGTGGGTGGAATGACCCCTGCTTGTGAGCAGCTCAGTCCCCAAAGGGTGAGTTCAGCAGGCCCACTTTATTTTTCCCACATTTGCCTGTCAGATAGGTCACCCTCCTGGGGGCAAAGGGCAAAATGGGGAGTGTTACACAGATTCAGCTCCCTCCACATGGAGGGAAACATCAGGACTAGGAAAGAAACATTCCCACTACACTTTCCTCTTGAACCCATGGTGAGATAGGTGTGTGCTTTCTCATTTCCAGAATGCACTTGTGCCTTATGGATCCGAGTCTACTTCTGAATTCTCTGTTCTCTGCCACAGATCCATTTGTCTATCCTTAGGCCAACCTCCCGTGTCCTGATTGCTGTAGCATTTTATTAAGCGTGGAAATTTTATCAAGTCTTAAAAAAACAAGCCTTGTGGGTTTTTTTGTTTGTTTGTTTAATTTTTTTTTAGATGTGGATGGACCTTTATTTTATTCATTTATTTATATGTGGTGCTGAGAATGGAACCCAATGCCTCGCACATCTAGGTAAGTGCTCTGCCACTGAGCCCCAGCTGCGGCCCCAAGCCTTGTTATTTTTGTCTGGAATTTTTATTTTTATTTTTATTTTTATTTTTTTTTTATTATTATTATTTTTTTAAAGATAGAGTGAGAGAGGGAGGGGGGAGAGAGAGAGAGAATTTTTAATATTTATTTTTTAGTTTTCAGCGGATACAACATCTTTGTTTTGTATGTGGTGCTGAGGATCGAACCTGGGCCGCACGCATGCCAGGCGAGCGCGCTACCGCTTGAGCCACATCCCCAGCCCCGTCTGGAATTTTTATATTAAATTTAATTTTAATTCCACTCTTTTGTTTATATCAGGTAGATGATGTTTAGGCTTCCCGTGCAGCCCCTGAATCTGACTTGACGTGTCTTAGCATCTCCGTCTAATTCCCCCCGACCTGGCCTCTTGCTTTGTCTTCCTTCTGTGGAAGTCTCAGTCTTGCTGTGCTCTAGATGGAACCCCTTGTTTTGAAATGGGAGTTCTGCTCTTAGGCAGACACTCGACGCCAAGAGAGTGACTCATTTAGCTTCAGTACCTTTCCCTATTCTGGGTTTTTTTGACCTGGACACATTTCCTACTTGATCTAATCATATTTTTTTTTTTTAGAGATTTTTTTTTGTTTGTTAGTTGTTGATGGACCTTTATTTTATTTATTTATATGTGGTGCTGAGAATTGAACCCAGTGTCTCACACATGCCAGGCACGTGTGCTACTGCTGAGCCCCAGCCCCAGCCCCCTGTAATCATATTCTTTTTTTTTTTAGGTGTATGTTTCTTTATTTTATTTATTTATATGTGGTGCTGAGAATCGAACCCAGTGCCTCACAGATGCTAGGCAAGCACTCTACCACTGAGCCACAGCCCCAGACCCTCTAATCATATTCTTCAGTGTTAAACAAATGAGTTAGGAACATATAATTTTTTTTAATATTTATTTGGTTGTAGATGAACATAGAGTAAATTTATTTTTATATGGTGCTGAGGATTGAACCCAGGCGAGGCAAGCACTTTACCCCTGAGCCACAGCCTCAGGCAGGAATAAAGTTTTTAAAGACTGTAGTTGTGGCAGAGTTGCTGGGTCCCCAGTAGCCATTCTGTATCTTGCAAAGTCAGAACTCTGTACTGGCAGGTGGTCTTGATAAGGACTACATTTCCCAGCCTCCCTGGGCCTATGGGGTGCGAGTGGGAGGTCCTGCTCCTGAGGGGACTGCGTGCCTGCCTAGTTGTGCCCAGAGGAAGTGGGCTGCAGCCATCTAGGAGGGAGATAAGCGCCACACCTCAGGGATCACGAGGCGACAGAACATGGGGAGCCGAGTCCCTGATACCCGATACCCTGGAGCTGCTGATTGGGCTCGTTAACCTCAGGCTCTTACTTAAAGAAAAATAAAATTCCACACTTCCGATTTTGGTCTGCCAGAGCAGCCACACCTAGACCCACTGGAATAGATTTTCCTGTGTTATTCACCAGACTTTTTGCTCACGATTGTTTGTCAATTCTCCTTTCCTTTGGGTTCATATTTCTTTCTTTTCTTTTCTTTTTTAAGAGAGAGAGAGAGAGAATTTTTTAATATTTATTTTTAGTTTTCGGTGGACACAACATCTTTATTTTACTTTATGTGGTGCTGAGGATGGAACCCAGTGTCTCGCACATGCCAGGCACACTACCTCTTGAGCAACATCCCCAGCCCCGGGTTCATATTTCTTCTTGACAAAAATATCTCTTAGGGATTTTTTTTCAGAGTTTGGGGATGAAAAATTTCTGATTTTTCAATGTTTGAAAAGGTGTTCCTTTTGCACTCACTCACTTGTGATAGTTTAGCTAAGTATATTATTCCAAGTTGGTAGTTAATTTTTTTTAACACCCGAAAGGTACCATTCCATTGTTTTCTTTCCCGTTTGTGGATGAGAAAAATTCCGCTAGTGTTTATTGGTCATTTCTTTTTTAATAACTATTTTGCCCCCTCAGAGTTGCTTTTAAGATCTTCTTTTTACTCTTGATATTCTGAGTTGCAGTGTATCTAAGGAAATTTTACCTATTTAGCATGGCTTTTTTTTTAATTTTTAATTTTTTTTTAGTACCGGGGATTGAATCCAGGGGCACTTCACCACTGAGCCACATCCCCAGCCCTTTTTGGAGACAGGCCTCACTGAGTTACTTAGGGCTTTGCTAAGTTGCTGAGGCTGGCTTTGAATTTGCTATCCTCCTGCCTCAGCCTCCTGAGTCGCTGGGATTACAGGCATGAGTCACACCTGGCTTTTTTGAGACTCATGTCTTTATTCACTTCTTAAAAATTTCCCCTATTATCTCTTTCAGTATTGCTCTCTGCTCATTCTTTCCACATTGGACTTCTGGACATCTCTCTCAAATGTATGTTAGACCTTCTAATATCATCCTCCACTTCTCTGAACTTGTTTTTCATCACTGTTTTGGGGAGAGGTGGGGTGGGGCAGTGTACTACTGAGCTCCATCCCCAGTCCTTTTTATTTTTTATTTTGAGACAGGGTCTTGCTAAATTGCGTAGTTGCCCAGTCTGACCTCAAATTTGTGGCCTCGCTGCTGAGCCTCCCGCGTCATTGGTCTCACAGGCCGTGCCCCCGCACCCGGCTTCGTCACTTTATGTGTTGATGTCTGTGGTCTGTGTGAGTTCTTTGGTGCCATCTTCCTACCACCCAGATCTTTCTCTCTCTCTCTCTCTCTTTTTAAAAATTATCCCAGGATCTGCATTTTATTTTATTTTATCCAGATCACTTTTTGTGTCCAGCCAATAGCTTATTCCATCTTTTGAGATTTGATGTCTATGATCATAGTTTTTATTTTTAGGATTTTTTTTTTCAGTCCTGATGGTGGAGCCCAGGGTTAGGGTACTAGGTAGAACGATATCCTAAACCTTTTTTTGGGAGAGGGTTCTGGGGATTGAACTCAGGGGCACTCAACCACTGAGCCCCATCCCCAGCCCTATTTTGTATTTTATTTAGAGACAGGGTCTAACTGAGTTGCTTAGGGCCTTGCTTTACTGAGGCTGGCTTTGAACTTGCGATCCTCCTGCCTCAGCCTCCCCAGCCACGGGGATTATAGACGGGCGCCACTGTGCTCGGTTCCCATTACCTCTTAACATCACAGCACTGGGGACCCACCTTCCAGCACATGAAACTCCAGGGGAACATCTGCATCCACATCCTTACCTGTGTACACAATCCTGCTGTCTGTGAATGGTTTTGTGGATCCTACGTTTGGGGTCATATCTAAGATACTGGAAGGAAAGTGAGGAACTGGGAGACGGGTGAGGGAGAAATGAAGAGAGGCCAGGCAGAGATCCACATGAGAGTTTACATGTCAGAGCTGACAAGTGAAGGCCACCTCTCCACAGACAGAGAGGCAACAGGCTTGGGGTTCGGGACTTTTATGGGGCAAATTCAGGGATTAAAGCCAGGCAGGTCCTAATGCGGGTGGTTAAGGGTGGGGTTTGGTATGAAGGAGTGGTGAGCCTTTCTCAGAAAGGCCCTTGGGTGGGAAAGCGAAAGTTTTCTTAAAATGGTGGCTGTCACTTAAGATGGCCACCCAGATGCTAAGCGAGGACCTTACAGTCCCCCCTTTTTGGTTTGTTATTGGGCCCCTTAAGGGACAGGGGCGTAGATCAATCTTCTGTAGCTTCTTCCTGCTCGGAAGGGGCAGCATCTGGACCCTTGTTAGGGGCGCAGGGTGTCACTGAGGCAGTGGTGATGGTCAGGAGGTGCGGGGCAATGCTGACCCTGGACGGCCCAATTTTGGTGAGGGGTTGGAAGTCCCGCAGCAGAAGCTGGTTCGCAATTTGGTTAGAGATCTTGGAATCTGGTCTTGAATAAATCTAATGACACTGGGGATGAGGACTAGCCAAAGGCCTATGGCAAGGAGAGAGGTCAGGAAGGAGGGGCCCATGTCCTTCAGGTCCAATGGCAGTGGGAAGCTCAGAGATAAGGAGGCATTAGTTGGGCTGGGCTGTGGCTCAGCAGTGGAGCGCTCGCCTAGCACGTGTGAGGCCCTGGGTTCCATCCTCAGCACCACAAAGAAATAAATAACTAAAAATAAAGATATTGTATTCATCTACAACTAAAAAATAAATATCAGAAAAGGGGGGCGGCATTAGTAACTGAAGTTCCCTTGGTGGTAAGGAATCCGCGCTCCTTCCAAATAGCAGAGTGGGAGAGAAATGTGTGGACAGCGGGTTAGAGTCAGCGGAGACGTTGAGGGAGGCTCCGTTGCCACAGTGAAGGCTCGGATGGGGGCACCAGGTCAGCCTGCTGAGTGGAGGTGTTACTGGGGAGGGGAGCGGCTTCCACAACGGAGGTGAGAGAGACCGCAGCAGACCCTGCCCATGAACTCCCTCCTGAAGGAAGGAGGAGCCATCTGTGGACCATGTGCATGTGGCCTGGAGCAAGGGCCTTCCTGTGTGTGGGAGGGATGTGGAAGGAGCGCCTCCAGAGTTTCAGTGCACGAATGGGTGAGAGGAGGAGAGGTGGAAGGGTCCTGAGGCACGGGGAGGAGAGTAGCAGGGTTTAAAGGTGAGCAGGTGCGGACAGTAAGACTGGGGTCTTCCACCAGGGAAACCGGTAGAGATCAAAGGCGACAGGGGGTAAGGAATGTAAGCCCTTGTAGGTGAGGAGATCCTTTAGGTGATGGTGAGTGGGGCCCCAAAGGTGAGTTTCTTTGACTAGTTAATGAGTAGAGAGGCTGCGGCCAACGTTGGTAGGGGCCCATCCTGAACAGTAGGTCTAGACCTTGGATAGATAAGCCACGGGGCAAAGGTTGGTCCAGCACGTGTCTGAGGACCCCTAGAGCAAATCCCTGCTTTTCAGCCCTGTAAAGGTGAAATGGGAGTGTGAGATCAGGGAGATGGAGAGAGAGGGAGAGGGAGAGGGGGGGAGAGAGAGAGAGAGAGAGAGAAGGAGAAGGAAGGAGGGAGAGAGGGGGGGAGAGTTTTGAAGTCATTCTTCTGTGTTGTAGCCAGAGAAAAGTTACATTGACACTTTTTCTTCTTTTCCCCCCAGGCCCTTACCAAGCCTGCCCAGTCTGTCCTTTGTATTTCAATGTCGGCTTCAGATTGCTGTCCAGGGTTTCACAATGTAGGAGGGCTCTGGGTCCCTTGTGTGTCTAGAAGTGGGGTCTCTGAAGGAACCCAGAGCTTTGGTGGCAAGTAGAAGCTGGGCGGTGAGCAAGAGGAGCCGGGGAGGGTCAGAGTGGAGAAAGGGGAGAGCCTGCACTGCGGGATTTCCTTCCATCTTCCTGAGCCCTCGCAAGTCATGAAGATTGGGAGGTTGAATTGGTCGATGGCCTTTAGATCAGGAGCCAAACGGAGTGGGGCTAAGGGGGTGAGGAGGCAGCCGAGAGGTGAGTCGTCAGATGGGATTGGGGGTCCCCCATGGCGAGTCGGAGTCTGGGACTGAGATAAGGGAGTCACCCCCTACTTCCCTCGTCCTGGGCTGGCCAGGGCTTTCGTGAGCTCTGCTGAGGAGCTGAGAACCAAGACCCGAGAGTGAACTGGCCAAGGGGAGGGAGGTGCTGGGCCAAGGTCTAAGTCCTAGAGAGGAGACTGGTGAGGAGGAGGGAGGGGAAGGGCAAAGTCACGCACCCCAGTGAGGCCGGGTGTGGGTGAAGAGCGCCAGGTGATGGAGGAAGGTGTGTGTCCCTGTCCTGGGCCCTCAGGCCAGGCTCCCAAAGCAGCTCGAATCCCCGAGGGGAGAGCCTCGCTGATGGGAGAACGTGGTCGAGTCCCTGGCACCAATGGAAGACAAGTGACGCAGGACTAGTCACCCACGCCTGGGGTAAGAAGCGGGTTTGTTGTCGGGAGCCCGAGGAGGCGGCTCTGCAGAAGGAGAGGGACGGCGGCAGCAAGGGGGGAGAGCGGGCATTGTGACTGGGCAGAAAGTGGAGGGAGCTTGAGACCATGGGAATGGGCTCGTGGTGTGAGGCCATAGAGGACTTGAAACATCCCAGACACTAGGTCCACCTCGGAGGGGGTCATGGGAAGGCACTGGCAGGAGGAACAGGGGATGGGCCTAAGGCAGGGTCAGGATCAGGAGAGCAGCAGGCTAGTTGGATGGACATGAATATGAGGGGAGACGGAAAGCGTAGCCCCCAACTTTGTGAGCATGTCCCTTCCCAAAGGGGGACCAGGGCACTGTGGAGTGACCAAAAAGGAGTGGGTGGAAACTAGAGAGCCCAAAGCACAAACAAGGCCAGGTGTCTGTAGGGCTGGTCAGGTTCTCCCTCTACCCCACAATAGGGGCCACAGAACGAGTGGTAGCTCCACCATGCGGCCTGCACATTGGTTTCATTAATGAGGTTCTTGGCATAAAGTTAGCTAGAAGAGATCGAAATAAAACACACAGACTCAGTTACCTTATTTCTATTGCCAGGTCCGAGACGGCTCCCCTCTCTGGCTCCAACCTCTAACCGCCCAGCAGGGCAGCAAGGATTACTCAGGGCTAGCAGGAGAGAGAGAGAGTGAACACGCCAGGGAGTAGCCTTTTATTGGGGAACAAGAAATTCAGGGGATAATTCCATCCAATGAAGGTTGAGGGGGGACTGCACTCCAAGGTCAGGGTCAGTGATTGGGCCCCCGGGGTCAGTGGTCAGTCACACCCCCACACGGATGGGTTCTCTCATCAGGAGAGGGCCGGGAAAATTCCGACACAGCCAGAAGCCTCAGACCCAAACCGGGAGTCGCCCAGTCACATGTCAGGATGGCTTCCCACAGGTAGTCCCCAGAACCCCTTGAACATGTAGCCCCATGTCCAAGAGGACAGAGACAGGCCACCTGAAATGCATCGAGTGACCCTGGGTTCCCGTGGAGTGATGGTGGTGGTCAGTGATGGGGACCTGGGCCTCATCGGTCCTCTGCAGCCAGTCCTAAGATTTGGAAAGGGGAACCAGAAGGGCCAGATGGCTGGGGGCCGCTATGGGTTCAGGGACAATCAACAGTCTAGTGTCCCTCCTGATGGCATTTAGCACAAGGGCCCAGAGGCTTGCAAGGCTAGGGACATGTACAAGCCCAGTGACCCTTCTGACCACATTTAAAACAGGGTCCAGGTGGTCCTGAGGGACCCTTCTGTGGGCCAGTGGAACCAGGGACAGATGCGGAGGCCGGGCGGACGGCTTGAGCGACCATCTGGCATTCCTGCTTGCGGGCCTCCTCGTCTCTCCTGTTACACATCCTGAAGGCCCCTTCCAGAACCTCAGCTTGGGCAGTTAGGGGCCCCCTCTCGAGGTGCCTTAGTTTGGCCTTAATATTGGGGAAACTCTGGGAGAAAAGTAGGTCATTAGTGGTGGTCTCCCCTGGAGTCCAGGGTCCAGGTTAGTGTACTGTAGTACAGCCCTGGTTAGGGCGTCTAAAGTGCTGAAAGGTTTCATTCTTGTCTTGGGGGACCTCCTGGAGCCTTTCATAATCGATAGCCCATGGGCCGCCTTTCCAAGTCCTGCCTGAGGCGAGTAAGGAATTGGTCTCTACGAGTCACCCTCCAGGCGAACTATAATCCCAACTGGGTCCTGATCAGGGACCGCTTCAGTGCCCATCAGATGGGCAGGGAGGTCCAATGCACCTCATCAGCTTGCTCCCAAACTCACCTGCACTCCTCGGGCAGAGGGGTGTTAGACAAGGTCATATGGACATCAGGGAAGGTCAAATCCTATGATGGGTCAGATACTGAAACTCTTTGACTTATATGGTGAGACTTGAAGTACAGGACCCGGGTGGCTTTTCTATCTGGGAAAGATGTGACCGAGACAAAGGCACATGTACCTGGATGACACCATCCACCCCAGCCACCTCGCGTAGAGGACTCAGATGCGGGTTGGGCGGCAGCAGCCTGTGAGCGTGTGGTGCGAGGAGAGAAGGACGGAGGGGCGGAGGGGACAGTTGCTGTGGCAGCTTCATCAGGAAGAGAACTGTGGTGTGGCGGTTGCGCATCCGCTGGGTGGAAGGAGGAGGAGCCCTGGGGAGGATCTTCTGACCCTTGGAAGCAGGCGCAGGGAGGTGAGGGCTGAGAGGACTGTGCAGGGGACCAGGAGATGCAGAGAGAGGGCTTCGAACGTAGGGAGGAGAAGCCTGAACATAGGATCTCTCTTTCCATTTTCCCAAACGCTCACAAAAGTTGAGAAGATCCCTGATGATATGGGATCTAGAGTGCTGTTAAGTGGTCATTTAGAGTCCAAAGGATATTGAGGCCAGATCTGATAGCACAAGCAGATGAGTTTGGGAGGTTTAGGTCCGGGGTGAGACAGAGAGACCCTAGGTTAGCAGGAGGCAGCCTGGGGGACCAGGGGAGGGAATGGATGAGGAGCTGCTCATGGTGAGATGGAGGAGGTGAGTTTACAGGTGGGGCGTCCCCCAGTCTCTAGTATCACCCATCAAAGGACAGTTACGCTCAGGGGTCGTCACCACTGATGGGTCAGCATTGGGGGCAGGGCTGGTAGAGGCACTTGGGTGCCCAGCCAGGACGACATAGAGGCAGAAGCTGTAGAGGTTAACCCAAGGCCGAGAGGTCTCACCAGGAACAACTCCCAATCACCTCAGTGGTTTTTCTCAAAACCCGGGACCCAAATAAAAGACCATCTGTAGACACGGTCAACAGTAGGGACAAGCCGTAGCTGTGAAAGCAGTGGCTGGACGTGCCCCCAACCACATGATAACCCTGGGAGCTCCGGGTGATCAATGGTCACTTCTCGGGATCGTAGGTTGTTTAGGATGACCAGAGACAGGGGTCTTACCTGGAATGTCCAGTGGTGTGTGTGGAGAGGACATTCAGCAGAATGGAGGGCCTGGCCCCATGATGGAATCCGGACCAGGGCCCAGGGACACTCAGTGACCCTCAAAGAGGGGAGCAGGCGCACTGGGGAACCTGATCCCGGGTTTCGGCACCAACGAAAGGAAAGCGAGCAACTGGGAGAAACCAAAGAAAGAAATTAAAGACAGAAGCCAGGCAGAGATCCACAGAGCTGACAACTGAAGGCCATCTCTCCACAGACAGGGAGAGGCAACAGGCTTGGGGTTGGAACTTTTATGGGGCAGGTTCAGGGATTAGAGCCGGGCGGGTCCTAATGCAGTGGTGAGGTGTTGGTTGGGTATGAGGGAGTGGTGAGCCTTTCTCAGAAATGCCCTTGGTGGGAAAGTGAAATTTTTCTGAAAATGGCGGCTGTCACTTAAGATGGCCATCCAGATGCTAAGCAAGGACCTTACACCTTATCCCTAGGTTACAAGGATTTTCCTTTATGATGTTTGCTTTGAAAAATTTTGTTCTTTTACATTTTACGTTTAGATCTGTGATCAATTTTGAGTTAATTTTTGTATAATGTGTGAGATAAGGATCAACTTTTTTGGGGGTACACATAGTTATCCAATTTTTCCAACCCCATTTGTTGGGGAGAAAAGAATGCTACCCCTTTTCAATTAAATTGCCTCTGCATCTTTGACAAAAGCCCAATGGGTCACATTTCTGTGATTATGTTTGTAATCTCTACTCTGCATGATCTGGGTATCCATCCCTTCACTCATTCCCCATTACTTAGTCACCATAAGCTCAGTTGATGACTATAGTCTTGAAATCAGATGGCATGAGTCCTCCAACTTTGTTCTTTTAAAAACTTAGTTTTGAGGGGCTGGGGATGTGGCTCAAGCAGTAGCGTGCTCGCCTGGCATGCGTGCGGCCCGGATTCAATCCTTAGCACCAAATACAAACAAAAGATGTTGTGTCCTCTGATAACTAAAAAATAAATATTAAAATTCTCTCTCTCTCTCTTAAAAAAAAACAAACTTAGTTTTGCTATTCGATTGCTTTGCTTTTCCACATAAATTTCACAATCAGCATATTAATTTCTATTAAAAAATCTTATTGGATTTTCTTCGGGATTGAATCAGATCTGTAGCTTAATTTGAGAATAACTGTCAGCTTAACAACATTGAGTCTTCCGATCTATGAGCATGGTATGTCTCTCCATTTATTTAGGTATTCTCCCCCCAACCTGCCTTTGTACCAGGGATTGAACCCAGGGCCGCTTTACTACTAAAGCCATATCCCTGGCCCTTTTTATTTTTTATTTTGAGACAGGGTGTCGCTAAATTGCTTAGGGCCTTGCTAAGTTGCTGAGACTGGCTTTGAATTAGTGATCCTCCTTCTTCAGCTTCCCAAGTCACTGGGATTACAGTCACACACCACCAAGCCTGGCTTTATTTAGGTATTTTATTTATTTCCTTAGTGTTCTATAATCTTCAGCATATGAATTTATACCTCAGTCTTTAATTTTTTTAGTGTAATTTCTTAGCTTCACTCTCGAGTTATTGTGAGTGTGTGGAAAACACGTACACTTATAATGCTAAGCCCATGCTCTACCACTGAGCTGCACCCCCCAGCTCTGATTATCTACTTTTCATGTCTTTTCTCTTCCATGCTTTGTCTTTTTGTTCTGTCTTCTAGAATATTTCCTCATTTTCAACCTTCTCTTTCAACCCTACCACTAAGATTTTGGTTTATGCTACCCAAGAAATATTTTTGTTCTTAAAATATTACTTTTTTTGTGGGAGGGAATGAGTGGGTACTGGGGAGGAACCCAGGTGCATTCTACCACTGATCTGCACCCCCAGCCCTTTTAATTTTAATTTTGAAACAGGTCTTGCTATATTGCCAAGGCTGGTTTCATCTTAAACTTGGCATCTTCCTGCCTTTGCCTCCTGAGTAGCCAGGATTGCAGGCATGTGCCACCGTGTCCAGCAGAACATTCCTTTTTCATGGCATTCTGTTCTTGTTTAATGTGTGCTATATCTCATATCTTGATGATACTGATGATAAGCTGTTGTTTTGATATTTTCTTCCTGTCATCTTGGTTCCCTCCAAGTTTCCTTTAATCTATTTGTTATGGCTCCTCTCTGTTAGAAGCATCCCTTGTGTGCCTGATAACCCTTGGCTTCTTCACACAAGGGTTGCCAGGAGCTCAGAGCTCAGAGTTGGCTGCCCATCAGGGACTTCATGGGTGGGTGACCTGGAAAAGCTCCTTCTTTGGGCCGTTCTCAGTGTCCATACTCTTAATTCCTTCCTCTTGGAATTCTCAGAACCCCTCTCCCACCTATAGACTCCTACTCAGGCCGGCTGCCATTCAGGATGCTCGGTGTTCAGTATAGAACTCCACTTAATACCTGTTTACAGTGAGATGCTGCTGCCCTGAGCTGGACCTGCCTGACCCTAGCCCTGCACCCACGGTGTCACCCTGTCCATGGAGTAAACCATCTGTCTTCTGCGGGGTGTGGTAGAGATAGTCACCTTGGGGCAAGGCTTTGGGGCAAACCAAGAGTGTCTCCTTTCCAACTGCTCTTTCAACTAGTCCCTGTGGCTCCCTCTGCTCTGTTCCTCTGGTGCCCAGGCCCAGCCCAGGCCCTGCACCTCAGGACTTCCTTTTCCTCACCACCTTTACCATTCAATTGTTTTGATTCACTAAGTTCCAATTCCAAAATTTTGTTTCTCTTGCCTTGTACCCTATTTTCTTTGTCATTGTGATGTTTTGAAAATTCCTTTTCTGCCATTTGACATGGGCTTGGGGGGGGGGGTTGGCAAACACCTGTGTTAAATCTGCTGTCTCTAACCAGAAACTCTTCTTTTTGATATTTCCTACACTTCTTTGTGTCTTTAGTCATTTGAATTGCAGTCATTTTATTTATTTATTTTTGCTGTTATGGGGATGGAATCCAGGGCTTCCCACCAGCACGCAAGTGCTCTGCCTGCTGAGCTGTACCCCCTACCCCTGTCCCCCATCACAGCTATTTGACCATCTCTGTCTCTTGCCTCTATCATCTGAGGTTCTTGGGCATCCAATCATTTTTGTTTGTTGGTTTTTGTTGTGGTTTCAGTTGTAGATAGACACATTATACTTTATTTATTTATATGTGGTGCTGATTGAACCCAGGGCCCACACATGCTAGGCAAGCACTCCACCAACTGAGCCACATCCCCAGTCCTGGGCATCCAGTCTTACCACTGATTTTGCCATAGATCTCAGTGTTTTTACTGTTTTGTGATTTTCCCTTTGTGAGCTCATCTGCAGGGTGTCAGTCTGTGGGAACCCTGGACAGCCCAGGTTGAGGTCAGAGTCTCTATTGAGTGTTCCCCTTTTGTTTCCTCCTAGTGCTCAGGGGCTTTTTGTTGTTGTTGTTGTTGTTGTTAAATCCGTGCTTTGGGAGCCTCCAGGGGTGTGGGGAGCTGAGTTGTCTGAATTTAAACACCACCCCCTTCAGGCTAAGTCTCCGGTTACACATTCCCAGAGCGGCAGGCTTTCCCCCTGACCCAGACTGTGGCTGGAGCCCCCTGGTGATGGGCCTGGGCAGCATGGGTCTCCTTCACCTTTTCGCTGAGAACAGAACTGAAGAGTCTGTCTTGGGAGTGGGTCTCATGCACAACCCCCACCTTGGGGAGTCTGCAGCCTCACTTCTTGTCCCCATAGGGGTTGTAAACTCCAGTCCCCTGGCCGCCAAGTGGAGCCACCCCTCCCCTGCCCTGGCCCGGCCCGCCCAGCCTGCCTGGCACGGGCCTGGATTCCGGCTCGGGTTTTCAGCTCCTTCTTTGTTTCTGTCCCTGGGGAGTTTCCCTTCCTCTCTGCAAGCTCAGCCATGCATTTAAAAGGATGTTTGTTATATTTTTTGCTACCATTTCCAGGTAGCATTTTGTAGCAAAAGGGTTTTCTGCTGTTGAGTCTACAATATTGCTGGAAATGGAAGTCTGATGTCTTGGTTTTTGTTGTTGTTTAAAAAAATTTTTTTTTTGTTAAGTCTCTGTATTCCCCACAGCAGAGGAGGCTCAGAGGCCTTGTGAATACTGGGTAAATGGAATTGAATTGGCACATTTCTACCTATTTGGCTATTTTTCCAAGCAGTCCTGCTGTCTGGAGCAGTTGACTCAGAGGGGAGAGGACGTGGCTTGTGCTATTTTGGGGGTTTGCTGGGGACTGAACACAGGGCTTCACTCAAGCGAGGTACTCTCTCCCACTGAGCTCCCGCCTCCTCCCCAGCCCTGTGCTCCCGAGCCTGGCTCTTCCCAGACCCTGCCCTGGGCTTGCACCCGACCGCTCCCGGGCGGCCACGGCTGCAAGGGCAGAGCTGTCCTCCCGCATAGTAGGGAGGTGGCTGGTCACTTGGGTTAAAATGGACTCAGGGCCTGGCTGGCTCCCACAAAGCTTGAAAGGGCGGAGGACTTGGGGATAAGATGCGACCACGTGGACTCAACTGTATCAAATGGACTACTCCGGTGAGGAAGAGGGGCCTCCGGGCAAGGACTGTCCCCACCACCCTCTCCATTTTGCTGTGAATCCAAAACTGTTGTTTAAAAAAGAAAACAACAACAACAAAAAAACAGTCTTAACAAAAGAGCACAGAGTGACCGGGTCACTGGCTCCTCCCAGGCCCCTCCTCCCATGGGGAAGGTTCCAGGCCCAAGCTTGGGAAGAGAGTCTCTTCCCACCCCCACCCTAAGGAGAACTGGGATACAGGGCTCCCCAAACCTGTGGCCCTCAAGAATAAGAGGCACATATTTGGTCAGATGGTCTCTTTAGGCCCCTTGGCCACCAGGGCACAGAACTGGGAAGGAGGTCCCAGGCGACTCCCCGTGGGTTCCCAAAGTCCTTTCCCTAGGCTTCTCTGCCGAGACACCTTTGGAGGGAATCACTGCCCTGATGTTGCAGAAGAGTCCCTGGAGACCTGGAGATGGGAAGGGACTTGCTCAAAGTCACAGGGACAGAGGTGGCCCAGCCAGGGCTAGGGCAGTACCATCCACCAGGACAGCCACTAGCCCCATGTCACTACGAGCAGTTAAAATGCAAGTGATCTGAACTGAGATGCACTTTTTTCTCTCTTTTTGAAAAATAGTTTTAGTTGTAGGTGGGCACACTGCTTTATTTTGTTTATTTAGTTTTATGTGGTGCTGGGGATCCAACCCAGGGCCTCACACATGCTAGGCAAGTGCTCTACTACTGAGCTATGACCCTGGCCCCTTGAGATGCACTTTGAGGTTAAGCACACACCAGATTTCAAAGGTGTGATGTGGCCAAAAAGTAAACATCTCACTAGTAATTAAAAAGATTTATTTCATCTCAAAATGATAATATTTTAGCCAGGCACAGTGGCGCACGCCTGTAATCCCAGTGGCTTGGGAGGCTGAGACAGGAGGATCTCGAGTTCAAAGCCAGCCTCAACAATGGTGAGGCACTAAGCAACTCAGTGAGACCCTGTCTCTAAATACAATACAAAATACGGCTGGGGATGGGGCTCAGGGTTCGAACGCCCCAGAATTCAGTCCTGGTACCCCTCCCCCCACCTGCCAAAATTTAGGCATATTGGATTAAGTACAAATACTATTAGAAAGGATTCTACCAGTTTCTTTTCACTTTGTTTTAATGTGGTTACCAGAAAATTTAAGATGACATGTGTGGCTTTGCGCTTGTGGCTTTGGTCAGAGCCGGCGTGGGGCAGGGCCTTTAACTCTTTAGACAGGTCTCCACTCACTGCCCACAGCCACCACCAGGGCAGGCAGGACGACACCCAGCACCCAGGAGTCTGAGGGCTCGGATTAGCTGCTGCGGGCTTCCGTCTGAGCTGTGCCACTGGGCGCAGTCTGACCTCCCTGTGCCCACGGCTCCCTCTGCTCTGCTGCCCCCATGCCTGGTGCAGAGCAGCCCGGCCTTTCATGTCACGTGGATGAATGGCCCGCTCCACTCTGGCTCTTTGGCTGTGAAGGGGGCGCTCCTCAGGCTGCTTCCCATCTCTACACACATGTCCATAAGATGCCCAGCCGTGGGCGCAGCCACATTTGAGGCTGCTCCTGACCTAATTTGGGGTCCTTTGAAAGCAAAGCCTGTGTGAGGACCTGGAGCTAACCTGAGTAGGCAGGAGGGTGTGGCAGAGGAGGAGGACTGGTGGAGGAGGGTGTAGCTGTGTGGCTCCCTGGAGAAGGGATGCTGGCTTCCCCGGAACTCTGGAGGCGGATGGAGTGCCCCAGCACCGTCCCTGGAAGCGCCTGTCCACTGGCTGCTGCCCTCCATTGCAGAAGTGCTCCAGGGCCCTCTGCTCCATCAACCGTGGGCTGTGCTGCAGCCTCAGGAGGCCTTGGGTGGACCCTGAGGGTAAAAGCACCTGCTCACAGTGGCTCTCCTGCCAACAGGTGCAGGGCCTCCCACCTTGCTGCAGCTGGGACCAGAGGTGGGCCAAGGGCATGCTCGAAAAGTGTCTGCAGCATTTCCTAAAATTCCTAGACACCAAAACCAATTCACAATTGCTCCGACAAATAGACGAGTTTAAGAGCTGAACTTCAGGCTGCAGCATAGACAGAGTCTGCATGGTTATGGGCAGACTTCATTGTCAACCAGTACCTATGGTATCCCTCCTCTGTGCTGGGCCCTAGCCCACCTCGAAAGGGTGGCAGAGTGAAAGAAGGGGTAAAGACACTGTGGTATCAACCGAGTGGGACCTTTCCTAATCCATAATCAGGTAAGTCACTTGCCCACTTGGGCCCTGTGATCTTCATTGGTAAAGGGGTACTGATGCTGTTTTGTTTTCATTGGTGACACAGATACCACTGTCGGGTGACAGCACAATGGCAAGACCCTGAAAGGGCTTGGCCCATGCCCCAGGTCGAGCAGGACTTGGACTTGTGTGTCTCCCCACGCTCCCTCCGCCTGCAGCCCGGGGTGCAGTGGTGAATAAGAGGGATGCCCTGCCCCAAGGAGCTCACAGATTGGAGGCAGAGAAGGAACCACCCCTGTGGATAATTGCAGGCAGGCTCTGAGGCAGAGCTGGAGCCCTGGGGAGAGAAGGGAGGCGGCCGTGACCTGCTGGGTCTTGGAACTCTTCCTGGAAGAGGTGCAACTAGAACATTCACCCCAAAGCCTGTGGGCCCCAGATGTGAGCTCCTGGCACAGACCAGACCTGGCTGAACCCCATAACTGACTGCTTGGCAAAGGACATTGGCAAACCCAGGTTGACTCTGGGCCATTTGCATATCATTTGCATCTATCTGCATATGTGGTGGCACAGGCTGGTCTCTTATGCATTTAAATTGCAAGTTATTTGTCTCTCTCTGAAAGCTCTCATTTCCCCCCAAGGGGGGTTGGCTGCGTTTCCCGGGTGGCCCTCATACCAAGATTCTGTTGAGTTTGCTCAGCGCACTGCAAGGCTGTGGATCTTGGAGTACAATATGTGTTTGATTTTCTGGTTTTCAGAGCACCTTATTGTTAAGAATCTCTGGATGGCCTGTTACATAACGGAGCATTAGGAGTGAGTACCCTTTGATGCAGATGGGGAAACTGAGGCAGGACTAGTGAGATGCCAAACCTCACTTAGGTTTCAAGGAGGAACATGGTCGGGGTCAGGGCTCCTGATTTCTGACCCTATGTTGGATGGTGGGAAGAGGCCACCATCTTGCCCAAGGCCAAACAGCTGTCTGGGATGCTGTACTGGCCCCCCAGCCCTGCCTCAAGACAATGCGCTCCCTCTGCCAAGGGACTGTTTTGGCTATGCTGTCAAGGAAGGAGGCACTTCCCAGAGGGCAGGGCTCTCTCTGTACCCAGATGGTGCATCTCTGACTTGACATGAAAACCAGACTTTTAGATATTCAGATGGTGTCCTACAGTGTGTCACCAGCGCAGAGTGAGGACTCACTCACAGCCTCAGTGGGTCTAGCCAGCCATCATGTCATTTGGGTATATTTACCTGTGATAGGAGAGGTGTGTGATTCACTGTCAGTGACAGCTGTCATTGACTGAGTGCATTACCACGTGCAGGCGACAGTGCTGGGCTTTCCCTTGGTCCACTGCCGTTCCTCGTGCTGCAGACAGACAGGGTCACTCTGCTGTACGGGCGAGGCTGCTGAGGCTCAATGAGGTAGAGAGTTTCACTCAAGTTCACACAGTAAAGTGTCGAGGTTAAGGCTCAACATCAGGGTTGACAGGCTCCAGACCCCAACAAAAGACGGCTCGCACTTACCTCCAGACCATGTCACTCCCCCATCAAGTCTGAAACTAGACCTAACATCAGTACCACATAAGTCTTGGGCAGCAGGATGTAGGGATTTATGAAACACACACTGTTGGGAGTCAAGGGGTCTCTGTACAGGTTAACTTTCTGCTGGTATAATGATAAAATTTGGGGGAAAATGTAACAGTTTTTTTGACATTTCCAAAGAATAACCAATAACAGGCAGAAACTGGAGGGGATGTGGCCCTTGAAAGGAGGGAAACGGGCTGATGAGAGACACAGTCCTCTGGTTTTACGTTGAGGTGTTCCCTGCTTTCTGTGGTGTGTGAGTCAGAGCAGAAGGCTGACTGGCTCAGGAGGAGGCAGCTGGAGTTCAGGCCTCCACAGCAGCGAGGAAGAAAACCCCAGGAAAGACAGCCACTCTCCCCTAGGACACGACTCCCGGAAGCCTTGGGGAAAACACTCCTGGAACACGGAAGGAGATGAGCAAAGATTTCTGTAGCTACTTAGCATTGGGGAGACAGATTTTCTTCATCAAATCTCTGCAAGTTAGGGGGGCTTGGTAAACACCCAGCCTTTTCATTGAGATCCTGGGAAACCGTGACTTAGGAGTAAACACCCAAACAGACCTGCCCTAAAAAATCTAAACTCAAGGCTGCACAAGATCATAGTGAATGGTCAGCAACTAAACAGAACAATAGGCAAAACTCTTCAGAGGAAGATAACACAATCCAGAATCTCTGCACTGTACCATT
Source organism: Marmota marmota marmota (assembly GCF_001458135.2). Taxonomy (NCBI): domain Eukaryota; kingdom Metazoa; phylum Chordata; class Mammalia; order Rodentia; family Sciuridae; genus Marmota; species Marmota marmota. Next base: position 2,757,022 of record NW_026000051.1, read on the forward strand.
TACAATGTCCAGCATACAATAAAAACTTACTAGATACTGTAAAGAAGCAGGAAAATATGACACAGTCAATTTTATTTTTTAAAGATGGAAACAGATTCAGATGTTGAAATTAGTAGGGAGATTTTCCATTGTTATAATAAATTCGTTTAAGAATCTACAGGAAAAGGCAATTATAATGGGTAACAACAAGGAAAATTTCAGAAGTGTTTCCTACGGTTGATGGAATAAAGTCCCATGAACTAAGTTGTTTGTTTAAGAAAGAGAAATATTTTCTTTTACAGTCTCAGAGGCTACAGGTCTGAAATCCAGGTATTGGCAGCCTGGTTCCTTCTGATGACTCTTAGGGAGAGTGTTCCAGGTTTCTCTCCTAGTTTCTAGTGACAGGGGAGATTGTTGGCATTCCTTGGATTAGACGCATCCATGGTCTCCCTCCTTCACGTGGCATTCTCCCCGCATCTCTAGCCTCTTTTTAGGAGGACACCAGTCATAGTGTACCAAGGTCTACCTTACTCCAGAATGACCCCTTCTTAGCTAATTACATGTTCATGACTCTATTTCCAAATAAGGTTACATTCTAGGAAGTGAGAATTTCAACATATCTTTTTTTTTTTTTTTTTTTTTTTTTTTGTGGTGGTGGTGGGGAGAACTAATTAAACCTCTAATAAAGGAAGATACGAAAAATTTTTAAAATCAAATCGAATTCTAAACTGAAAAATACAGTATCTGAAATTGAACATTCATTTGATGAGATTTAAAGCATATTAAAATCAATTTAAAAAACAACGACTTTAAGGACAGATCAATAGAAATTATCTACACTGAAGCACATGTATACACACACGCACACACACACAATGGAATAATGAACAGAGCCTCATTAACATGGGATGGAGAAGGAAATCCACACATATGTGATTGGAGTCTCTCAGAGGAGGAAAGAGAATGAGACAGAAACAAAATTTGATGAGGCTATCAATAGGCTAAGAATATTCAAAGTTTAAATTAAAAAAAAATCAACCTATAGCTTGAAATTCAGTGGACCCCAACTATGATAAATACAAAGAAAATAAGGGCTGAGGATATGACCTGATCATAGAGTACCACTCCCCCCACCAAAAAAAAAAAAAAAAAAAGTTACAAAAAAAATCATACTTAAGCACATCATGGTTACACTACTGAAACCAGAAGGGGTGGGTGTCTAAAAAGTAGCTCAGGAAAATATTTTAAATTGGGCATAGGAAAACAGTAAGGGAAAACCACAGACTTCACCTAAAAACAATGCAAGTGAGAAGACAATGGAACAGCATCTTACAAGCACTGAAAGAAAAAGCCGGTCCATTTAGAATTTTTTTTTTCTTTTTTATACTGGGGATTGAACCCAGGGGCGCTTGACCACTGAGCCGCATCTCCAGCCCTACTTTGTATTTTATTTAGAGACAGGGTCTCACTGAGTTGCTTAGCATCTCGCTTTTGCTGAGGCTGACTTTGAATTTGCGATCCTCCTGTCTCAGCCTCCTGAGCTGATGGGACTACAGGCGTGCACCACTGTGCCTAGCTGTCCATTTAGAATGATGTCAGCGAAAATATCTTTCAAAATGGAAAAATAAAAACACTGGACAAATGAAAATGGAGAATTTGATACCAATAGAACTTTGGTGTAAGAAAGGTTAAATAAAGATTTTTTTAAAACAATTTTTTTAAGTTGTTGTTGAATTCTTATTTTATTTATTATTCATTTGTTATTTTATTTGTTATAAGTGGTGCTGAGAATCAAACCCAGTGCCTCACACCTGCTAGACAAATGCTTTACCACTGAGCTACAACCAGACCCAAATAAAGATCTTTATACTAAAGAAAAATGACGTCAGGTGAAATTTCAGATTTATAGGAACAAAACCAAAAGTACTGGATATGGTGAATGTGTTAATAAATACAAAAGACTATTTTTCTCAACTCTTTAAAAATTAGTCAATTCTCTCAAGCAAAAATAATAATGCATTCTGGGATAACATGTAAAAATAAAGTATGTGACCACAATATTATAAATGACAGAGAGGAGGTTGGTTATAGCTTCATACTTTAGTAAGGTTCTTACACTGTCATGAAGTGTGACACTGTTGGACAGTGGACTGTGCCAATGTAAGGGAGCATAGGGTAACCCCAGCTGGAGCAGCAGCTACTGTGGTTTAGATGAGTGTCCCCAGAGGCCCCAGGTCAATGGCTTAGTCACTGAGAGCCTGTGGTGCTATTGGGAGGTGGTGGATCCTGTCCGAGGTGGGGCCTAGGGGAAGGAAGTTAGGTCGCTGGGTGCCCCTGAAGGGGGTCCTGGGATTCAGGCCCTTGTCCTTTTCTCCCCTCTGCCCCTGGCCGTCCTGGGGCCAACAGGCCTCCTCCATCACGTGCCTCTGTCCACCGGTGGTAGGGGAGGGCAAGGCAGGGCAGGGGCTGGAGCAGGAAGAGCCGGCTGGTTCCACACCACCCCAGGGCGGGCACCGACCCCAGGCTACTGCTCGCAGCGGGTGGTCTTTGGGCAGGAAGGGCCAGAGGGGCCCCGGGTGCGCTTTTCACTCCCCTTGGCCCACAGCTGACCTCTGGGGACACACCGCAATTAGACATGAGGAAGAGTGCTGTTTCCGTAAGGTCGTGACCGCTCAGTCCTCTGGGCTCCCCTCCTCCAAGGCCTGGTCACCGACGTCCTGCCACTCGCAGAGGGTGGACTCTGCCCTGCTTCCCAGTACCGCAGCCTGCTTTCCCCTTCCATAAATGGACTCCTCCTTCGGGCTGAGATTCCGTCTGCTCTGGCGCCCAGGTCGTCCCTCCCCGGCTGGTCAGTCACCAGGGTGGGAAGGGCCGGCTCGCTGTTTGTCCTCCGCTCCTGAAGGGCGTGGGGATTCACTTTAGTTTGGGTTCTTATGAACCGTGCGTCTTTTTATGAACCCACGGCTGCTGTGTGTGTGAGTGTGTGTGTGAGTGTGTCCCGGCAGTGCTGGGTGGACGGACCCATTGGGAGCCAAGGGACTGCTGGGTGGTGATTATAGGCGGGGCGCGGCTGAGAAGGAGGTGTGTGGGGGGTGGCTTTGGACTGCAGCTGTCCTCAGGGGTCCCGAGGCTCTGCTGGTTTCTGGATTTCGGGCTCCCCCGTCTCCAGCACTGTGAGCCGCCAATCCTGTTGCTTATAAATTATGGCGTCTAAGATATTTCGCTCTGATTGAGACATCCCGGAGGAGTCCCCAAGCCGCGGACGTTCTATGCATTTGTGGACCATTTGGAAATTGTGTTGTGAAGGACGTTAGTGCCACTCCCCTCCCCGATTTTTTTTCCTTGCAGCGACATCTGTCCTCTCCTCCTCCTCCTCCTCTTGTTGATTGGTAGTTCTTTACATATTCTGAGGGGAAGACCATTTGTTGCACACACACACGTGCGCGTGTGTGTAGAAGGCCGGTCGGTCGTCTCTGTCACAAACACTGAGCACCACAGTGGTTGGGCCGTATTTACTCTGTGGGTGGTGACAGGGTTTCAAGCAAAAGACATAATATGTCACATCAGATTAATCTGATGTGAATTGATTTTGTATTTGATTGATCAATCTGTCTTGGTTTTATAGTTGTATAAAAGCTACCAGGACTTTATGTCTCCTTTTTCGTTTGTAGATATTTAAGCCACACACAATAAAAGTCACTTAAAGCAGCAATGAGGGCCCACGCTCTTCTCCGAGATTTTCTGAGCAGAAATCCATTCTGGTAATTCCCCTGCTTAACGCATCTCAGATGTTCCTGGGTTCTGTCTGGGGGCCGGGCCCCTTCCCCAGACTCCCCGTCACTCATCGGAGCGCTGCCTCTTTCTGGGTAGGAGCTCTCTCCACCCGTGCTCTCTGCACAGGCCTCTGCCCTTCCTGTTCCCATTTTGGAGCAGACTTTGCCTGTGTCACCTCTGTCACTTAGCGCTCATTGAGTTAGCGGTCACTTCTCAGGACAGCCCTCACTACGTCCGACCTCCCCGTCCTGGTCGATCCCTCTCCTCCTTTGCATAATCTCAGGTAATTTTGAGTTTATTAAAAGGACTCTCCCCTCCCAGAGTGCAGTTTCTGTGAAAAGAACAGTAAGTACGTCGTGCCCTGCACCTTTTTGTCCCAACGTCTAGCCTGGCATGTGACGTTTGGTGAGTGGTCAGTGGATGTGTGTTGAGGCCTTACTGGTCTGAGTTTCCTGTGGGGACTGTGTTGGTGCTGGAAGGCCAGGTCACATTCAGGGAGCAGCCAGAGGCAAGCCTGGCACCCAGCACCCTTGTTCAGCCTCTGGAATGAGAAGTCTGGCCAAGTACAGGGGCAGGTCTGCTGGCCATCAGCTTGAGCACCCTAGGACAATCTAGTCCAAGTCTTTCATGCTGCAGATGAGGAGCCCAGGAACCAAGGAGGGGACAGGAATTGCCCCACAGGATGGGAATGAGGCTATATCCACAGCTTGGGTCACCTGGTGACCGACATTCTTTCCACTCTGTCCAACTCTCCAGGAGGTAGGGGACCGAGAGGGGTGGGCCAGCCTGCGACAGCCTGGAGACAACAGGGCCTTCCTGGTTCTCCCCCAGCATCTCTTCCAGAATCATCCTGGATGGGACTGTGTGTCTGTCGGCGGGAAAGTGGGAGAGGATGGGAACACTCTGGAATAGAGACAGGACACTCAGGACAGCTCTGGGAGGACAATCCACAGTGGAGGGGAACTCCAGGGCCTGTCCTCTGCCCCAGCCCTGGAGCTGGCGTTGTGGGGTGGAGCTAACTGCAGGGACTCCGCCCTCTGGGCAGGGGAGGGGAGTGCTTTCAAAATTCTCATTTGTACTGAGACCACTGTGGACGCCCAGGTAGTGAGAAGAAATAACACAGAGGATGCAGGAACAGGGGTGCCGGCCTGCCCGGGGTCCTCAGTTGCCCTTGGACTTGTTTGCACCTGTTCTGTGCAATCTGTATGGCAGGCTCCTGCATTCTTTTTTTTTTTTTTTTAAAGAAAGAGGGAGAAAGAGGGAGAGAGAGAGAGAATTTTTTAAATATTTATTATTTTTTAGTATTTGGCAGACACAACATCTTTGTCTGTATGTGGTGCTGAGGATCGAACCCGGGCCGCACGCATGCCAGGCGAGCGCGCTACCGCTTGAGCCACATCCCCAGCCCCGTGGCTCCTGCATTCTTCATCCCAGGCAGGATGGGGACACCTCCGCCACAGGGCTCCTGCCCTTCTTCATAACCACAGCGCCCCTCTCACCCACCCCATCGCCCTCATCTGGACAGTAGAACCCTTGCCACCACTGTCCCCAAAATATCTGGGAGGAACCGGTGCTGGCCTGAGTGACCTGGGGGGAGGGCTTGGCTCCCCACTCAGCAGAAGCCACTTCTCCAGTGCCACCCGTCTTTGATCTCATAGCCCCAGGGGCAGCTTCTGTTCTTTCCATTTTACAGCTGAGCACGCTGCAGCCCGTCCTCCGACCCTCCCACGCCCTCCCACGCCCTCCCCAGGCTCCTCTGTTCCCTCTACAGAGACGGCGCCTGGGAGGCCCTGGTTGGCCACGGGGTGTGTGGCCCCCAATTCTGAGCCGCAGGTTGCCCCCCCCTCGGGAAGTGAGGGAAGGCTCACACCCTGCAGATCCACGGAGATGCAACCAGGCGACGTGCGAGGAGCAGTCAGCAAAGTGCCAGGCAGAACGAGCCCCGGCGCCCGCCGCCCGCCGAGCGCCCGCGGCCCCACTTGGCAATGAATTATGTATGGCCTTCTGGCGGCGGCGCGCACCGGGCTGCGCTCGCTCCTCGGGCTTCTCTCCCCAGCGAGGGCCGCCGGCTCCCCGGGGGCGGGCAGCGTCCTTTGTCTCTCCCGCAGGGACCAGACCAGACTCCGTGGCAGGTGCCTGGGGTCCCGGGATGCCCATTTCCCAGGCTGGAGGACCGAGGGCTGGGTCGGTGCGGGCCTTGGCATCCCGATTACAATAGGAGCCCAGCGATGCCAACAGCAGCGAGGTCACGCCAGTCGGCCTCCTCCTGCCTCCCCGTGGGCCAGACACTGCCCAAGCATCATGCATTCGGCAACGACGAGTGCCCCAGGCGGTGCTGCCCTAGGTGTTGGGGGTGCACTGAGATGAAAAAATGTCCTGCCCTCAGGAGCCCGGATCCGGGATCCCGCTGCAGGAGGGCGCCCCTGATAAATGATTAATTGGTTGAAAGCTGTGAGGGGAGAGGGAGGGGTGGGCGTGGCCGGAGAAAGTCCGCCCTGTGGAGCCAGCCTTTGAGCAGGCCCCTGAAGGAAGTGGGGAAGCCATCTCCAGGAGACATCTGGGGAGGAACAGTGCAGGCCAAAGGACCAGCGAGTGCAAAGGGCCTGGGGCAGGTCTAGGCATGGTCCTCACTCGGTGCACATCCCTTTTTGGAGATAAGAAAAACTGAGATGCTGAGGCTTTTAATCTTTGCCTGTGTGCTTTGCTGTGGAGGGACCAATGTGTCCAGGGCCGCCCGTGCTTCCTGGGGTGTTAGGTATGCAGGATATGTATCCTGTTATCTTTCTACCACAGGAGAATCTGAGTGCCGGATCTGTCTGCCGGTGATTTTTGGTCAGGGACCACGGGCCTGCAGGATCCTGCTCCTGTCAGTGCTGCGTGTCATCTGGCTTGCCTCAGAACACGCACCTGCGCCTGTCCTTCTCCTTGAGAGGCAGGCTGCAAGCTCCCAATATCGAACAACCCACAGGAGCCCAGCATTTCGGTCAGAGACCCCGCTCTGGAGCATGTCCTGGCCCTCCATCTTGCCCTGATTCCACCCCACACAGGCCCCACCGGGCCGGGCTGAGGAAGAGCAGGGGGCTGGTGACAGAGCTGGAGAGGCAGCTCAGCGAGGGCTCTGCCGGAAATGCTGAAGTCTTCAGGTGCAGACTGGACATTCCCAGGTGGGGCCGGGGTGGAGGATGAGAGGCCATATCCGGCCATCTCCAGCTGGATGGGGTGTGAGGCAGCCGTGGGGGTGGGGAGGAGGAAAGAGAAGGGGCCAGAGCCTCCCGCCAGCCTTCCTGCCTCCAGGGTGGACCTTGGGATTCCTCCTGCACAAGTTCTAGTCCCACTACCCGAGCCACTGATCTCTGGCGGTCCCCGCTACCTTGCTTAGGAAGGCAGTCTGTAGCCAGGGCCCAGCTGGCCCCCAGCCCACCAAGCCTCTGTGGGGGCAGCTCCATGCTTTGTGCCGGCTTGGAAGGCAGTGGTAGGCCAGGCCGAGTCAGAGGAGGTCCTCTCTGAAAGCCTCTTACCTGCAGCCTCACCGCCTGGGGAGGGCCTGGCTTCCTGGGCCTTTTTGAACTGAAGTTAGGGCACCATCTGGTCACACCCAGCAACCCCGGGCTCTTCTCTTTTCCTCTGTATAATGGGCATAATCCTGGATCCTAATGGCCTTGGGAGGTTAAAGGAAACGAGTGTAGGGTGCTAATCTCAGCCCCAGCTACACAGTAAGCATTTAATGTCCCTATTATGGGTCATTACTGGGGCTCTGGAGCCAACTTCTGGGGGTCTCAAATCTTGGCTCTCTCACTTCCTGGCTTTGTGATTTGGGGCAAGTTACTTAACCTCTCTGTGCCTTAGTTTCCTGATCTATAAAATGGAATTAGTCGTAGGCTTATTCATATTTTCCCCTCTCTCTCATAGGCCCATTGGGTGGATTAAATGAATTAATATGAGTACAGGGTTTGCAAGTGCTTGGTACAGGGAAAGGGCTGAGCCGACTTTGGCTGTTAATACTATTGCAGCTCACCCTGAGCACCTGGTCCTGACCACAGCGAGGAGAGTCCAGCCTCTTCCAGAGCTTTTGCAGAGCTGGGCAGTGCTTCCTGTTCCTGCACCCCTCCCCCACGCGTCTCTTGAAATCACCCTGCACATGTCTGCTGGTTAGAGTCACTGGAAGTTCATCCTTAGAGCTACCCTGTCTTTCCTAGGCTAACGCCTCCAGGTTCCCATAGAGCCTGGGATGGGAAAGTGATGGAAGGAACTAGAAGTTTGAAAGATCAAGCCCAGACCTACCAAGCTCAGCCCAGAATCCAGCAAAATGATCCACCCTGGCTGCGGGGGGCGGGGGGGCAGTGGCCCAGGGTTCTCCTCCTCCCTCGGAGACCTCCGGCCAGAACCACAGCCAGTCCACCTTCACCCTGCACTCAGGCCCAGAGGGGGTGGGGCGAGGGGGCGGGAGCTGAGAGCAGGAGGGTCCCTGGAGCCGCAGAGGGGCAGGAGTGTGGGAACGGAGGGCACAGAGCAAGGGCCGCAGGGTGGGCATGGGAGCCCGGGAGGCCGGCAGCGCAGAGAGGGAGGCCTCATACCAGACACTGTCTAGACGCCGCAATTATTGTGAGCTCAGAACACAGGCCTGCCTGCCGCTGAAAGGAGCCTGACAAAGAGGAGGGAGGAAGAAAGCCCAGCCAGCCGCCGCCTCCCGGCCTCCGCTACCCCCTTTGTGCTCAGCGGCCCTGGGGGACCCCGACGACGAGAGAGCTGCAGCTCAGAGATGCCTGAGGGGGACAGGCTCCTCTGGGCCCCGAGGGCCAGGCAGGTCATTGTGTGGGTTGGGGAGGGCGAGGGGAGGAGGTCCCCCCCTCGGGTCTGGTGCTTCCCACTGGGCAGCTCTGGGCTGCTTACAGATGTCTCTGGGCCTCGGCCTTCTCCTCTGGCAAGCAGAAGCTGCCGCAGCCTGGCCCAACTCGATGGCAGAGATGGCCGTGGGGACGGGACCGGCTTGCCTGGCTCTGGAAGCCCACACCCCTCATCACCGCCGGAAATGGCAGGGCCTGAGCGCATGGCCGGGCCACTTCTCTTGCCAAGGGCCTGGCCTCCGTCATTGCACTGCCCACAGGAGGGAGGGCTGTTGTCCCTCTCACTGTGCAGAGGGAGGCCTAGGACCCGCCAGCAGGTTTGGATTCCAGTGTGTCCCATAATCTGACTTTATGCTACACCCCCACCGAGGGGCTAATGGAAAGCCATCATCCCACGTGGGCCCAGCGTCCGCAGGGGGGTCAGTGCTGGGGGGGTGGGAACACCTTGTCCCACCTGTGTGCACGAGGCCCTCCCTTCTTCTCTGCACCGTCCCATGGGACCTGCACAGGGCTGGCAGGGCTCCAGGCCCTGGGCTTTTGTGGCTGCAAACGTAGCTGAGTCCCTTGTGCCAAGTCAGCAGGCCCATGATGAAGCAGCTGCGGCTGCGGCCCAGCTCAGGGTGGCCCTGCGGCCTTCCCATCCTCCTCTCCTCCCTTTCACTTTTTGGAGCCTCCAGGACTCTGGCCTCTGTGCCACCTAGATGTCCACCTTTCTCCCACCCAGGCCGATGGCAGAGCCAGGATAGGCCACTGCCGCGCAGGCCACACGGACTGGAATTGGAGTCCTGCCTGGTGAGAAGGGCAGCTCCTTGCTGAGCGGCCACCTCCCCACCCTGGGAGACAGCGGTGGATGGGTGGCCTGGCCCAGCTGGAGGCCTTCTCAGCACCTTGCTGGCCTGAGACTCTGCCCTCCAACCAGCCACCCAGCAGCCCCAAGCTGTTGGCTGCTCAGGAGAGATCAGGTGCCGGCCAAGGGCGCCAGAGTGGCCAGGCAGGGCGGGTTTGCCCAGGGCCCCCGGGGCCTCCCTCCCCCACCTCAGTGGAGGGCAGTGGACCCGGTGCCAGGGACACATACATCCACCCTCACCCACAAGCTGCCCAGAGCTGCACTGCCACCCATGCCCAGTGTCCTTCCCAGCCCCTGAGTGCCACCACATTTGCTGAGTGCCTGGCTGGGCTCAGCGCTGGGACCCAGCCTTCTCCTCTCCATGGTCCACGCCAGATCCCTCCGCTGCACCCAAGGCTCCCAACGAGGCTCGGCGCCACAGAACATCCCCCAGAGCTCTCGCTGCCCCTTCCTTTCCAGGCTTTGCTCAGGCCGTCCCTCTGCCCGGCACACCCCTGACTGCTCCCACCACGTCCTCAAATGCATGGCCTCCCAAGAGCCTTCTCCCCTCTGCTGTCCCCTGCCCCTGGGGCAGCACCAGCCTCCATCATCGCACAAGCCAGAGCCCAGGCACCTCCCTGACCCCTCTGCGGCCTCCCGCAACCCACCCCCCCCACCTATGGCTCCAAGTCCTGTCCTCTGCACCATACTGTCCAAGGCGAGCTCCCCTGTCTCAGAGGCCACTCCCTGGACCAGGCTGCCACGGCCTTCCTGGGGACCTTGACACCATGCTCCTGCACCCACCCTTGTCCCCTATGGGCCCAGGCAGCCTTGCAGACCTGGTCTCCTGGCTCCTCTATGAAACCCGCCATGCCTTCCAGCCACACCTCCTCCCAGGCTCTCAGGACGAGGCCCCGGATCCTCATCCACACCACCTGCCCCCCACCCTGTCCTTCTTCACCTAGTTAGCCACCTGGTCCTCAGGCACCCTTCTCAGGGAGACCTTCTCTGACCCCTGCAGGGGTCGGGCCCAGGGACCAGCCTTCCCAGCCTGTGGCCTCTGGCCATCACTGAATGTCTTACCCACGCCTTGCCCAGCCTCAGCAGGCCTGTGAGCCTGCGCAGGCAGGACTGTCTGGGCCTTGCCTGTTCCGTGTCCCCAGCATCCTCTGCTTAGGTGTCCTCTCTGGGTTTGGTTTTCAGCCTGGTGCTACCCAGACGTAGGGGAAAGGGAGCCCCAGGTCCCTCCACCCTCCCCCAGGATCCCCCCCACAGAGGCCCTGGGCAGCACTCCTTGCCCCCCTCCCCAGGGTTCCCTGCAAGGACGAGGACAAGGACATGTTGGTGTGCTGTCCGTGGGCAGGAGAGCACGGGGAGGGCAGGGCCGTGGCTGCCGGGTCTTCCCCTCCGTCCTCCAGGCCCCTGACAGCCTGGCCCTGGGCGGGGAGGCTGACCGGGCTGCTCTCAGCTGGGACTGGGGAGGCAGGGCGGCGGCTGGGCCCCAGGGAGAGCTGGAGAGGGGCCGGGGGGAAGGGGTTGGGCAGCCCCCCAGCCCTTTCCCCCAGCCAGACCCCGCCAGCTGCTTCCCGCCGCAGTGGGCCGTCCTCCCTCCCCACTCCCCTCCGCTGTCCTCCCCTCCCCAGTCTCCTTCCTCTCCTCTTTTCCTCTCCTCTCCTCTTTTCTCTGAGTCCTTCTCCCTCGCCTCCTTCCTTTCTTCTTCCTGGGTTAAAAATAATCAACTTTCTGGGAAGCAGCAGCTCCCGCCGAGCCGCCCTCCCCACATCGGGAGCCCCTGAGAATAGCTTTCCGCGGCTCTCCTCGCGCCCCTCCTCTCCCCTCCGCCCCCTCCCCAGCTGACTAATAAGCCCGGGCAGCGCCGCAGTGCCAGCTCGCTGCAAAGGCGTTAACCTGTCTCTTATACAC
>NW_026000051.1:2769917-2775572 GCF_001458135.2 Marmota marmota marmota
GAGACAGGGTAGAGCGGGAGCCGACCGGCGGCCGGAGGTGCCAGCAGTTAGAGCACAGATCGGACAACCCTGGCTCCCGTCCTTGCCGAGCTATGAGCTGTGTGACCTTGGGCAACCGGCTTCACCTCGCTGAGCCTCTGTTTGTTTTCTCAGCTGTAAAAAGAAGTGAATGATGTAACTCCTGCCCTTCCTAATTCCTTCCCGGGGTGCTTGCCAACTGCTGGGCACACGTGGGCCCCGCGTTCCACTGTGCCTCCTCGCTGCAAGAGGTAGTTATTATTATGGGTTTTCAGGAGAGGGAGCTAGGCTCAGAGCAGCAAAGCCGTCTCCCAAGATCACACAGCAAGAAAGCCCCAGAGCTGGGGTCGGACCCCAAGCAATGCAAGATACGCTTCCCAGCTGGTCACACCATGACACGTGCCACTGTGATCAAATAAAACCAGCGACAAGCTGGAGAGCCAGCCCAGGGCCTTCGGAGAGGGAGAAAGGAAGAAGGGGGAGGGAGTGGAACCTTCAAACGGGGGTGGGGGGTGGAGGAGGACGCTCAGACAAAGGCACGGGAGAGACTGAGCCCGTGGGGTGCACAAAATCGGGATGGGAAGCTCTAAAGGAAGCTCAGGCCTCCTGGGGTCAACCTGCTGGTCAAGGGTTAGCTACTGGAGGATCCTCTGTGGGGCCAGGGGAGGCTGCTACTCTCTGGGCAGCATAGGGGTCAGCCTGGGGCAGGAGTACAGAGGACGCCATCTGCCTCATGTCTAAGTGTTTACAAGTTATAAATCAAACTAACAAACTGCTAAATAAAATATGTTCTGTCCTCCTTCCTTGACAAATCCACCTTCATAAGGGCAAATACACCTGGAAGGCTGGGTTTGTGTTTAGAATTCTCAGTCTTCTTGGAGTCTGCCCTAGAAATGGTGGCGTGGAGGACACTGGCCCCTGACCTGTGGCTTCCCACTTGGCCCCTCTCTTCTTTCTACTCCGGGTTTCGTCCTTTCACATGAGGGGGCTGCTTGTACTCAGGTGTGGACACTCAGTTTGCACACCTAAGCTGTCTACACCTGCTGCAGGCAACCGCTTCCTGGCCACCTCTCAGACAGAAGGGCACCCAGATGGGCGGCGGAGACAGCCCTTGGGAGAACAGACCCAGGGAAAGCACTGGGGGCCTTTGAGCAGGGAACTGCAGGGTCCCAGGCACCAGGTCATGGTCACAGGGCCCAGGGTGTCAGCTAGGCATGTCCCCACAGGTCCAAGTGACCTCTAAATCAGGATTCATTTGAGGGTGGTTCTGCCGCCAGCCCTGGGTTGTAGCTGGAGATGGGGTGGCCTGAGTGGACAGAGGGTCTCCCTTTCTTCTTGAACTTGCTCTTGACTGTCACTTCCAGCCACATACCCCACCCTGGCCAGATCCCAGCAAGGCGAATCAGCTGTCTCCACCCTCCCCCATCCCCCAGCCTTCCCTCTCCTGTCCCCTCCCTGGGCTCACAGCCCTGCCGCCTGCCCCATATCCAGTGTGTCCTTATATCAGCCACACAGATGTTCCTAGGAGGCAAGCCTGGCCACCTCCTTCCCTCTCTGACCAGGCCAGGCTCCTGGACTCGCAGGTATCACTGCCAGGCCACAGGTGGTAGCTCCCTGGTGCCCCCCCCCCCCACAGTTCGGAGCACCAGCCATTTGGACATTCTCTCTCATCTGGACAGCTTTATGCTCTCTCTCCCTGGGGTCATCAGGCATGTCCCTCTCTGCCTGCACTCATTTCTGCTCTTCACCTTGCCCACCTGGGCTTGCAGGAGACCCTTCCTGACCCTCCGGACCATGAGAATGAGCTGGTTATCTGCGAATTTCCTGTTCCCAGGGTGTTTCCGCCTGGCCTGGGAGTGCCGGGGGACGGGTCTGCCCAGTCTTGCTCGAGCTCCATCCTGGGAGTCAGCAGGACCCCTGGCATGAGGGGGTGTCCTGGGACCCGGGCGGTGGAGTGACTCTTGCTGCGTTGGGGAACCGCAGCAGGTGTCCCTGCGGCTTGTGCTGCTCCAGGGCCGCGTTTTAAGCACGTCGTCCATCTCAATTCAACCCCTTTGAAGTAGGAGCTGTTGTCCCCATTCTAGGGCACAAGGACACGGAAGCCTGAGAGGTGACAGAGGCATAGCACACAGCAGGGAGCAGCTGGCCCAGATCTGAACTTTTGAACAGAGGCTGGTGAGGGCCAAAGCTCAGCCGCCCCCTCCTTCTAGCCCCGACCAGGCCAATACCTCGCTGTGGGTCCCTGTCCCTCTGCCTCTCTGAGCTGAAGCTTTTCTGTGTGTGACTGTGGAGTTGGCCAGGGCAGGCATCCCCGAGGCCCCTTCCCCCGCTGACATCCTGGGGTATTGTGACCTTCCGAAGTCCCCCTGGTGCTCTGCCCTGCAGTGAGCACCTGCTCTCAGCCTCCCCTCCCCAGGGCTCTCTGTGGAGCTCCCGTGTGAGGCACAGCTGAGGGGGCTGCCGACCGTTTAATGTAAGTCAGGTGGGGGCGCTGAGCACATCTTTCCTCTCAGCCGGCGAAGGCAGGGGTCCCCGTGGGCAGGGCTCCCGCTCGGGCATCAGAAGGGTGCAAAGTCTTCTCCTCTGGGGAGCAGCTGCCTGGCCTGGGGCCTGGGACCCCCTCATCTGCCCTGCCTCATTAGCTGCACGAGTCTCCTGGGGCTGAGGACGTGTCACAGGTCCTGCTGGCATGGTGGCATGATGGGTACGCAGGAGCGCCGGTCACCCTTCCTCTTCTGACCCGTGGGCCCAGCAGGCAGAGGGCGGCCCCCCGAGCCAAGTGAACCAAGTGGTTCCGGGCGTCTCTGTTCCAAACATCCCCCGAGGCTGGAGCCCCGAGACCCTGGCCTCTCTGGCTATCTTGTCCTGGTAGCCAGACTGGACTGGCGCTGGGCCTCCAGCCAACAGGGACCCAGCCCAGGCGATGAGCTAGCTACCAGGCACCGGGGCTCAGCAGATGGGAGGCTAGAGGTTGTGGGGCCTGGGGCAGCAATTTGGGACAGCAACTTGGGACAGAGTTAAGCCTGGGTTCCCCACCAAGGGCTTCACACAAATGGTGTCATTTTCAGAGGAGGACATGAAATGGAGGCTCAGAAAGGGATAATGACTTGTCTGAGGTCACACAGAAAGGAGCAGGAGTCTGGATTCTGCTCTTGATCATCCTGCCCTCTGCCTCAGGCGAAGGCGTTTAGAAAACTCTTTATAGAGGGGGAGCTACACATAAGACAGGTCTGGAAGAGCCCCCTGAAATGCACACGTTTGGTGTAGAAGTGTCCATCAGTGTGCACAGAGGCTCCTGGCTTCATCCCAGCAGGGCTTGCCTGTATTTGTCCCCTAGTCACCTGTCTCTGCTAGACTCCCAGCTTGGTGGAGCCGGTCGCCGCCTCCCTCCTCACTGCCACAGATCCAGCTCCCACAGCTGTCCCTCTCTGCACTGACCAGGGGCCTCTGCTTCTCCATCTCCGGGGGTGAGTCCCACTCGGATTCTGGGCTGGCAGGAGCCGGGTTCCTGCTGGGCCAGGGGAGGGGCCCCAACACCCCAGGGGCAGTGAGGCCGGGTGGCCATTCTGCAGCTCTGGGCAGCTTGACCGCCTCAACCTCTCACAGAGGCACCCAGCCTGGAGGTCGCCTATAACTCTGCTCCTTCCTGGGTCCCCTCCCCTCCCCTCCCTAAGTCCCTGATTCTGATGCCCATCAGAAGAGACCCACCTTCCTGCTTGGCAAGGTCAGCACAGCCCAATGGGGCTCTGCTGGACCAGCACAAGGGGCGGAGGCTCCAGTCCAGGTCCCCTGGGAGGGGCCATCTGAAAAGAGGCACCTGTCACGGGTCAGAAACCCCAACCCAATGCCCCACCCTTGGGGCCAACACAGGTCTCATGGCCATTTTAAACATTCACTTGGGTAGGAATACTCACCTAGGGGAGGCACCGCACCCCCCAGGGTCAAACTCAGCCCAGCAGGAAGCTGGTGGCCATAGTAAAGGTGCTCACAAGGACGTCTCTGAGTTTCCAAAAAGCACTTTTCAGTGTAAGCCCATTTTACAGACTAGAAAGTTGAAACTTCAGACAGCAGTGACCGTAAGGCTCTGGCCTTGAGCTGGGGCAGGGTAGGACAGATCCAAGCCAGGTGAGTGACCCCAGGTGAGTCTGGGCCTCGAGCAGCTCTAGAGGAAATGGGGCAGAGGTGTGCTTGAGAAGGCCTTGAAGGAGGCGGGATTGTGACAGTGGTGACCAAGGGAGAGGTGGTGGCCAGACAGTAACTGGGCAAGACTTGGTGCATTGAGGAAGGCCATGGTAGGTCCCCACCCTCACTGGGGGACAATGCCACAGGGAGGGGGCAAGACTTGAGGCTATAGGAGGCCGGAGGAGGGGGCACACTGGCCTCTCGAGTGTGTTCTGGTCTGCGTGCAAACTGTGTGCTCAGGTACGCGAGGTGTGTGTGCAAATGGTCTGTGGATGTGGGAGATTCGCGTGCTCACTGTGTGAGGCATGTGGAATGCGTGTGTGTGCGTGCACGTGGGTGCCTGCACACGCCCGCAGGCTCTGCTGTGGTCTGCGTGATGGTGTGTGTTAGTGCTGTGTGTGCTGTGCTCTGGGGCGTGGGGAGCGTCTGCTGTGTGCGGTGTTGTGGGGTGGTGCTAACTGGGACACTCCCCAGGGGAAGAGCAGGGAGAGATGGAGGCGGAGGAGTTAACCAGGAAAGCAGAGAGGCAGGGAGTGTTCTGGCAGAGGGAGCGCAGGGCACGTGCAGAGGCCTGGAGGCAGAAGAGGCAGCCTGGAGCACTGGGGGACTTGAAAGAGTTCCAAGGAGGCTGGGGGTGGGGATGCCAGGGTGCAGCAGCCTGGCCATCCTTTCTCTGCAGCCCAGGGTTAGCAGGAGGGCCCAGAGGGCTGAGCCAGGCCCAGCCGCTGACCAGGAGGGTCGGGCTGGCAGGGGCAGATGCTGGGTGGAGGTGGGGGAGGGCCACCTGGGATCCTGGACCTGAGCCTAATCCTGGGCAGCCCCCTGGAGCAACAGCCCTGCAGCAGAAATGGTGGTCCAAAGGAAGTGCCTGAGAGCTGCAGACCTCCTGGAGCACTTTCTCAGTGTGACATGGCACTGCTAAACAGTCTTACCAGGACCACCAGCTGGACAGGGCCAGGATGGTGGAGGATGGGGAAGAGGGTGGGGAGGAGGAGCCAGGATACGAACCCAGTTGATCTGACCCCGACCTTAATCATCCAGAAGGTGCTAGCCCAGGGTGCACAGCTACAGGCATTTTCTCATTTGCCCTGCCTTCACAGAGAGTCCACCTGGCCATTTGGCATGTCATCACCCTTGGGAGATGAGAGGATGGTGGCCAGCAGCCTCCTTCCTGACCAGGCCCTGCACCCAGCAGTAGGGGCCTATTCCAGAGTGAACCCCACCCCTTGCATGATGTGGGGCACAGTTTTCTCATCCCACGCCCTAGAAGGGTCTGGGAGAGAAAGTCCTGCCCAGACAGCCCAGAAGCCCAGCGCTGCCGGGTCCTGAAGTGAGACTCTGGCTGGTCCCTTGCCATCTCTGCCTCCATTTACCGCTGTAGGGTTCACGCCGGGCATCTGCTAAGCCACAGAGCAGGCCACTTAAGTTCTTCGGAGAACTTGGGGAGTGGCCCGA
>NW_026000051.1:2775949-2779264 GCF_001458135.2 Marmota marmota marmota
GATCCGGGCCGAGCCGCGGACTGCAGAGCCCCGAGTCGCTTCCGCGCCTGTTATCCTTGGCTGCACGCCCAGCGAGTGTGAACCCGTGTGAACCAGCTGGGGCCGTGCGCTGCGTGCGTCCGGGCAGTCCCAGGGGCAGCTGGGGTCTGGGGAGGTCTTGTGTGCACATGTCTCTGTCAGCCCTGGAGAAGAACCAGGCTGGCCAGGTCAGCAGGGCCTGACTCTACACATGGGGAAACTGAGGCCTGGAGGGAGGCTGGGCTTTGTCCATAGTCATGGGATCCATCGGAGCCTGGCGATTGGGCCCCCTCCCACCCACTCTGCCGAGATGTGGTTTGTGACAGGTAGACACATGTGCTGGGCCAGCACCTCTCACAGGGTCATCTCAGCAAACCTGGGCAGCACCTGGTGTGTGGGTCCCTCTGCAGATGAGGAAACTGAGGCAAGTGCCCAGCTGGTTGGGGTGGGGCTACAGCCCTGGGAGGTCTCATTCTTGAGTTCCTGGCCAGGACATGATGTCCCCTGTGGTGCTCTCAGTTCCTCATGGAGGTGGTCTGGGGCACCTGGAAGTTCTTGGGGGTCCCAGGCGTCAGTGTGCCTCCTCTGAAACATGTTTCCCAAGTGAGTCGTGACAGGAGGCAGTGTTGCTGTGGCCCTCCTGTCCCTGTCCTTGCCCTCCAGCCGCAAAGGGGAAGGTGAGGAACCACGACTCACCAGGGCTCCCTGGAAGGCAGGCAGCAGGCAGATGCTGGGCTCCTGGCCTCCCACTCACCCTGGGCCTGGGGTCAGACACTCAGTCATCCCACAGAGGCTCAGCTGCCTCTGTGTGGGGTCACTGTGCCAGGCCACTGGAGGCTCTTTGCCCCCCAATCTGATCATTGCCACTGGGATAGGGGTTCTCAGGGCCCCAAAGCAGGCTCTTCTTATACTTGTGCCAACACTGACTAGGGGTGGCAGTCTCTGGGCACCTGTGCCAGGGAGGTCTGGGGTGCACACACTTGAGGATCAGAAAGGGGCTAGGTCTCTGGGCTGGTGGGAAGGCGGCTGTATTAGGCAGCCACATCTTGGGTTCTCTCTTCTGCCGCTTGTCCTCCTCTGGTCACCAAGCCAAATGATCCCAGAGGCTGGCCAGTAAACTCCGCCCTGCCCCCCCACATCCACCCTGCCCGCCTCCTGGCCTCCTGGAGCACCCAGAACAGGTTGCCTGTTCTCTCAGGGCTGGGCGGACCTCATGCCCCAGCCATGTCCCTGGTACCTTTTCCTCCCGCCTTTGGGAGCTCCCCAGGGATGAGGGACGAGAAGACAGGATGTGTCAGGGGACTCTCTGGAGAGGAAGTTAGGGTTAAACTGGGCTTCATGGAGGGACAGGAGTTCGCCTGGGAGGTTTCCTCTGGGGGGACAGAGGCAGCCCATGCAGACGGATGATGGCAGCCCCCATTCTAGGAGCCAGAGCAGACCAAGGGCAAGTGACCTGGGGAGACTGGAGGGACCCGGCTCCTGTGGAACAGGCCAAGGCCCCTACAGAGCCTAGTGGTTGGGGCTCTTGGGTGAGAACCCCACCCTGTGCTTGGGCAAGCCTAAGGGCCCCGATTTCCTGACTGTGAAAGGGGAGAGCGACACGTTTCTTGGCCCAGGAAGCACAGTCCCCATGCACCTGTGCTGTAAGACCCCGTCCTCATGCCCCAGGCAGGCCATTTAGCCCAGAATGGGTCTGAAGGAGCAGCCTTGCCTCACAGCCTAAGGGGGCCGGTGGAGACTGTCACCAGTCAGGGGAGGCACCGCTCTAGGTGAGGGGAGGGGACTCACAGCCCCAGGCCTGCCAGCTGGGCCCAGCCAGAGAGCCAATAGTCAGAGGGTCACACAGCCTGGTAAGCAAAACTAGGGCTGTCTGCAGAGTACCCTATGAGATTTTCGGGTTGCCTGGGATAGGGACTCAACCATGGATTAAGTCCTCCTCCTGGCGGCCAGGGAACTGGCAAGATGAGCCCCTCAGAGGCCAGGTCTTCCCCACAAGGGGCATAAGTGGGCAGTCACTAAGGCAAACAGTCTGCTTGTGGCGTGCTTTCCTGGGGTGAGGAGCTGTGCTCTTAGATGTGCTCACTCCTGCTCCTGGGCCAAAGGGCTTGGGAAAAGAAGGGCAGAGCTGGCCCAGACCCAGACCTTGGTCCTGTGCTAAGCAGGCACTGACCACCCAGGACCAGGGGCTTTGCCTGACCTGGTAGCTCTGGGGCTGGGGCTGGGGCTGGGGCCAGGAGTACTCCTGGGTCTCAAGGTCCATCTAGGTTCCCTCCCCAGCCTGGCCCGCAAAGCCTGCCTGGCTGTGCCTGGGAACTCCACCCAGACTCTTCCCGGCTTTGCCAGGGAGCCTGGAAATTTCTGGTCAGCAGATTCGTCTGGGTTGATTTCCACACCCAGCTCTGCGGCTCTGCGGGGGGCAGGGAGGAGGAGCCAGTCTGCTCTGGCTGAACAGGCCCAGCATTCTTGAGGCTCGGCTTGGGGGGCACAGGGAGGGGGCTTCGCGAGGCCTAGGTGAGTCTTCAGAGAGAACAGTCACAAACATGACCCTGTGCAGATGGGCTCAGCATGCCAGGCCCCAGGCTGAGTCAGGACTTGCAGGGCCTTGCGGAATCTTCTAGCTCTCTGTTACTAACCCAACTCAGCCATGAGCAAGGGCTGCTCAGAGTAGGGAGGCCACACAGCCACAGAGCTGGGAGCTAAGCCTGGACCCGCCCTTGGGTTCAGCCCAGCAACTGGGGGTCAGGCAGGACTGGAAGCTGGGTGGTGGTGAGGCAGGGGTGGGGCCTCCAACAGAGGACACAAAGTCAAGAGCTGCTCTGTCAGAAACTGCTGCAGGGGGCCTGCTCCTAACTGGGGCCTCTGTCAGCATCTAGGAGCCCCCTCCTTGGATACCCGGGTTACCTCTGGGGACCCAAGGGTCTGGATTCTCTGCTGCTGGTCCAGTCGAGGGGTCTGCTGAGGCACTAATCCAGATACTTCCTGCCCACCTGCCTGCCCTGCCAGGCCTTGGGGCTGGGGCCTGGCAAAGGTCCCCTGTCAAATTTGCCCAGTGGCTTAGGTGCCCCTACTGTGCACACCCAGCACTGTCACCCAGGCTCAACTCCCACAATAGGGTAGGAGATGAATGGAGAGAACCAGACCCTTGCAAAGGAACCAAGAAGGGACGAGCCATCTGGGTAGGCAGGGAGGGCAGGGTTCCAGGCCCGGAGCTGAGTGACTCCCTGTGGCGCCCGCGCAGAGAAAGGCGCCTGGGGGCAGAGGGACCCGAGAGCCGCCGGCTCCCCGCCCTGGGCTGGC
>NW_026000051.1:2780695-2789070 GCF_001458135.2 Marmota marmota marmota
GGCGCAGGCACGCGGTGCGGCGGGTCCCCTGCCCGGGACCCGCCCTGGGGCTGGCGCGCCCCTCGGGCGGGGTCTACGGTCCAGTCCCTGACTCAGCGGCGGGCAGGGGAGGGGGCCCTGCGCAGGCCACCCGCCGCCGCGACGCGGGATCCCGGTCCCGGTCCCACACCGCTCCCGTGGTGAGGCTGCCCGGGGCGGGCCTCCTGGAGGGGCGCGGGGAAGCGGCTGCTCCCAGGCCTCCCGCAGGCGGCGGGCTGGAGGTGGGGACCCGTGGCCGTGGGCGGCGCGGATCCAGCGTGGGAAGAGGGCGGCCTGTGCATCCTGATCCTCCCTCCTTCCCACTTTCCTGCGAGCCCACTTCATGCCCCTGTGACTGCGGCAGAGGGCGGTAGCAGTGGGGGAGTTCAGAGCAACAATTTAGAGTTAGGGCCAAATCCTGGCCCCTGTCCTGCTCTCCCCTGCTGTGTGACCTTAGACCAGAGGCCTGTCCTTTCTGAGCCTCCACTTCCTCATCTGCCTTGTGGAGATGAGCAGATTGAGGACTACAGAGGGGGGCACAGGGCCTTGGACAGAGCCTGGCCCTGAATGTGTGTGTTGGGGTCTTCCTGTTATGAAACTCTATAGGAGTGGGGGGAGGGCAGATGCCCATGCCCTAGGATTCCACACCTTGTCCAGCTGGGGGTCCTGGGTGACCTGCATCCCCTCCTGGGCTCAAATATTTGAAGGTCATTATCAAAACCAAGTCAACTCCAGAGTCTCACCTGGGCTGGCTGCTCAGTGGTCTGGCCCTTTTAAGGGTGGTGCATAGGGCAGCCAAGGGGTCTGCCTGGGGCTCAGTGGGATCCTCCAGCTCCCACCCCCACTGCCTCTGCCCCCAGGCCCCTCCCTTCTGTTCCCATCTCTTCCTTTCTCCTTCCTCCTTCCAACCTGCTCCTCCCCGCTGCCTATCTGGTCTGGAAAGGCCATGGGGGTGGCAGGCAGTCAACAGGAGTTCAGCTGGCCCTCCCTGGACACTCCCTGCCCATGCACAGAGTGCCAGTATCCGCCATTCTCCCCCAAAGACTCCAAAGCTGAGGAGGCCCCCTGCAGTCACAGGCCTGCTGATGGGTTTGCTGGACTCTGACTGTGACAGCGCTGTGTTGGGAGAGTCAGGGCCAAACCAGAGTCTCTAGAGCTCAAGCTTCATTAGCTGGTAAGTCACCTCTAGAGGTGATGACGCAGTTGTCACCCCTTTGCAGAGACGGAAACAAAGCTTAGGAAAGGAAGTTGGTGGCCCAAGGTCATTTAGGTAGAAAGGACAGAGCCAGTACTGAAACCCACATCTGCCTCCACAGCACCCCATACCGCCTTGCCAGTGTCCCCCCACGGCGCCTCTCACCTGTTCCCCCCCATGCCCAGCCTGGGAAAGATCGATGAGGACAGCTTATGCTTCCAGAACCCTCGGCCCTGCCTCCCCAGGCCTCCATGCCCCAAGGCTGCAGCCTAGGAGGCTTTCTGTCTGTGACAGGACCAAAGCTCCAGGGCTTGGTCTTTTCTAACCTTTCAATCCCCATGGAAACCTGACCATTCCAGCACCGCAGCTTCCTTCCGGCAGCCTGGCAGGCGCTCCCCACCCTTGCCAGGCAGCTAGTTCCCTGGGGAAGATGCTGGGTCTGCCTCTGCCTCAGCACTCCAGCCCTCTGTGCGTCACAAGCACAGAGCAGGCAAAGCACAATTAGCAGTGACATCTGCTCCCAACCTCGGGGACAGAGGGATACTAAACTGCAGATTCCTGGGCTCCTGGACTACTGAACCAGGCTGTCTGAGCACAGGGCCTGGGACTCAGCATTTAAAAACAGCTCCCCTGCGTGAGTCTCCAGCCCAGTGGAACTGGAAAGCCACTGACCCAGAGGCCAGAAAGGGCCTAACGTTGGCCCAGAGGAGCGAGCACTTCTCGCAAGAGGGACTCACCTCCTCTAAACCTGACCCACCTCACAGTGCCCAGATCCCCCAGCTGAGAGCTAGTTGTGTCTCACTTCTTAGAGGCCTGGGCCTGGGCTTGAGGCTTCAGAGTGTTGACCTCATTGGATTCTCACAAACCTCCTGAGAAGTAGGGACAGATGTCATTCCCGTTTTCTAAATGGGGAATCTGAAGCCCAAGGAAGCAAAATGACCTCTGGAGGGAAGGAGGAGGCAGCTGGGAGGGACTGATCTGCCCAAGTGCGGCACTCACGTCCTCGACCGCTGCCACTGCCCACGCTGGGCAGCAGGCACAGGTCACTGACCTCAGGTATGTAACTGGCCAGGTCCTTGGATGGTACCCAGAGATGAGGGTTGACACAGCAGCCTGCAGGGGCTTCAAGAAGCCAAACACCCTCTAGAGCCACTACAGGACCTCCAGCTAGGCCGAGCCACAAAATTAGGCGGCAGGCCCCAAAGAAATCTCATCAGGAGGCCTCTCTCCCGCCATCTTTGGAGTCAGCGTTCAGGGGAATGTGTGTTTGCGGTAGGATTTGATGTATTTGCTTCAGGCAAATCTCTGCCTTTTCTCTGCTGCGGTTCTGGTGAGGAGGGAAGAGGCCCAGCAGCCGGAGGGGAGGGCCAGAGCCCTGGAGGTGCCCGGCCAGTGTGGCTCCCGGCTTCTCTGCAGGGTGTCGCTGAGCTTTCCCAGAGCCAGAGCTCCGGGAACACTGGCTCTTTCCTGCTCCGGGAGGAGGTCAAGGCCCCAGGAGTCTCCCACGAGACAGCGAGGCAAGTTCTCCACTCAGAGCGAGGCTCCCTAGCCTGGGGTCTTCCTCAGTGTTGAGATTCTGGGAATTTCCATTCCCAACATGATTGATCTGCCTAAGTGGGTCTGAAGGGGAAACTGGCAAAGACGGAAAGTGACGGGTGACGATGTTGCTGCTCGGACTGGGAACCTACAGACCCCAAAGCGGCACCCGGGGAGACCAAGTGGGGCCCCAGCCTGCATCTTCCCACAACACTGCCGCTTCTCAACGTTCACACACGCCCCTTTCTCTTGCAGTTATTTTTAATGTCTGTTAGCCTTTCATTATATTATTAGTAACTATATTACTAATAATCAACAATCAATAACCGTACACCCATAGCATTAATGGAGCACTCATGAGACAGCTCTATTTAAGCACTTTATTTACAAATGCACAGAATCCACTCCACAGTCCTAGGAGAAGGCCTCCACACTTCCTCTTACTCCTGCTTCACAGATGAAGACACCGAGGCTCAGAGAGCTGCCGTGCCAAGGTCCCGGGTGCAGGGAGGCAGGCTTCTCTCCATCTACATCCCCCAAATGCAGTGGGGCAAAGCCACCATGAACCCAGAAGGGGAGTTTTCCCTGGGTTTCTGGGGAGGACTGTGGTCTATCACCTGACTCTGCAATGTCACTCCCTTCACCCTCCTCAAAGGATAAGGGTCCTTGACAACACTGGTCCCACCTGGTGCCAGGCCTCATACCAACACCCAGGAAGGAACTGTGAAATGCTGGCAGAGGGAAGGACAAGGGGAAGGACATGGCCCTCATCACAGGGTCACTTCTATCCCTGGTGGCCAGGGACCCTGACCACTCCTGGAGCTACCAAGCAGTAGATCCCAGAAAAGGACCAGGGAGGGCACACGTCCCACCCAGTGTCCTCATCTTAAACAGGAAACCACGAGTCTGAGAAGGAAGAGACTTCTCAAGGTCCTCTGCAGGCACAGTGGCCACTGGCTCTCCTGAGTGCTCTATGGGCTTCTCTTGCACGTCCCCATGTCCCCTCCTCTGAATGTCCTTAATAGATCATTAGTAGCATGAGAAAACATCATCAAGGGAACTAGAAGACCTGCCCCGTGGTAAGTGGCTGCCACGTGCCAGGTTGTCTCCTCACCTGCAAAATGGGGATAAAATGGATGTCACCTCCGCTGACCTCTTTGAGGGGGATCAAGGTCAAAGGTGACAGTGGACATGAGATACATTTGATGAAATTAGAAGTTAGGTTTTTGGCTTCCAGCAGGGACAGAGACCACCAGTCCTTAGGCTTAGATCCTGCTGAGGACAGCCCCTGGCCACCTGTTCATCGACTCCTGCCCCCACCTGACACTCCTGTGTGCTGTGGGCAGGGCCAGTCCATCCAGCCCACTAGCTGTGAGCACTGGCTCTGGACCAGCTCCCTCAGAGCCCAAGTTCAAGTCTGGGCTTCACCACTTGCCACCTACCCTCTGTGAGCCTTCGGGTCTGGGTTAGGATGCTGGCCCAGCACGTCCAGCAGCACCCCAGAGACCATGGCTAAGGGACAGCAGAGCTGATTTCTCACACATCAGAGGTTCTCGTTTCAGTCTCAGGGATGGGACGCTGCCATATGAGCCCCTCCAGAGGGGTGTCCCTCATCCTTCCATCCACCTGGTCAAAGATGGCCACTCTCCATCCACCAGCCTCCATTGTTCTTGTGTGTGTTGAGACAACCAAGGATTTGGATGCCACACCTTCCTTTTAAAGGCAAGCCAAAAGGAGCCCAGGTCATTGATTGGGCCCCATTGGCCAGACCTGATCACGTGACCCCCATCTAGCTGCAAGGGAGGCTGGGAAATGTAGTATTGAGCCTGGCAGCTGTGTCAGTGGGACCTGGGAGGGGCTGCTCTATTACCAAAGAGGAGATGGCCCAATGGATGCTGGGTGTGGCAGGGAGGATGGGGGAGAAACAAACCACAGCAGGGATGGTGCTCAGGAAGCATGTGCTGTCATCACTGGTGCTACAGGCACATCCTTTGAACTGTCCCAAGGGATACAGGGACCCTCTGTGACCTAGGCCCCAGCCTGCTCTGGCTGACTACAGGGGCCTCCATCCCTTGCTCCTCCTCTTCCAGGTGATGAGGGGCCACAACCCCAGTCTGACCCCCCAAGACCTGGACCAGTGCAGGGAAGGCCTCAGACCCGCTGTTCCCTTCAAAGGAAAAGCAGAAAAAGCCTACAGGAGACATTCAGGGCCGGCACCCCTGTCCCATGCCGCCTTTATGGGCCTGGTGACCCCTGCTGCCCCTGGGAGGCTGGCCGCTGAGGCTCTCCAGCTGGTCAGAAGCCCCAGGCAGGCGTCCTGGCCAGTTCCCTCCCAAGGCTGGGAAACGTCCCTCCCTAAATGCTCCGGATGCACAGTCCTTTGCAGCCCAAGGAAAGTTGGCGAGGGACAGAGAGGACCGAGACCCCCAGGGGCCCAGCTCACCCCGCCGCAGGGCTAGAGGGCCTACCCTGCAGGTGCGGGGTTCAGATCAGAGGACGCTCGTCCTGCCTCTCAACAGTGCGCAGCCTCGTCTCTCCAGCCATAATGGACCACTGTGGACGTCCCACCCTGTCGCAGACATTTAGAGAGCCACCCGCACAGCCGCCGTGGAGGGAGGCGGCCCAGGGAACAGCGCTGCTGGCCTCAGGACTGTGACTCCCATCTTCTTTCATCCCTTCCACAGGCCGTGACTTTCTTCCCCTGCTGCGATGCCCTCCCACCCAGCAGTCTGCACCCCGAGCCTGTCCTGGGCCCCAGCTCAGCAGCCCCTGCACTCGCCAGCTTTCTCCTGCCAGCCGGTCCCAGGTCCCCAGGTCACGGTGTGAGCATTATTTGGGTGGGGTTTTGCCCTCCAGGCGGGAATCTGGTGGCAGCAAGCTCTGAGGTTATTTCCTTCATTGCCACAGACCCAGTACCCAGCATGGGTGTGGCGCCAGGGGGGTTCTTGGGCAAGGCGGGCAGAACCAATGGCTGGCTGAGTGAATGACACACCACTCTGCCACCAGCCTGAATATGTGCATATCCGGAGACTGAGAAGAGTCAGATTTGAATCTTGCCTGTCATTCATGGGCTGGGTGACCTGGAGCAACAGCCTTCTTCTCCATGAGCCTCAGTGTCCTCATCTGTGAATTGGGGGTAACGCCACCCTCCCAAAGTGTGTTGAGGGGTCACCATGACTGTGCAGGTGTGATGCAGAGACTCGGGGCACCTCGGACCTAGGGGTCACTCAGTAATCCCCTTGGAACAACCACAGAGGCTTGTGCTGCACTTTCAGGTCAGAATCTCCTGGACGGGGCTGCAGCTAGACCACTGGAAAGGTCAGGGTCGGCTGATAAACCGTCCACCCATTCACGTGCTCAGCAAATCGACAGACATGTTTTGAGAGTCCCCAGGTGTGGGTCTCACGGCTGGACCTAGCAGGAAAGGAGAGTCCTGAGCCCAGGAGAACCCATGGGGCCTGTCCTCTGTCCACATCCTGTCTCCCGTCCTCCTGTCCCCACTGGTCCACTTGTGTCCTTTCCCGTGCCTCTTTGTTCCTGGGCTAGGCGGGGGCTCTGTGCCCTGCCCCCTGCCTTCCGCCAGTCCCTGGCCTCTGACGCCTTTTTTGGGGTCTCTTGAGATTCTCTGAAACGTTGGCACCCTATTCACTGGGCTGAGGCTGGCCTGGTTTCCCCACAGGAGCCGGGGCCAAAGTGGGCTTTTCCTGGGACACTGCTCTTGCAGTAGGTGGATCCAGTCTCCATCTTCATTCATAGGGGAGCAAGACGGCCACTGTCCCAGTCTTGTGGAGTTTCAGCCCAAGGGACCTAGCTGATCCCACATGAAGGAGATTCGCCCCCAGGCTCCCTCGTCTCTGTGATCTTCGGGGCAAGAGAGGAGTCCTGGGTGAGGAGGCCAGCCTCTGGCTAGTGCCTCTACTTCTGAGGCTCAGGTCCACCTCTGGACCATATGGGTGACTGCAGGCAGGTTGATGGCATCCTCTTAAGGTCTTCCAGACTTGGAGGCTGTGAGAGGCTGAGGGTGCAGCTGGGACATTGCCAGAGGGGGCTTCCTGGACACAGGAAAGGTCCCTGGGCCCAGCAGAGAGACAGGGTGGAGGCCGGATGGAGAGGGAGCCCCGTGACAAGGGGACGTGGAACACATATTGCTGGTTGGGACGTGGATAGGGCCTGACCAGCTTCTTTGTCTCTCGTGGGCCTCGGTGAAGGCGGCGCGGTCATCACTGTGGAGGGGCTGCCATGTGCTGAGGGCTTAGTCTATGCTGGGCAGCTAGACGAGCTGTTTGTCAGTGTGAATCGCGCGAATCTTCCCTCTGGCGCTGGGAAGCGGCTGCAGTCACCCTTCCCATTTTACAGATGAGACATGGAAGCCCAGGGAGGTGGAGGTGATGGAGCTTCCCCACTGTCCTGCAGCTGGTGGGTGGCACAGGTGGTTTGGGGCCCTGTTTGCTGGACGTGGGCCCCACACTCTTCTGACCCTGGTGCGTGGGGTGCTCCAGGCCTCCAGCACAGGGTAGAGGACCAGCTCGTCCATCAGTAGCCTCAGTCCCAGCTGGGAGGCTGCGTGCCTCACCCCTTCCTCTAGCATGGAGGAAACAGCGAGAAAGAGCCACCTGCCACAGAAGGCTCTTCCGAGGACAGCACTAGGGACCCAGAGTGGCTTCCCTGGGGTCACAGCAGGGCTGGCGCCAGCTCTATCAAGTCCTATAAAGAATTTCCCAGTGGCCTTTGCAGGAGGGCAGAAGAGTCTGAGCGTCTCCCCGTTCTTGGTACCTTCCTAGACAGCCCTGGGCCTGCTCCGGGCCCCTCAGCCTCTCTCCGAGTCCGTCCTGTGCTGCTATGACAGTACGCCACAGGCCAGGTAGTTCATAAACAAAAGTTTATTTGGCTCTGGAGGCTGGGAGGCCCAGATCTCGGGCTGCCTCTGCTGAGGGTTCTTGCTGCGTCATAACATGCGCGAGGTCTGGCAGGGTGAGAGCGCTCTACAGAAGGGCAGGAGGGCTGGACTAGCTTTTTTTTTTTTTTCAGGGCCTCACACTTGCCAGGCTCTACCATTGAGCTACATCCCTAGGTCGCTCTTGCTGTGCTGAGGGTCTCCCTGAGTTGCCTAGGCCAGCCTTGAACTTAGGATCCTCCTGCTTCCTCAAGAAGCTGAGATCACGTGCGCACCCCTCTGCCTGGCCAAACTTACCTTTTTTTTTTTTTTTTCCTGTACCAGGGATTGAACCCAGGGGTGTTTGGCCACTAAGCCACATCCCCAGCCCTTTTTATATTCTTTCTAGAGACAGGGACTTGGTAAGTTGCTTAGGACCTCGCTAAGTTGCTGAGGCTGGCTTTCAATTTGTGATCCTCCTGCCTCAGCCTCCTGAGCTGCTGGGATTACAGGCTTTCTCCACCATGCCCGGCTCCTTTTTTTTTTTTTTTTTTTTCCGAGACATGGTCTCCCTTTAAGCTGTTTAGGCCCAAGCTTTGCTTTTATAAAAAACCTTAATCCTGTCAAGTTGCAGTGGTTCACATCATGTAATTCTCCGTGGCTCCAGAGGCTGAGGCAGGAGGATCCCAATGGTCAAAGCCAGCCTCAGCAACTTAGTGAGGCCTGTCTCAAAAGTAAAAAATTGGAAAGAGC
>NW_026000051.1:2790895-2793461 GCF_001458135.2 Marmota marmota marmota
CTGGGCCTTTGCATGTGCCCTGATCCCTTTGCCTGCACCCGCTGCTCAGCTGACTCCTCAGGTCTCAGGCTCGACCTCCTCCCCTGACAACAGGCTCCCACAGACTCCCGACGCTCGCTCGGTGGGGTCAGGCTGGTGACTCCGACTCCCTCCTGCCCTGGCTCCCTTCCCACAGCTCCACCCTGCTGTGAGGGGGGCTTGGAAGGCAGTCATGGGGAGGATGGCCGGAGCCCTCTGCCCCCCAGAGGCTGCCCCTTCGCGGCCACAAACCTGGGAAGCTCCCACGGGAGCACCAACCCCTGCAGGAAAGAAATGGGGCGGTCCTGCAGCCTGGCCCAGGCCCAGCGGAGGGGCACCAGCCTGTGAGCACAAGGCAGGCTGCGGCCCACCTGGCTGGGCGGCCAGTGGCGTCCACTCTCTGGCCGGGAGCCTCCAGGCCTGGCCTGTGGGGATCTCTAAGGTCAGCTCCTCCCAGCGCAGGCCTCTGCCTGGGGATGGGACCGGGCAGACACGGGGCAGCCTCTGGGCAGGGCCTCTGCTCAGTGAGCCAGGGAGCAAGCCGGGCTGGTCCCAGAACCAGCTGCACCCGGAAAACCAGAAAAGGGCCCCACGTTCACCCTAAAACTGAGAGCGCCTGAGAGGGCAGCCGAGGGGGGTGTCTCAGCTCCTGCTGGGATCCCTGGGGCCACCCTGCCCACCTGAGGGGAGTGCATCTCCTTGTCCCCGACCAGACCGTGAACCCCACCAAAGCAAGAGCTTTGTCTCCTTCCCGGGCCGCTCAATTCACCTCCAGGGACATTTCCTGGGGCCATATTTGTGCCAGGTACAGAGGCTCAGAGGGACGGGCTGCAGGAGCTGTCCCCCGGGAGCCCACAACTGATAGAGCATCCAGGTACCCAGAGCCTGAAAATCAAGAAACACAGCAAACACGACAGAGGACAGAGGCATCGCTACCACCTGCTCCCCCTCGCCGAGCTCTGTGCCAGGCCCTGTGAAGGGGCTCTGCCCCGCCCCCCATTCTCCAGATGGTGATTCAAGAAGCAGTGAGCTGCAGAGTCCGGAGCTCGGATCTGCAGAGCCGTGGAGTCACCGACACGGACTCCTACAAACCACATCCAAGGGCTTGGCAGCCTCAGGAGGCTCCACATTAACCTCCCTGCTGGGCACAGAACAGGTCACACGATGAGGCCAGTTTGGGCTCCACTTGCCTCCATGCAAGTCACAAACCCTTCCTGTGGATTCTAGGATGTCCTGCACTCCCATCAGCCACAGGGCCTTTGCACATGCCTGGATTGCTCTTCCCTTTGTTGGAAGGATCAAGGTGTGGACCCATGAGGATGGAGTTGGGGCTTGCTTCTCCCTTGTAAGCTCAGGAAGTGGCTGGAGCTGGCATGTAGCAGGGGTTCCTCTTCTCGTTTTAAAGGCACCACAGTGAGTGGGGGACAAACTAAAGTAGGGCACATCTGATAGCCCAGGGAGGGAGAGGTGGGAGGGACAGGTGGGCTCCAGTCCTGTTCTTGGCCTTGGATGGGGCTGAGCCACTCACCAACATGGGGCTGGTGAACCCTCACTACCAGCCCATGAGGTCCCATCCCTCCTTATGCAGGTTTCGTAAAGAACTTGGAGAAGTGAAAGGACCCCACCCACGTGGTTCATCGGAAGTCCTGAAGCAGGAATTGGCCTTCCATTGGCGAGGTGTCCTGGACACACAGGACACTCAGCAAGTCACACGACTGGGTGAGGTTTGGCGTGTTTACACCATAAAACCATCGCCGCCATCGCCCTGGACCCCCGCCCCAGCAAGTCTCCTGCAGCCCTTGGTGGCCATGCCAGCTCCTGAGGTCCCCAGGCCTCCACTGCTCTCCTTCAGGCTGCGTTTCTTGGAGTTTTCTGTGACGGACAAGGGATGTCCTCTGGGCTGCAAGCCCCTCACTCAGCTTGTTATTTGGTCCCTCAACAGTGCCTCAGCCTCCGTGGTTCCTGGCCCTTGTGGCTGAGCCCCGAGTGCCATGGGGGGAAGCCTGTTGATCCCCTCACCCGGGTGCACACTGGGCTCTTCCGGATTCCCCCGTTTACAGACAGAGCTGCTGCCAACACTTCTCCTGAGTGTCTGGGAACTGCTCTTCCTTTCTCCAGATGCAGGCCCGGGAAAGGCCGCGTAGGTGACCAGTGTTTCCCCTTTATTTTTGCTGTGCTGGGGCTGGGACCCAGGGCCTCGCCCGTGCTGGGCAAGAGCGCTGACCACCAAGCTGCGCTTCCTGTTTAATTTTTAAAAATGTGCCGGGTTCCTAAAATGGTCCAGCTACCCCGTTCTGCCCAGGCCCTGGGGGATCTGAACCCAGGCCACCCCACTGCAGAGCCTGCCGGCCCAGAGACCCTGCTCGGGCTGTGGCCGGGAAGGAGCCGGGCAGCAGGGGGTGGTGTCCCGGGACCTGGCTAGGCGGCTCTGGCCCCTTTTCCCAAATCCCAAA
The DNA here is from genome assembly GCF_001458135.2 of Marmota marmota marmota. Lineage (NCBI taxonomy): Eukaryota > Metazoa > Chordata > Mammalia > Rodentia > Sciuridae > Marmota > Marmota marmota. Next base: position 2,793,367 of record NW_026000051.1, read on the forward strand.
GGCCGGGCCCTGGAGGCAGGGCGGGCGCAGGGAGCTGGAAACGGGCGACGTGCGTCGGGGAGCAGCAGGCCGCCCTCGGTGGACCCTGGGTGGAC